>NC_137067.1:18649201-18789201 GCF_032717465.1 Coenobita brevimanus | reverse complement strand
CAGTCTCTGCATTAATTGCCACTTAGATCTACTCCTCATTTTGTTCACATCTCTGTCCTCCTCTGTACAGTTGTTATTATTTTTGTGAGTGCTCAGGAAGTCTCCAACCATCTAGCTGCAGTATAATTTGAGTATAAGTGTTATTACATTTTTTTTCTTGTACTGAATAGCATAAGGTGTTAATTCGTAGGCCTGGTGAGGTTTTTGTGATAAGTGTAAAGTTTTTACTGTCAGCCAGTAGTAATAATATTTTGTATCTGTAATAATATATCTTGCATTAACTGAGCATTATCCGGTTTTCTCATTTTATCAGGGCTGACTTAGATAAATTTACTCTTGCTAATTTCGTGTTAATAGAGGCTATTGCAGTTAACCATATATTAAACCTGTTTTTTGCCATTACATTATCCTTATGAGTCCTGAATGTTTAGTTGTTAGTTTGAGCATTAAACTTTAACTTGTAATTTTACCTAACTCTTTTATTTTGAACCTGGAACTTTGTGGGACAGTAGTGATTTTAGTATTCTCACTTGAAGTGTTCATTCTCTCTCTCTGTTCCGTAACAATGTGTATATAGAGTATACGTATATAGCGTACGTGGTGTATGTGTATAGTGTACGTGGTGTATGCGTATATAGTGTACGTGGTGTATGTGTATATAGTGTACGTGGTGTATGTGTATATAGTGTACGTGGTATATGTGTATATAGTGTACGTGGTGTATGTGTATATAATGTACGTGGTATACGTGTATATAGTGTACGTGGTGTATGTGTACACAGATAACAATGCCACAAGGTGCAGTAATCAGTAAACCTGTGGGGGTAACGTTGGCTGGTGGGCATGCAGGTAATTTAGTGGGTGGGGCAGGTGTTAATTATAGGTGTAATTTGTGTTAATAAGAGTGTGAGGACAGAGTCCTGGGGGTGTATTTCAAGGCAGGTTCGTCCACCAGCCTGTCTGCTCTCTCATTACACAACACGACCACATGTGACCCACACACAGCAGATTTGACACAGACGGCGCCAGGATTTAATGACAGAGGATGCCAGTATTAATTACCCACTGAGGACAAACCTTTATCATTAATGTCAAAATCATACAAGAAAGTGCAATCGTTTGTCGTTACATAATTGTTACACTTGCTACAATTATATAGCTACAAACAATATCTGGTAGAACTTCGTAGCTTCTTGTAGTGTGTTTTGTAGATCAGTTATACATGTATTAGACTCGTGGACGAGCGGTTGTTATACGTGAGTAGTTTTGTAAGTAGATAATCTTCGTTCCCTTTTGTCATACAATGACAGGAGAGGTAAAGATTAGTATGGGACTATTTTTATTTGTCTTGGAAATATTAACAGTCTCTCACACACGAGTGAAGTATAAAGTAGAGTCTCACGAGCTACCTCCTGTCTCGCTCTCGCTCTCTCTCTCTCTCTCTCTCTCTCTCTCTCTCTCTCTCTCGCTCATGTTGCTAGCCTCCTTCTCCCTACTACCTGTCGGTTCTATGGCCTGTCTCCTTCTGATCTCAGAATCCTACATTCTGGTGTGGCAGGGGTCGTGTCACGTGTGTTACACTGTTGTTGAAATGTTCTAGAAGCCTGTGTGTGTTTATGTGTGTGTATGGTCACGAGGCACTGTTCGTGGGCTATTTTGCTGGTGAGAGGCATTCTGGAGAGGTGCTAACGTCATTTCCTTTTGGCCCCTAGGTTTGACATTGACCTAACCTCTAGACTATATATGTATGTTGCTAGCTATTATGTATTAAGACATTTTAGAGTCCTGACAAAAGTTCTGGAGAAAATGCATTGTTTATTCCAGCCAATGATCCTTTTTCATCATTGTGTCTTGTGTGTTAGATGTGTGTATTAAGAGAAGACAAATGTTTTCCCCTTCTGACGGCCTGCAGAAAATTTTGGCAAACCTGAAAAGGAGGGAGTCCAAACCCACAGGACCCTCCTCTAGATCCGCCACTATTGGACTCGATTCCACACAGGCTTGTCACGTAACAGAAGTCAAAGTACACAAGAGTACAAAGGAAGGCAAATATCAACAGATATACAGGTCCTTTCCAGGCCATGTGTTATACAGTAGGTAAAAAAATGCTGTATTTTTTCGTTTTAAATTATGATCAATATGGTAAAGGAAAAGACTTTCTCCGGAACTGTAAATGTAGCAAACCATATGAGGTCCACTAAAGGACCAGACAGTTCACCTCAGAGGGACAGTGGTAGCCAGTATTAACCGTTCCTTGTCCTGAAGATGTAGGAATGGGGAAGGCATAGCTGTTGTGAGGTGATGCATGTGACATTCTGGCCTTTGTGATGGCCATATTTATGTGTATCAGAGTCTTTATATCATCAGTATGAACGGAAAGGACGCAAACATGTGCCGGCATACAAAAAGACACCACCTACTTTGTGTTCAACATAGTTTGCGTTTTTAGTCCTAAACTTTGGGTATACGTACGTCCCAAGAAAAACATACAGCCACTACAGCATCATAGCTCCACACTCAGGCAAGCAAGATATACTTATTACCGGGGAAACAGAGATGGAAACATGCAGAGGTAGCGAAAGAGACATGTAGGCAGGCAAATAGGCAGGCAGGCAGACAAAGACGGAAGCATAATTGGAGACAGAGACAGAGACGGGGACAGACTGAGTGGCAGATAGAAGACAGAATCAAAAGACAGACACGGAAGGCAGAGGTAGAGAGAGATAGACTGAGGTACAGAGAGTGTGAGTGAATGAGTGAGAAAGAGTAGAATAGTACTTAGGCTAAGACAGGCAGGAAAGAGGCTGCTGTCACCACATGGAAAGCATCCCATTCACCCTCAGGCATTGTGACGAGTTGAGTTTACGAGGTGATGGTGTCAGTGGGTCATGGCCTCATTCTCTCCCATGTATGCCGCTTGCTACATCTCATTATACTCTTTATTGTATATTGTAGTGGCATCATAGTTTACACAAATATCTTATATGAGAGTAATAATGTACCGTATGCAAAAATATACTTGTAAGGAAAAGGTCCTACTGAGAATCCTTTGACCATTAAAGCAGACGAAAATAAATACTCTACATATGTAGATATGTAAGGAAGAGGTGCTGCGAAGCCTCCTGTGCCCGTTAAAGCAACTAAAATAAATACTTACAATACATGTAGAATAAACTGGTCAGGAATGTAACCCATGGACCCTCTTATATACAGTACAAGAAACTACGATCCAATATAAAAACATGGACGAAAATAATGTGATACCTTAAAAAAGGATACTCGTAAGGAAGAGGTGTCTGGGAGCTTTCTATGCCCTGGATATTACGGCCTAGTGGGTTTGAGGCCGAGGTGCTCTGGGTCCCCGAGGAAACCAACACACACCCTTGAGCTTGCCAACGTGATGCAGTTTTCACATGAGATGTGTCGGGATGTTTTGAAAATGTTGGCAACGATTTTCCACTTGATGGAGTACTAGACTTTACCATTAATTAAGGGTTTTCGGAGTGTTGTTTGTATGTCCATTCAATCTATCTTTAATTTTTGAACTTAACTGCTTTTATACGAAACCCACCCTCACTTTCAAGGGGGAAAATTAAAAAAGGCACCGCTCATTTACAAACCAAAAACAGCTATCCTTTTACTGTTCCTCGCCGCGCAGTCACACACATTTGATTAATCCTTTCAACCCCAGGACGTCTTTGTTGCACATTATGCTTCCTACCCCAAGACGATTTCCTTCAGCATGGGAGAAGCTGTGTGAACTGGAGGGTTAGATATAACCTTCATTAATATTACTTGTCCTTCCAAAGCTGCAATGTAGTAATATTAGTCGTCTGTTCCATAGCCATATTAAAAAACGAAGTCAAGCTGTTTGCTGCCGGATACACAGGGCTCCTGGCCCAGAAAATGACCAAAAAGGCCTAAATCAACCCTTCATAGGCCAGGTTATCAATTTGACTCCTTATTCATAAAGACCTTAAGGCATTAATGATTTTTTTTTTTCAACTTAGGAATCTTTATGTATATCACTCAGATTCCTGGTAGTAGTGTATGGGGGGTCCTGGGAAGGCGCCTGTAACCGGCCTGGAGGCTGTAGGAGGGCTGCAAAGGGCTGATTTCAAGTATGTCCTTAGGGAAGTAATTAAGTAAGCAAGCAAGTAACTCAGTGACAAGGGCGTTTCTAGGCCGGCCCCTTGCAGAGTCCAGCAGTAAAGACGTCCTTGCTTTGAAGTTGTTAACCTCCATTCCACACTGACACTACCCAACGCTTTACCACTTATTTCACTCCCAGAAATCGTTTCAAAATCTTTTTGCAGCCTAATATAGAGAGTGGCATTGCCAGTGGTCACCAAACTTGACACAAGGTACAGTACATATTTAACCTCATGAACGAAAATATGCATAAGGGCATAGACTGTAAAACCAGTCGGGCAGGGCAGTACTCTCAAGGTAGCTGAAAAGCTGATGCCAGGGAGAGCTGAAGCTCCCGTTTCATCAGCCCTCGGGAATATGCTCTTGACCATCCTCCTTTGCTGATTTTTTTTCAGTGTTTCAGTAAAACAGTGAGTAGGCCAGCACTCCAATACAAATTCCACTAACTGTCAACCCTAAACTACATCCACATTACACACTCCACTACATATTCAAATTTTACAAAAATGGCATCAGTTTACCAAGCCTTGGAGTCCTCAGGGGAGGGGGGGCATCAAAGCCCCCACCATCCTTCTCTCTCCCTGTGACGACCAAGCGAAATGCCTGGAACCACTGTCTGACTCACTTCTTCATTTCTGCAAGATTCGTGGTCTTTCTTCTGGCATTCTTTCTGTTGAACACCGCCTCTCCTTCTGTAAACTTCCCCTTCTGTTCATCACTGAGACTCAGCTGTCTGAGGTGACTGAAAGCAAACCCTTCTCTGTAGCCTCCTACTTTCTCTGTACTCATTTCAAGGCCAAAGGTGGCTGTTGTGTATATGTACACAACGACATATCTTGCTCTCGTGTTCCTGGACTTGAATCTTCTGAATTCTTTACATTCTGACTTCGGCTGACCTGTCATTCTCTGACTAAATATACCTGTGGTGTTTACTTATCCCTTAATTATACTGACTATGAAAAATTGTTCGACTATCTTATTTCTAAGATGGAACACATCCTATCATTTTTTATCTTTTCCCTGAAATCTTCATTCTAGGTGATTTCAATGTTCACCACCAACTTTGGCTCTCCTCTCCTTTCACTGATCCACCTGGTGAATGGGCTTACACTTTTTCTATCCTTAATGACATAGAGCAGCTTGTACAGCACCCTACCCATATCCATGACCATCTTGGAGTGAGTTCCAACATACCTGATCTCTTCCTTACTTCTAATCCTTCTGCTTATGCTGTTAATATCTTCTCTCCTTCGGGCTCATCCAGTCACAACCTTATCACCTTAACCTGTTCTATTTTTTCCAGTAAGGCCTGTGGACGTGGCTGTGGCATTTTAAATCTACTGACTGGGAGGCCCTCAGGCAGTACTTCTGAGATTTTCCCTGGAATGATTATTGCTTCCATGACCGAGAGCCATCTGAGTGTGCCTTGCACATTACAGAGGTTGTTCTCTCGGACATGGAAGCATACATTCCTTTCTCATATCCTGTGACTAATTCAAAAATAAAAAAATGTTTAATAACGCTTGTTCTAATGCTGTCTACAACAAGGAGAATGCCTACAAAAGGTACTGGAGCCAACCTGTTGGAGCTTCATAGCCAGCATTTATAAATATGTAACTCTTTAATCTTGTAAGAGGTGAGTCTTGAGTTTTGGTTAAAGTCATTTTGGTAATTGAAGAGCAGGAGGAGTTAAAGATGAATACAGGGAGTTGATCTTGATTTATTATCTTCAAAGAAAAGTCTAAGTTGAGCAGCGTTTGTATTATACAGGGACTTAATATAGTTACTAAGTCTAGTCAGACCCCTCTTCTTATTCGCTCTCTCCACTACCTGCCGGTTCTATAGCCAGTCCCCTTCTGAGCTCAGATTCCTACATTCTCGTTTAGCAGGGGCCGTGTCACGTGTGCTATACTGTAGTTGGTTCCAGAAGCCTGTATGTGTGTATGTGTGTGTGTGTGTGTGTATGGTCACGAGGCGCTGTTCGTAGGCTATTTTGCTGGTGAGAGGCATTCTGGAGAGGTGCTAACGTCATTTCCTTTTGGCCCCTAGGTTTGACATTGACCTAACCTCTAGACTATATACGTATGTTGCTAGCTATTATGTATTAAGACATTTTAGAGTCCTGACGTCGCCCGGTCACGCAGCTGGCGGTCCTCCGACAGCAATCATCATTGACATATGCTAATCTATTACTACATAATATTCTTCTTCTTCACTCTTAATACATAATATTGATTATAATATTGTATAGATATAATATTCATGGTAGTATTGCAATGATTTAGTAATATTACATTATAAACAAGTTGTATACATAATTGAACAATTGCAATATAGTTAAACTGGTTATTGTATGACATTTTGTAAGATATGTATGTATAACTGACATACGCATATAATTGTGCAATGGTAATACTGCTAGGTCATTACATTACATATTAAGTTATCCCTTTAGTAATGTCTAATATTTCACCTAACTTGTGTGATGATTCTGGTAATACAGAATTGTAGTAATTTTGTATGAATTGTTACATAATATTGTAGTAACATTGTAGTAATACATAATTGTAACATTGTATGAATTGTTACATAATACTGTAGTAACATTGTGGTAATGCATAATTGTAACATTGTATGAATTGTTACATAATATTGTAGTAACATTGTAGTAATGCATAATTGTAACATTGTATGAATTGTTACATAATATTGTAGTAATATTGTGGTAATGCATAATTGTAACATTGTATGAATTGTTACATAATATTGTATTAACATTGTAGTAATGCATAATTGTAACATTGTATGAATTGTTACATAATATTGTAGTAATATTGTGGTAATGCATAATTATAACATTGTATGAATTGTTACATAATATTGTATTAACATTGTAGTAATGCATAATTGTAACATTGTATGAATTGTTACATAATATTGTAGTAATATTGTGGTAATGCATAATTATAACATTGTATGAATTGTTACATAATATTGTAGTAACACTTACACCTATTTTCATTTGTTTGTTATGCGATCTTACTGTGTTTTTTTTTTTTTTTTGTATGTATTGAGTTTCTATAGTTTGTTTTTTTTTCTTTTCTTTACGCTTTTTCGGTGGTGTCCGAGGTTGCATAATGGCTGATGAATTCCCTTGGGACCCTTTTTTAAAGACTTACTTTATATTGCACAGATATTACTGAAAATGATATTATATAGCCCCATATTTTGTTATTTTATATAAAAAATATATATACACTATATACAGTATTAACTATATACACTGACTTGTTCACTTGCACATATCGTGGGCAATATATGTGTTGGCACTGACCGGGCTAATGTATGGCCCGGCCTGCACAATAGCTGCAAGGAATCTTGAAACGAACGAACGAACGTGGAAATCTTTGTCTTCACGATTGTGTGGAAGATGTTCATTCTTGCTAACGTCATTTGTGTTGGCCATTTTTTTATTCTAGTTTTCCTTGTAACTTCGTTTGTTTCCACTAGGTAACTTTAATTAATAAATGTTTAATACAGTTCTTTTAATTGCTCACTGAGTAACTGTGATAGTCTATTTTCTTTATTACTTTGCGGATGTATGTATGAAACCCGTATTTTATGTAGGTATAAATGGTAACACTCATTGGTAGTAAATAAATGCTATAATAAATGAATGAATATATACAGTGTAGAATATTTATTGTTGGTGATTATTTAGTGATTGAATTATGCAGATAATTGAAGTATGTGTGCGCAAGTTGTAACTATACAGCACCTTTTATATGTTTGTGCAAAATGTGTTGTCTATCACTGTGTCTATTACTGTGTATTGTATAAGTGAAGTAACCATGTAACTCATTAGTTTTTACCGTGGTGGGAAAGGTGTAAGTGGTGTTGCACGTGGTGATAGCGTTGTCCTTCACGGGTTGATTGACGTGTTGTGGGGTGTCAGACACACGTTGATAGGCGTGGCATCGTCTCAGCAAACACGTATGGTGACATCGACTTCGCACACTGGTAGCCGTGGTGAGTAAATGAGTAGCGACGAGTAACTTGAGTGAAGATGAGTGAGTAAGATGAGTTGTGAATATGGGCTTGTTATTTGCCGCTTCGTCTTGACCTCTTCACTCCTGCGTCAGCGATGGAGGTTGGGGGGCGGTAGGAGAGAGTGTTGGGGTTTTAGTGCTTGTTGCTTTGTTCTTGCTTTTCCTTTACTTGTTTTGATTTTTATTCTAATTGCTGATACTTGAAGTTGCGTGAAGAAGATTATAGAGTTGTCATGTAGACTTGTTATTTGTAGTTAATTGTAGAGCTTGTTGATCCTCACTCGTAACTCGTCGTTGCTACTGTATGCTCGTAGACTCGTAGATTCATAGACTCATAGGCTCGTAGACTCGTTCCTCCTATTGTATACTCGCTTGCTTGATCGTAGAATTGTAGTAATGTAGAATCAGCTGTAGAACTGGAGGTGACAGTTTCACCTGCTTTTGTAGAAATGATGTTTCGTAGACGTAGAGTCGATCAATACTGCCACCATTTTATGTTAGAGCTTCATAGCCACCTATATATATATATATATATATATATATATATATAAAACTCTTTAATCTTGTAAGAGGTGAGTCTTCAGTTTTGGTTAGTGTTATTTTGGTAATTGAAGAGCAGGAGGAGTTAAAGATGAATACAGGGAGTTGATTTTGATTTATTATCTTCAAAGAAAAGTATAAGTTGAGCAGCGTATGTATTATACAGGGCCTTAATATAGTTACTAAGTCTAGTCAGACCCCTCTTCTTATTCACTCTCTCCACTACCTACCGGTTCTATGGCCAGTCCCCTTCTGAGCTCAGATTCCTACATTCTCGTTTAGCAGGGGCCGTGTCACGTGTGCTATACTGTTGTTGAAATGTTCTAGAAGCCTGTGTGTGTGTATGTGTATGTATGGTCACGAGGTGCTGTTCGTGGGCTATTTTGCTGGTGAGAGGCATTCTGGAGAGGTGCTAACGTCATTTCCTTTTGGCCCCTAGGTTTGACATTGACCTAACCTCTACACCATATATGTATGTTGCTAGCTATTATGTATTAAGACATTTTAGAGTCCTGACAAACCCACCCCTGAATCCCATCTCATTTATGTTTCTTCCCAGAATTGTGCCAAGTATTTTCTTCGTCTGTTAGAAATAAATTTATTTGCACTAAATATTCTGAACTCTCCAACACAAATTCTTCCTGCCCCCTCTGGTACCTTGTCAAAAACCTTTCTAACAACTTTACCTCATCATCCTTCCCTTATCTTTTCCACTTTGATGGCTCTGTTGCTATATCTACTACTGATAAAGCAGAACTTCTAGCTCATTCTGTGTCCTCCAATTCCACCTATTGGACAATTCTGGTGCTGTTCCTCCATCACTTCCCCCTCTGACTTCCTCATGACTTACATTAAAGTTTCTTCAGTTGATATATTTTCAGCCATCACTGGCCTCAATAATAACAAGGCATATAGCCCTGATGGGGTCCGTCCTGTTGTCCTCAAGAATTGTGCCCTGTGCCCCTGTCTAGGTAAACTCCTACGACTTTGTTAACTTAGCTTATACCTTTTCATCCTACTGGAAGTTTACTGTCATTCAGCCTGTCCCAAAGAAGTGCTACCATTCCCATCCATTTAACCATTGCCCAATTGCTTTATCGTCCTGTGTTTCGAAAGTTTTTGAGTCTTCCTAAAAAAAAAAAAAAAAAAAAAAAAAGAATCAAGCACCTTTCCTATCACAGCCTTCTTTCAGATCGTCAGTATTAGTTCTGCCAGGGAAGTGGAATTCTCACCTACCTTTCAGACTCTTGGTTATCCTCCTTTCGAGACTTTGGCGAATGCTTTGTCATTGCACTTGACATCTCAAAGGCTTCGATCTAGTCTGGAATAAATCTTTAATTTTCAAACTGCCCTCTTACAGTTTCTATCCTTCTGTCTGTGCCTTCATTTTTAGCTTCCTTTCTGGTCGTTCTATAGCTGCTGTTGTAGATAGCCACTGTTCTTCTCCTAGAGCTATCAATGGGGGTGTTCCTCAGGGATATGTCCTATCACGAACTCTCTTCCTTTTATTCATCATTGACCTTCTGAGCTGTACATCTAACCTTATCCACTCATTTGCTGATGACTCCATCCCTCACCTTTCCATTTGCTTCCCGCAGCGTCCATCTCAGGAGTTACTTCAACAAACAAGAAATGAGGCTGTGGCACACCCAATGTCTGACTTGGCCCATATCTATTACTGGGGTAAAAGTATACTTCTTGTTTTTAATACATCAAAAACTCAGTTCTTACATCATTCAACTCGACAAAATCTTTTGCAGGAGTATCCTCTAGTTTGTAACAATATCCAGCTCATTCCTGCATCACCTTTGAACATACTTGGGATTTAATTCTCTTGCGATTTATCTTGGAAAGAACATATTGCCTTTCCTGTAAAATCTGCTTCCAAGAGATTCGATGTGCTGAGCTGACTCCCGTACCTTCTTTACCCCTACAGAGTTGTTGACTTTATGCACGGGATTTATTCGCCCCTATGTAGAGTGCAACTTTCAGGTGTGGGGACGCTCCCCACATAAAGGTCTTCTCAACAAGGTGGAATCAAAGGCTTTTCGTCATATTAACTTTCCTCCTCTTACTGCCTCCCTTCAACGTCTGTCTCAGTTCCGCACTGTTGCATCTTTATCTCTTTTGTATTTGCTACTTCAGTGGTCACTGCTCCTCTGAACTGTCTGCTAGCAACAAGCTCTCATCCCTTTTCTGTCCAACACTCTAATGCAAAAGTTAACTGTTACATCCAGTCCTTCATGTATGCAACAGGTCTTCTCTGGAACTCTCCCTCCGTCTGTATTTCCTGCTGCCTGTGATATCCAGTCTTTCAAACGCAGTGTGTCCAGGTATCTCGAAATGAAAGGATCTTGAATTTAGCTCTGTTATCTTGTTTTTGTTTTTGCTTGGAGGAAACAATCTTATGGGCTCCTGGCCTTTGGTTCATTCCTTCTTTTATAAAAAAAAAAAAAAAAAGGGCACAACTTTATCCTCACATTAAAAACCAATCGCCAGTAGTGAGATACATCATTTAATATGGATGTTCTGGTAAACGTGGCCTACTTGATTTGAGCATTCTAAATACGTATATGCAAAACTATCATGGATCTCTTAAACTGGGTCACTCAGTGCGGTGATTATGTAAGTGGACGCGATATGTGTAATTGGACGCGAAGGTAATGACGATAGTAGTATTAGTAAGGGTAGTAATGAAAATGGTGTCTATGGTAATGATCTTAGTGACAGCCAAATACTGCCAGTCTATTCTGCAGGATGAACCTGTCATTGCTAGGTGTGTCTAGACATTGCGATCCCCCGCTCCTCAACAGCTGATCGTCACCCAGGTCGTGCACGTATAGAAGGACCGGTTCGGATCTCTGTCAGCGCAGGAGTCTCGGTCACGACCTGTGTGTTACGGCCGTCCCTATAAGTATCGCAGTGTTGAATTACGACCTTTGATCTACGAGGCAGCAGGTCACGATATATTTAATTACGCTGACTCAAACTGCCACATCAGTATACCATTACTGATGCTTACCTTACGGCAGGGTATATCTGGCATCTGTAAACTATACTTTATTGCAGTTGGTCAGTCATAAATATTACAAGCTTAGTAGGAAGCTGGCGTGAGCAACACTGGTCGTGGATATAACTATATACTTTGACACATATGAAGGAAATATTATCAACATCCGTATATATCATCCCTACTGTTCTTTTAAAAGTGACAGACAACAGGCTCAGCAAGAAACTGAAATAGATATAATACGTTTACAAAGTACTTTTGTATAGTAAATCCTCCTTACATGTCACTTTTTTTTTATAGTACTGTTGTGCTCATAAGTCCACAGAAAGTTATGGAAAAATATCTTATTAATGACGGCTGTATGTTAACCCTCCAATTCGAAAATTGTGTTTCAATTGACTAAAATCGTCTGAGGATATCAAGAACGAGCCAAGCTCATACATGATCGAAGTGAATGGTTTAAGGTGTAACTAATGTTCAAAATAAATCGGTAAGAAAGAGACGCTGCGTATTCCAAAGCCCACAATATGCTGTGATGAGGGTAGAATACAGTATTCTGTGATAGCTATGTTGCGGGTAATTCTTCACTGTTACGACGTAATTTCTGTTAAGATTTTCCTTCTGCCACACAGTTTAAATTAGGTCAGGATGAAGTCTCTGACAAAGAGATGACAAATGATTAGTTCTCTTCAGTACGATGATAACCATATTTGGCTTTTGCTGTCTCCAAGCGATATTATTCAGCTTATGGAGGAAATCTCTCATAATCAAAAAGGTTACAAATATTCTCTATTAATCTCCTCAGCACAGTAATATACCATATTATGTTGCTGTCTCCAGACGATTTTATTCAGCTTAGGGGAAAATTTTCGCAATGAAGGAATGAAACACACACACACACACACACACACACACACACACACACACACACACACACACACACACACACACACACACACACACACACACACACAAGGAAAATACTAGAGATACTGATGGAAAGAACGAAATAAGGAAGGCTAAATACTGTAGGGAATAAAGTGAGGGAATCCAAGGGAAGAATTTTGCCAGCATACTGAGATGTGTATATAGTGGGGATACTACTGAGACAGAGCCACAGGCAGAGATAAAGGGAGTAAAACTAGACAGTTTTTGTACAACAATTTCAAATAATGATGGCCACTAAGGAGGGGTGTGAGAGAGCTCAAATTTTAAACATTGGATTAAACTGGGCAAGTGAATTGAAAGATGAAGGAAAAGTAGTGGGAAGACAACAGCCTGGCCCAGGAAAGGTCAGCTCAGGTCAGGGTCAGGGGAGCAGTGATAAGGGGCAAAATGGAGCCGGTCAGAGAAGATGCGTGGTGGTGAAAGGGAACGAGGGAAGGAATACGATTTTAATTATGTGATGTGGAGGTCAGGTGTTGGGTTATTGAAGCTTAGCATTCCACCACCTGTCATTCTCCAGTCGTCTGCACATTCACTGTTGCTGGTACATAGCAGTATTACAAGTACTGTAACTAAAAGCCATAAGGACATATCCAGGTCGTATCAATCCTGCGTGCAATTGATTGTAGAACAGCGTAGTCTAGACTACAGCTCTCGTAGGTTCTAAGCAAATGCATAAAATTACAGTATTAAGATATAAGACCAAACTAACAGAATTTTATCGCCACTAGCGATCAACAAAAGAAGAGGTGAAACAGTGCTCTCGTTGGCAACGAACAACAATTCCAGCCCCATACACCGCCATTTCGGCACTGTGTCTGTCGTCCCTGGCAATCCCAGCAGTAATTACCTCCACCTAGCACAACCTCAGTAATAAAGTGGTTCGAGTAAATGTTCAAAGTTAACTAGAATACCCTCGTCCTAGCAGGATCATCGTCGTCCAAGCACTATATCTATCGTCCCCAGCAATCCCAGCAGCACCACCTACCACACATCCCCAACCTGTGAATGGCTGCCTACAACTTCAACTCGGTTTACAATATCAGATTTACCCAAGCCTGATCCTTGACAAACCATCTGTTAGGACGGTGAGAGGCGGCTTGTCTGCGGCATTAACATGCTGAGGCAGGCCATTTACCACTGAAATATAGTGGGTTGGAGGGATTCACATCGGAGGAATATTTCATAAATACAACATACTGCCATTACTTAGGCCTGTTCAAACTGTTTTCTCCATCAGGAGTGGGAGCGTGGTGAGCACTGCTGGGAGAAGATATACTGACCAATTTATCTTCATAACAGCTGATATATGATTGTCTGTGTGCCCCTCGTCTCTCTCTCTCTCTCTCTCTCTCTCTCTCTCTCTCTCTCCTACAGGTGTTTATTACTGCAAAGTGAATCCGTTTATTTCTATAATTTATTTATGGAATTTTCTGTAACTGTTTCTGTTTAGATTTTGTTGATTCTGTCTATGGAATTATTTCTTTTTGGAATGATTATTTTATGGGATGATAATTTTTCTGGAATATTAAAATGTTTTGAAATACCACCAAATACTATAAACGTGATGGAGATCAATGAAGCCACCTGATACAACTAAGTTATTTTCGGTCAGCCATAGTTGTCCAAAGCTGCCATATCACCTCAATGAATGTTGGTCTGTAGCAAGAGGCTGACACTAGAATGCGATGCTGGTCATGAAAATGTGTTATGAACCTGATGTACAGTTGTAATATTTAATTCTGTTGTTGATCTCGAAGAATTCGCCCGGAAATGGACGAACATTTCCGTCAAGTTAAGGTGGACGACTTAAAAGAAAATTGTTGTTGACGCAGAACACAGCCGTTCAGACATACAGCGTAGTAAAATGAAGTGTTTAGTGTTAACCTTGTTGGCCGTCACAGTGGGGTTGGTGGGGACTCAGAATATGGAGTTTACTGTCGCTGGCTGTCGTCTGTGGTAGTTTAGGCTGAGCACGAAACCTGCACCAGATTTCATAAAGCTTAGCCAGGTTTTACGATACAGAATTCTCTAAAGTAGATGGTTATTGTTAGACTATCAGCTTTGGTTGTGCAGTGTTTAGCGATACAGGCGTACAGAGGAAAGTATGAACAAGGAATCTGATACAAACCGTAAAAGTCTGTGAATACTTTCCCTGTGCTGAATACTTCCCCTGGACTCCCTCTCACAGTTTATCTAAGCAACCTCCTGTAGCTGAAAGTAATGCACCCACCCCCACTGCCTCTCATTCCCTTCACCCTTCACGTTCCCACCTGTCCACCAGCCTCTCCTCCCCCTCACATCTCATGGTTTCCCGCTTCCACCACCTATCCCCTCCCACATCTCTCCCTCAACTTCTCGGGTCTCCACCTTCCATCACACTCTCCTCCCCCTCACTCCTCGTCTCCCCCCCATCATCATCTTTCCCTTTCCCCCCACCTTTCGTACATGACCCTGACACAACTTTTCCCCACACTCTCTTCTTCCCCCTCACCCCTCATGTAGGACCCTCCCCTCCACCACCATCCCAACTCCCTCAACTCCTTTGGTACTCGCACAAAGCCTGTTCCCTCTGCTACCTTTATTCCTTCTCAGTACTTTCTACCTCCTTCACCACCACCTTCCTTCACAGTCCTCATGTGTTCCCTCAGACGCCCTGCCTTCTCCATCACCCCTCCCTCTCCGTCACTTCTCATATACGCCCCATCACAGTCAAGACCCTTCACTTCTGTTTCTTGCTCTTCCATGCCTTCATTCCCCCTTCACCTGTCATGTATGCATCCACATTCCTTCCCTTCCATCACCCTTACCACCTCCTTCGTCATCCCTCCCTCCTCCTCAACCCCTTCACTCCACCACCCTTTTTTTCTCCCCGTCACTTTCCCTCCATCACCCTCATTTTCTCCCAATCACTCCCCCTTCACCACCTTTTCTCCCCTTCACTTCCCTCTTCTTCTCACCAGTCATATGTCTACACACGGCCTGCCCCTTTGTACACCTATTCCCTCTCTCTCCATATGTATCTCCAACTCTACCGTTCCCTTCATCACCCCTCCATCCCTCACGCTCCTCAAATATTCCCTCGCATTCCCTCACCACATTTTTCTTTCCCCCTTTCAACTCTTATAAATGTTACCTTCAACACAGTCTCTTCTCCTTCGCCCCGTGTAAGGGGGAAACCCGGCAGTGCATAGGTAAGTATGGTCAACTTGCAACCCAAGGAACTCAAGTGCGACTCTTGGGCCGGTCAGACTGGTGGACGCAGTTTGTTTCCCCCTTGTCCTTGTTCGCCCGGCAGTACAGTTGGAGACCTGGATGTTAACTGACTACTACTGGTTATATTCAAGGAGAAGACTGTGATTTGACATTTACTGAGTGTGTACCTTAATGACCCACGTGCAGTTGATAGGCAGAGATCCATTTCTCTCCTCCTTCTGCTCCTCCTCCTCGTCCTCCACCTCTTCCATACATGACCCCACCACAGTCTACATGTCTCCCTTCTGTTCTACCCACTGGTACAGCACAACACGCTCAAGTCAGTCCCTTTAGCCTGAGTCTCACACCCACCCACCCTGCCACTCAGCAACGTCATCCCCCCCCCCCCTTTACCGTTCTCCCTGAGCTCTTTGTGAGGCTACTTTTTGCCATCTCTCCATCCCACACCACCATCACCGACCTTATCTGATCCACCACCAAGATGATGGTAATGGATAGTTGTTTCATTTTTTTATTTCTATTTTTTTTTAATCCTCCACACTGTTCTATCTGTTGACTTGTATTTTCTCTTTCTGAGATATAAGATTATAAAACTTCATATTTTCATATCACACATCACGTTGGGCATTGAATTAGTCTCCCAATGCTATACCCACTGTACTTCCTCAGCCTTAACTTGGCGGACATTTTCGGCCTTTTGGGGTTGATTTCATGTCGTTCAGTCGCAAAATAAGACAATACTATGGCTCTACATCCTTTCCATAGCATTTGACTTTTATCGTATTCCAGTTTTAATTACTCGTTACAACTTAGCATTTAAGATGAGGAGATAGCAGTTTTGGGCCAGGTTAATGTGGACAGAGTATTGGCATCGAATTAGTGTTCCTCCACGTAGAAATAAAATGTGTTGGCTGTGTCGCCTGATCCTTCAAAATTCCTTCCACTTGGTAGAGGGTAATGCTGTGCCCACTGACCATTCAACGATTATCATTCCTCTATGAGATGTTATGCCGTAATGTAGTGGCCGTCGGAAATTTTGCTACAATTCTTCCTTAGCGATATATTTGTTATCTTACACCTTAATATTCTTGTGTATGTCCTTGGGGCAAATTTATAAAGTCATAAACAACATCCACATTCGTATGGACAGAGATAAACAGATACCAGTACAGTTTTATTTTGTGTGTATGCATTATCATTTGAACATTTTACACACACACACACACACACACACACACACACACACACACTTTGGATAATATGATCTTCATTACTAATGTTACCTTAGAGTTTTACGTGGGAATAAAATTTGGAATGATGATGATGGTGACTCACCGTGTTACCATGAGACTGTTTATTCATGCCAGCCTCAGAGGAATTTATTTAGCTTTGGAGCGGCCCGCTGTCGTATATAACGAATGTTGAAAGAGATGGCCAGTAATTTGACGATAATTTATATCTTAACTTTTACTTATTGCCGCTTTTACCAGACGATTTTATTCAGGTGTGCAGTAGCCTGCCGTTGTCTTAAAGTTAAAACTACTCTTCTCCAACGACAGTAACAGAACTCTTTATTATTACTATCGCCCAGTGATAAAAGCCGATCTCCACCGACTTTCCCATGACTATAAATCTTTACCTGCTTTATGCTTGCTGTCCCCAGACGATTACATCACATCGTCTTACTAGAGTTAACACTGTGTCCATTAACTTCATCCGAACACGATGATCCAAAAACCTTAAGTCATTGTGCGATGCACTGATAACGAAATACTCATGAATCATGATAACACAAACTAACTATGGCAGGTTAGGTGGATATCCTGCTAGCAAATGCCACATAAACTACAATATAGCGAGGATGTCAGACGAGTGCATATTTTAATACTGGATATATAATAAACATCGGTACATCGTGAATATCAGTGTGTTATGGCTGATATTATTAACGTTGGGTTTGGTTGGTTTAAATATAACAAAACATCCCAAGCATAATATGTCAAATTAAAATGTTTAAAATACGACACTGACATTCTCCAGGAAAGGTTACGTAATTTCCAGTTAAATATGTTTATAAGTGACTGGTTGCTGTTTACACAAGACGTAAATATTCTCTGATTTACTTCATTACTTTGACCAGATGTTTTGAAATATATATATAATGTTAGTAGCAGTATTTAAACAAAACAAAACACTAAGTGAACAATAAAACAGTGGGAAGGAAAGTATAAATGATAGACAGATATTGCATAGTTTTCTGTTCAGCCCTTTCGTTGCGGTAACGTTTTAAATTCATACCTAACATTAATATTTACCTCTTCACTACAACGATTTTTTTATTTAATCCCATTACCACCAGACGATTTTATTCACCGATTATTATTCATCTGTAGTGTGAAAGGCGTTGGGGTTACCGTATATCTAACCTTTCCAGTTTGACAAGCCTCTCTTCAGCTAAATAATGCCGTATGGAAATAAGACTGGAATAAATACGTCATTGGATTGAAGGATCAGCCCAAGAGAGATCACTGGAACTGCAGACGCTCGATACAGCCTTCATTAACCCCTTCCCTACAAGAGGTGTCCCCTAATCGTTCGCAGGTAACAAAAATAAAGCAACTAAAGACATCAGCGGTCAGCCTGGGTTATAAACTTCTCTTGTCAAGTATACAACCTTTTTTTTTTTTTTTATTGGCAACATCTTTATTTCTTGGATCCAGTACTTAAGTAAGAGAGACAGTTGAAGGTGTATTCAGTTACCACTCTGGCTACACTGGACACATCTATCTCTATGGCACTCCATTAATCCTACCATATCAGCTACGTATATGGGGTCTGGCATGACAGGTTGATGAAGTGATGAAGAGATTAGTGATGAAGTCCGTGAAGCAGTGACCAAGTGGTGTGTCTGTTGCTGATCTGACTCCCTAATGAGTCGTATTGTTCTTACCATAGACACTTCCTGGCAACCCTTTCTTAACTTTTGATTTTTATACATTACACCTTTACATTCTCATGAGTCATATATATCCTTTTTATATTGATGCACAAGAGGATCTTAAGGTGTAAGAAGCAAAGCATATCACTGAGGCAATGGTGTTACAGAATCTGATCGACCAAGACTATGGTCCTGTGCCGGATCATCGGCAGATATGCCACAAGTATTCAACTGTCTGACGTATACTGAACACTTTTTGTACATAACATTATCAAAACATTAAGCACACGCGCCGCTCTCAAGATTAGCACACACATACCTTCACATGTCGCCACTTGGGTACTAAAAGCCACCATCCACATTGCCTACATAAATAAGGCTTTCTCAGTGAGGATTGGTGTGATAGTATTATCGGAGGTGTATGTGTTTATGACAAGTTGATGAGTCTTGTGAAACATCTGTTATATTGTTATAACGAAATTCATCTCCACAAAATGTTCCCTACCCTAGGCAGGGATCGATCTCTGGTTCCTTTGAACGGCAGTGGAACACTGTACCACTTGGTTAGTAATCAAGGACCAGGTATAGTGTGTGAGGTGGGTGGTAGGCTGTCTAGTTATCAGGTGCGTGGGGACTGGGTGGATTTTTTTTTTTTTTTATGTGAGGAAGAAGGAACCAAAGGCAACGAGCCTGAAAAACTATTCCTTCCAAGAGAAAAAACAAAATATAAGAGAGAGCCAAATTCAAGATCCGATCATTTCCAGATGCCTGGACACACTGTGTTTGAAAAACTGGAGATCATAGGAAGTAGGAAATACAGACAGAGGGAGACAGTTCCAGAGTTGACCTGTTGCATAAATGAAGGACTGGGAGTAACGGTTAACTCTTGCATTAGAGAGTTGGACAGAAAAGGGATGAGAGTTTGCTGCTAGACGGCTGCTACGCGGCCGTCGTAGGGGTGGAGGAACGCATGCAGACAGTTCAGAGGAGCAGTGACCATTGAAGTAGCGATAGAAAAGAGATAAAAATGCAACAGTGCGGCGAAGAGACAAAGGTTGAAGGGAGTCAGTAAGAGGAGGAGAGTTAATGAGGTGAAAAGCCTTTGACTCCACCCTATTGAGAAGAGCTGTATGTGGGGAGCCTCCCCACACATGAGAGTTGTACTCTACACAGGGGCGGATAAAACCCCTGTATAGAGTCAACAATTGTGCAGGGGTAAAGAAGGAACGGATTCGGCTTAGCACACCCAATCTCTTGGAAGCAGATTTTACAAGAGATGTAACATGATCTTTCCAAGACAAGTCCCGAGTAAATGAAACCCCAAGCATGTTCAAGGATGATGCAAGATTAAGCTGAATATTATCAAACATTAGTGGGTATACCTGTGGAAGATTTTGTCGGGTTGATAGGTGCAAAAACTGAGTCTTTGATGCATTAAAAACAACAAGATTATTTTTACCCCAGTTAGAGATATGAGCCAAGTCAGACATTAGGTGTGCCATAGCCTCATCCCTTGTTTGTTGAAGTAACTGCTGAGATGGACGTTGCGCGAAACGAATGGAAAGGTGAAGGGTGGAGTCATCAGCGTATGAGTGGATAGGGTTAGATGTACAGCTTAGAAGGTCATTGATGAATAAAAGGAAGAGAGTTGGTGATAAGACAGAGCCCTGAGGAACACCACCGTCAATAGATCTAGGAGAAGAACGATGGCCGTCTACAACAGCGGCTATAGAACGACCAGAAAGGAAGTTAGAGATGAAGGCACAGATAGAAGGATAGAAACCGTAAGAGGGCAGTTTGGAAATTAAAGATTTATGCCAGACTCGATCGAAAGCCTTAGAGATGTCATGTGCAATGGCAAAGCTTTCGCCAAAATCCCGAAAGGAGGATGACCAGGAGTCTGAAAGGTAGGTGAGAAGATCGCCGGTGGAGCGTCCCTGACGGAACCCATACTGACGATCAGAAAGAAGGTTGTGATAGGAAAGATGCTTTAAAATTTTTCTATTAAGAACAGACTCGAAAACTTTTGAGATACAGGATGTTAAAGCAATTGGACGATAGTTAGAGGGTTGGGAATGGTCACCCCTCTTTGGGACTGGCTGAATGAGGGCAAACTTCCAGCAAGAAGGAAAGGTACAAGTTGACAGACAAAGGCGACAGAGTTTGCCTAGGCAGGGTGTAAGCACAGAAGCACAGTTCTTGAGAACAACAGGAGGGACTCCATCAGGCCCATATGCCTTATTAGTATTGAGGCCTGTGACAGCAGAAAATACATCACTGAAGAAATTTTAATGTCAGCCATGAAGAAGTCAGAGGGGGGAAGTGATGAAGGAACAGCACCGGAATCGTCTAAGGTGGATTTGGAGGAGAAAGTCTGATTGAAGAGATCTGCTTTATCAGCAGAAGAAATAACTACAGAGCCATCAGAGTAGAAAAGAGGAGGGAAGGATGATGAGGTAAAGTTGTTAGAAAGGTTTTTGGCAAGGTGCCAGAGGGAGCGGGAAGAATTCGAGTTAGAGAGTTGAGAGCACTTAGTACGGATGAAATTATTTTTAACAGAGCAAAGAACAGACTTAGCACGATTCTGGGCAGAAACGTATAAAAGATGTGATTCAGGGGTGAGTTGGCTCCAGTACCTTTTATAGGGCCTCTCCTTGTTGCGGACAGCATTAGAACAAGCGTGATTAAACCAAGGCTTTCGTGCATTAGTCAAAGGATATGAGAAAGGAATGTATGCTTCCTTGCCCGAGAGAATAACCTCTGTAATGCGCAAGGCACACCCAGATGGCTCCCGGCCATGGAAGCAATAATCATTCCAGTGAAAATTAAAGAAGTACTGCCTGAGAGCCTCCCAGTCCGCAGCTCCAAAGTGCCACAGACGACGTGTTCGCAGGCCGTACTGGAGCGATAGGACAGGTTAAGGTGATATGGTTGTGATCGGAGGAGCCCAACGGAGAGAAGAGATTAACAGTGTAAGCAGAAGGATTAGTTGTAAGGAAGAGGTCAAGTATGTTGGAACTCTCTCCAAGGCGATCGGGGATACGGGTAGGGTGTTGTACAAGCTGCTCAAGGTCATTAAGGATAGAAAAGGTGTAGGCTTGTTCACCAGGTGGATCGGTGAACATTAAAATCTCCTAGAATGGAGATTTCAGAGAAAGGAGAAATGGATAGAATGTGTTCCATCGTAGAAGTAAGATAGTCAAAGAATTTTTGATAGTTAGTAGAATTAGGAGATAAGTAAACAGCACAGGTATATTTAGTCAGAGAATGACAGGAAAGCCGAAGCCAGAGTGTAGAGAATTCGGAAGAATCAAGTTCAGGAACACGAGAGCAAGATAAGTTGTTGCGTATATATACACAACAGCCACCTTTAGCTTTGAAATGAGTATAGAGAAAGTAGGAGTATTCAGAAAAGGGTCTGCTGTCAGTTGCCTCAGACAGCTGTCTCAGTTGGAAAAAGAAGGTGAGGTTTAGAGAAGGAGAGGTGGTGCTCAACAGAGCGGAAGTTAGAGGAAAGGCCACGAATGTTGCAGAAATGAAGAAGAGAGTCAGTCAGTGGTTCCAGGCATCTTGAGTCGTCACCGGGAGAGGGGAATTGAATACTAAGCCTTTGGTAGTTGAATTAACCAAGTTTCTAGTGAGGTATGTGAGGTGGGTGGTGTGTGGTGGTCAGGTGCGTCAGAGTTAGGTGGATATTGTGGAACTGGGTGTAGGGCATTATGTGAAGTGTATTTGAGCATTTGATGCTTGCATTAGCCAATAATCTCGCGACACAGTGAGGTGTTTGGGTTTACAGTGACCACGTGCGTGGCTGTTGGGGGGATGTTTGGAAATCGTTGAATAAGCTTTTACCTGAGATCAGGTTGAGTATTTCGTCTGAGTATACGACCATCAATTCCTGGTATCTTGTGAGTATCAGGGATTTGTATCCCCTTTGACACGACAACTTTTTTTTCAATACAGGTAAAACCTCAGTAGATCGGACTAATTGGGACCCAAGCCACCCCGAAGAAAGCGAAAGTCCAATAAAAGTGACATCTGGACTCCCCCCCGGGACTTCCTCCTCCCTTTTATGCACAGAGGCTCGCTTGTCATTATGTATTTATTCTCTCTCTCTCTCCCTCTCTCTCTCTCTCTCTCTCTCTCTCTGCACTGGGCACTTCCATTTTACTTCATATATTTTTGTCTTCGTTGTCACTTTCATCTTCACCTTCCTCTTCATTTTTACCTTCACTTTCAGTTCACTCTGACATTCACATTCACTTTCATATTCACTTCCATGCTCATTTTTACATTCACCTTCACACTCACTTTCACTATCACTCATTTTGATTTTCCATTTCACCTTCACGTGCAACCTTACTTTCTCACTTTCACATTTACCTTTACATTTTCAATCACTTTCACTTTTGCCCTCCTTTTCTTACTATCACCTTCACCTTCACTTTCACCTTCACCTTCACTTTCACCTTCACTTTCACCTTCACTTTCACCTTCACTTTCTCTTTCACCTTCACCTTCAAGTTCACTTTGACCTTCACTTTTAACTTTTCTTTCACCTTCACCTTCACCTTCATCTCCACTCTTATATTCTTTTTCACCTTCACTTTCATTGTCACCTTCGCTTTCACATTTTCTCCTTGGCCTTTACTTTCACCTTCACTTTCACCTTCATCTTCACTTTTATATTCATTTTCACCTTTACTTTCACCTTCACCTTAATTTTCACTTTCACTTTCACGTTCACTTTCACTTTTGACCACTTTCACCTTCACTTTTGTCTTGACTTTCACCTTCACTTTCACCTTCACGTTTCCTTTCACCTTCACATTCACCCTCACTTTCACCTTCCATCTTCACTTTCACCTTCACTTTCACTTTTGATTTCACTTTCACCTTCACCTTCACTTTTGCCTTCACTTTCACATTCACTTTTACTTTCACCTTCACCTTCACTTTCACTTTTGACTTCACTTTCACTTTTGACTTCACTTTCACCTTCACCTTCTCCTTCACCTTCACTGTCACCTTCCACCTTCACTCTCACTTTTACTTTTGACTTTACACTCACTTTCACTTTCACCTTCACTTTCACATTCACTTTTACTTTCACCTTCACTTTCACTTTCAAACTACCTTGACTTTCACCTTCACAATGCCTTCACGAACTTTCACTTTTACTTTCACTTTCACCTCTCTCTCCTGGAGAGAGGGAGGGAATATCGGAGATAGGAGGAACCAAGGTTATGCATATCTCCTTCATTTGTTTATGCCAAGTCGATGCCACTTGTCATTCCTATATTTATTCTCTCTCTCTCTCTCTCTCTTTCTCTCTCTCTCTCTCTCTCTCACTGGAGAGAGAGACGGGGAGGAAGGGAAGGAATAGAGGAGGAGCGTGTGGAGGGATCGATGATATGGTACCTCCTCCGTTTGTTTGTTTATTCATTTATTCCTTGAGACGGACTGCTTCTGGCTTTACTGGACTTTTCCTGATGCATGAGAATTTAGTCCACTTGCCTCCTCGAATCCGATAAAAGTTAATTTCGCTAGATTGAAGTCAGTTATATCTAGATTTTACTGTGTGTATATATATATATATATATATATATATATATATATATATATATATATATATATATATATATATATATATATATATATATATATATATATATATATATATATGTGTGTGTGTGTGTGTGTGTGTGTGTGTGTGTGTGTGTGTGTGTGTGTGTGTGTGTATTGTGAAGCTCTAATATGAGTATGTAATGCATCGTCTTATGAGCTTGGATGTTCATTCCTTATTGATGCAGAGGATGGTGTGTCGTGGGAAGAGGGGTTATTATTGAATAAGGACAAAAACATTTGAAGATATATATGTTTAGGTCACCTCTGACGGGATGTGATGCCAGGCAGTATAATGGCAAGTTACAGTCTTGGTTGCATAGGAGACTTTATGGTACCTCTTCTTTTGTGCATAAGTTTGCTTGCTACACCTGGATAATGTCCTGCATGTTATGTACTGTACGTCTCTTGATCAGCGACTTCGTCTGCATCACTCAGCTAACGAACAAGAAAATATTGAGATGTAATAAGGAAAAATCGCAGAGGAGGAGTGTTACGAAGTCCCCTGCTCTTAAATACATCTTTATGTAGATTAACATATACAGGGAGGGAGCGCTAAATCTAATACCTGGCGGCAGCAGAAGTAAAACAGTTAAGATTCTTGATTTTCATCGTCGTCAGAGTGTTGAAGCGAACCATTTGTGGTGGATGCCTAACATTTACTCACCCATATGCACATAAACAGTCACACGTCATCCACATCCACATCCATCATCCACAAATACACAGGCAACAAGTAGTACACACACAAACAGACACACGTCATCCACATCCACATCCATCATCCACAAATACACAGGCAACAAGTAGTACACACACATAAACAGACACACGTCATCCACATCCACATTCATCATCCACAAATACACAGGCAACATGTAGTACACACACATTATCCGCCAGCCTTTCCAGTGCCACCAGAACCACAAGGAAGATTAATAATGTGGAAACTGCCTGTTTGCTGCACAGGGTAATGAATTTGCACAAGGGGCACCGCATATGGACAGTGGGGTTTGGTGAGGGAGAGAGAGTGGCCGGGTAGAGGAGATTCACTCACGAACGTTAAATAGCCATGACATGCACAAAGAGCGATGGACTGAGGCTTGTGTGCTGGCTTATTTGGTCGCTGGTGTTGGAGGCAACGTTATAAAACTGTGCTGCTGCCATGTGACCAGGGTTCGTATGCTCGTAGGGTAAGGAAGCTCCCTTGCACCTCTTCCTTAGCAATTTATTTTTGGATACGGCTAGTCACTATGAATTTGCATGTTATTTATGCTGAGTATGGTGCTGGTTGAATGATTTAATCGACATAACAGAGGACAGTAAGGAGTAATAACCAGAATAAATAGCTTAGGAAGAGATGTTTCCTTAACCAAGGCGACTACGGGCCCAGGCCACGTAATAAAACACGTACACAACAGCACAGCATCAGATTTCCTGTGATATCCCTAATATATCGCAGGAGATGATGGTGTTAGTACTCAAATGTCAGGTGACTTATGTGGGCTGCACCGATCAGCTCAGTTGGTGTATTGCAGATGCACCACTGGACTTCAGATAATGGCTTCCTAGTCTTTGTCTGGATTTGGATGTGTAATTACACACACACACACACACACACACACACACACACACACAGACACACACACACACACACACACACACACACACACACACACACACACACACACACACCTTACACCGCTCTCTGGCGCAGTGGTAACGTTCTCGCTCGCCATCTGGTAGATGGGAGTTTGCGCCTCGCTCAGGTTGCGAAAAGTTTCACTGACGAAGTGGGTGGTTACTGTCCCCCTAGAGCAAGGGGACGGGTGCGTGCGTGTGTGAAGGTCACAGCCTTGCCCTTAGATCGGACTATATGAGCTCTCAGCTCCCTTCCGGGAGGGTAAAAGCTGACGATCACGACCATCAAGTGATCCTGACCGACCCGGTGAATTACACACACACACACACACACACACACACACACACACACACACATCTGGAAAGAGGAAAAGTAAAATAAAAATGTTGGCCACTGTACAGTTCAGGTGGTAGTTATTAACAAAGGAGAGCAGTGTGGCAGTGTACGTAGCTGCCCTTAACATCTCCGTGACTATAAATCAGTGGTGGTCGGCCCAGCTCACCAGTACTGCACCAAACAGTTCATATTGGTTTGTAGCGGGTGATGGGGCCAACCTCATTAATTTATTGAGCTTTACTATACTGTCCACTTTAATTTGGCCTAAAATGGCTATCACTTCATCTTGAATGCTGAGCTGCAACGAGAGATTAACACTAGAATATGGTACTTGGGTCGAAGAATGTTTTGGAAATGATGTAGAGCCATAGTATTGTCTTTTTCTGCCAGTAAGCTGCGGGAAGTAAGCAGCAAATTGATGCAAATATCTCGGTTGTGATGGACAATGTATAAATGGATAACTGGTCAGTGAGAGGAGAAGGGGAGATGAGGCTCGATAATGCAGGTCTCAGCACAGAAAAAGGGAGAGGGAAGATTGGGTGGTGGAGAGAAACGCTTGTATTAGGTGACCAGGAGACCGTGACACTTACCCATACAGAAAAAGGGGAGAGGGCAGTGACTGTGAGAGGAAGCCAGCAACTTAGCAAGACTGCCAGCGAGAGAAAGTGAGGGTGTGAGTAAAGTTGCCACTTGCTATACAGGCCATATAAAGCAGGTGCTCCCTCACCTGATGAGTATATCCTATCTCTTAACAGTGAGAGACGTTCGCCTCCGCAAGGGCGACATTTGATGAAAGCTTTCCTCATCGTGGTTACCCATAAATAAATAGCGCTGTGTCGAGCCTTATGTGGTTTTGTCTGGGCAACTCAGGAAGTTAACAGGTCAGGGACTCAGAGCTAGTTAAGATAACTACGTAAGACCATATTAACCTCTTCAAACTGTAAGGGCCGAGGTTATGTTGCAGGAATTCAGGACGTTTATTAAGAGTACGTGACCATCCTATCTCCACTGATAGGGAAACCACAATCCGTCTCTTTGGGATCTAACCACTCGATCACTAGACACCAGTTATGGGAACTTAAACTACCGAGGCGTCCATAGAGTGGTGTGGTCGAACTTGGAGCAGCATTTGATATTTTGGGAAGGTTAGGACACACTGTTGGAAGAAGTGAAAGGAGTGTGTCCATAGGTAGAGCTTAATGCCGTATTAGGGTGGCTTATACGTCTATCAGCAGTGTTAATCCCTATTTTACCTCACAGTACCTTCACATTAAGTTGGGTGGAGACAGCGGCGGGACTCAGCCTCCAGATAACACCATTGTAACAGGATTTGTCTCTCACCTGATGCACTTTTACATCCTGCAAGTTGTCATTACCAGCGTCACAAAGACCCTTGTCATCAGCACTGGCTAAACACACACACTCTCTCTCTCTCTCTCTCTCTCTTTCTCCGTGTGTGTGTGTGTGTGTGTGTGTGTGTGTGTGTGTGTGTGTGTGTGTGTGTGTGTGTGTGTGTGTGTGTGTGTGTGCGTGCGCGCGCGTGCGTGTTCATCCTTGCACCCTCACAGCAGTTCCTCCTTCCTTTCCTCCACACTGCCTCTCACAGAGGATTTGGTAAATTGGGATCCATCATTCTTTGTTGTCCTTGATAATGAAGTCCTTGATCAGTTACCGTAGTCAAGGCCTCCCCTAAAGCAGAGACCCCAGAATGGCCTAATAGCTCTGTTCCTGCTTGTACTCTCTGATGTCAGTGTAATACCCTGAGTTCATTACATACATCATCATGATAATCATCGTCGTCCTCGTCGTCAATGGACATCTTTGCAGAAGAATGAAATGAGATGGGAAGAAGAAAAAGAAGCAAGAAAGTTGAGAGGAGAGAGGGAGTGAGAGAGAAGCAGAGTGGAGCCATACGTAGTTCCTCACTGACTCCGGATTTAACGGTACTTAGGGATTCGTTGACCCAGATCCATGCCAGATGGCTAAGAAAGTATACGCATCAGTACGAACTGGCAACCATCCACTTGTCCCACTCCTGCAACACCAGCAACAAGATGAGTCAATTGCATCCATCAACCTGCAACAGGCATCGCAGTGTGCCCGTGATCCCCAGGATTCTTGCATCATTGGTGTGCGGGTGGCAACAGGGATTGTTGTAATGCATTCCAATCACCACACCATATTTTGTAATTATTTATTTGCATCGTTGCTTTTCCTGCGTCCACAGGGTCTACCAAACATATTGCTTGTCCCTGACTGACTCACTCACTCAGTGAGTTAAACTACTTTCTTTATGAATGGGGTCAAGTCCTTATAGGAGTGTTCGAAAAACTAAATTTTGAACAACGGTAGATCTCCTCCAGGGTCACGTTTAAGGAAGAATCGAACTCCCCGTGGGCTGCCCACGACTCCAGGCCGTCTCACCCAAAACCGTTGGGTTGTACTTAGGAACATGAATTTTTACACAGTGGTACAGCATCATAGGCTTCAGGTTATAATCATGGTAGGAACGCCGAGGGCAGCCCCCCACGGGTGGAGGAGGAAGGGCGACCCCCCAGTGGTTTTGGACAAAGTCGATATGTACTGACATGATTATAATCAAACGACATGAAATATTCCCTACAATGTTCACCCTGACATCATTTCTGGTATGGTGGAATCACCGAGGGTCTCTCCCTACGGTGCAGGGGGCGGCCCTCGTGGATCCCGGCAAAACCATTATGCTCGGCCATAGTTTTTAACCTCGGAAAATGTAATTGTGCATATTGGTAGGCATTTATTCCAGCCATGTTTTAAGCAGGGTGGGACCCCCGATGACCACCCCCACTGTTGGGAGGGGGTGCTCCCAGGGGAATAGTAACATTTTAACTTTTTTTTTTTTTTTAATCTAATAACATTTAATTCTGCACAATGGTATTTTATGTGTTGGGGCCACGTCTTAAGTAGAGCAAGACCCTAAAGGCCACTTCCTACGGGGGCAGACCTCCGTGGTCGTGTTCAAAGCTTTTATGCACGGTCATGGTTTTTAACCTTGGAACACGAGATTTCGCATGTTTGTAGACGTTCATCACAGCCTCATTTTAGGCAGGGTGGGACCCCCGATGACCACCCCCGCGGGGGAGGGGGAGCACTGCCATTAGGAGGGACACTGACATAATTTTTACATAGGCTCACGAAATTTGGACAGTAGTAGGCCTTCACCAGGACCACAGGTTAGAGTTGATGGGACCCCAAGCTTCGCCTTTGTGCTTCACCTGTAAATAATTCTTTATTCCCCTAACGTTATTGTGGGTGTGGATGCAGTAATCAAAGATGTCTTTATTTATGGGAAACATTTCAAAAGTGTGGATGTACAGTATTTTTTGTTGACCATTTCACAATGACTGGATCGTGAGAGCAAAGGCATTTTTTTTTTTTTTTTTTTTCAGTAAAAAAGCTGGCATTGTACCAACAGTACACTACAGTTAGCATTCTCATCAGTAAAATCACTGACGCCAGCTCAACCACAGAGTTTTGACCCGCTTGTTGAGATCTTTCGCTGTTTGTTTTGTAACCTTATGTTTATCAACGAATTTTCTCACGATCTTTATCAACCGTTTCTCTTCACATATTCCATCTCATTACTGTTCTACCATTACCATCTGAGGTGATATAGGCCTATAGTAGACTGCTGACCGAAAAGACGCGAGACTTTCCAGGCAGTGACAAAGAATATATATATATATATATATATATATATATATATATATATATATATATAGATATAGATATATATATATATATATATCTATATATCACAATATCTATATATCTATATATCTATATCTATATATATATATATCTATCTATATATATATATATATATATATATATATATATATATATATATATATATATAGTATATATAGTATAATTTGGTAGGTGGGGGCGCTCGCCATCCATTCACTCGATGTAGTGCTGCTCTCGGGTGTATGCCCTTTCCTCTTCTCCATTCTTCTTTCCTTCCATCCTCTTCTGTCTTTCTTTCCTTCATTCATTCCTCGTCCTTCTGCCTACGTGTGACTCCCTCTTCTGTCTTTCTTTCCTTCATTCTTTCCTCTTCCTTCTGCCTGTGGGTGACTCTACACTGAGTGACTAGCCAAATGGTTTCCTGTACACCAGGAAACCATTTACTACACTGGATGGTAACCATATAACCAAATTTTGGCGCCTGGTGGTTCAGTGGGTAATTACGACGCTCCAATCGGATTGAGCCGGTGAAGGTTTATATCCAAGGGATGGTTGGGGTTTAATGCTCATGTAATACCACCCAGGGAAGAGTGAGGCTGGTCACTCATCTTAAATGTCAGGACCAACTTGCCTAGCCTCGGGCTCCTTCGCTCCTCATGGGGCAACGCAAGATTGGATGATGGATGGATATATATATATACATATATATATATATATATATATATATATATATATATATATATATATATATATATATATATATATATATATATATATATTTAATTTTCTATTCAGACCACTCTTAACTAGGCGACAAAAACATCAACATGCCAGAAAAGCATTTCCGCTAATATTTTCATGGAAAGGATAGGCCAAGCTCTTTATTTTTCGGTATGGGCAGTGGGTATTAGCGCCCAGGCGATGATATTTGTACATATATGACGCAGTCTGTTGTATGTAGAAGGACTTTTGAGCCTCAGAAATCATCTCACTATACAGCTTTCAACCAGTCACTAAAATTTTTCGCTGTTTTCAATTTCTCTGCCAATTTATCGAGAAACTTTCTCTGTCTTGATCATAACTGCTTAAATATACCAGCTTGGTGTTGCTTTCTACCCGTTGTCTGCTGGTTAATACTCTCCAGCATTGTCACCATCACCATTTAAGTAATAAATTTTCTGTTTACAGGTCGCTCCTAGTTATTTTCTACCATCCATACAATCCAGCGTTGTCATTATTGCTAACAGCATCGTCAGTACTTTTCTTATCCTCGTTATTCTCTTTTTCCCACACCATAGTTCATCCGTTACCAGTGTTACATTATTGCTCCTTCCATTACAACGGACCCATCCTTTCTACCGTCACCATTGTTACTGTACAAATCCATTAACCCTTTCCATCCCCATCATCATCATCATGCAACTCACCCTATACCCATTGCCAGCCACCTTCCCTCCCACTATTACTGCACCGAAACGTTTGGTCAAGGCCACCCCTCACAGGATGCGGCATCAACAATAAATAGATAGATAAATACATACCATTCCATAGAGGCAAGCCGCATTATATCCCAGTCATGTATCGCGGATTAACAGTCGGATAGCCATTGACTTAGCGTAGTTGCTCTTCCTCGGCGATTGATTTTAGTTATTAAGCATGTAGGCCTATAGCTTGTATGTGGTTATATATGGATATCTGTACGTGATGGCCTGTATCATCGTGTATGTGGTTATATATAGATATCTATACATGTAGGCCTATATCATCGTGTATGTGGTTATATATAGATATCTATACATGTAGGCCTATATCATCGTGTATGTGGTTATATATAGATATCTATACATGTAGGCCTATATCATCGTGTATGTGGTTATACCAACTATATAGATATAAAATAGACAAATAAATAACGTACAGGAATATACTAAGTTGTAATATGCCAAGTAAATCACTGATAAAGATGTTCTATGAAGTTTGCTATGCCAGGGTGAATACGGCTTGCTATCATTATCCAAGCCAGCAACCTTCTCCCCTTATCACCCATCCTACTGCCTGCTGTAATTACTAACTCCCTGTCCCCAGCATTACTTCTACACCCATATCAGTACCAGGAGCAGTTGTACCTATCTCTTTTTTTTCTCACCAAACTCTCTCCCTCACGACCATCTCCCTCCTCATCCACCATCATAATCTCTATTACAACTGTCCACACCCACCAGCATTCCTTGTCACCTTTCATTACCAGTCTCTCACCATCATCATTGTCCCTTCCCCTTTGCGCACCGTCACTGTTCCATGTTGTTATGAGCCGTAGAGTATTCTTATTAACGTGGGAGATTCGTAGCACCTCTTCCATACTGATTATTTTTTTCTTCATATATTATACTGTACATATAGCTTTCTCCTGTATATGATTTAACTCAGAATATCAACAAATCTTGCATCAGTGCCATACAAGAGAACATGACCGTGTAATAGGCTAAATGTTTCTTTCAGGAAAAGGTGTTACACAATCTTTCAAGGCAACGAGAATACAGCCGCGTGGACCAAAACTTGTAACTTGGACACGTTCACTGCTCCCTTGTCGGGATGAAAGCTTCTTGCGGGAGTAAAAAAAAAAAAGAAAAAAAAAGAAAAAGTGATGAACGTCGTAATTGCCATCTCCATCACAGCCCCTGCAATACAACCCAGTCCAGTGGCAATATGTGGTATTGCAGGACTCAGTGAAGCAGCACTTGGAGGGCGGTGATGATTCGGCCACTTTTTCGAAAAAAAATCATAATAAATAAAGTTTAAGAAATTCTTAAAATCTGCTTATTCCAAGAGGAAGCCATATCTTTTAGCTCTTTTGTGTGCTATTGTCAGTTCCTAAACTTACGTCATTTCTTGGCAGTAATCCAAACTCTTCAGGTCTCCAAAATGGCCGAACCATCCCTCTTGGTGTGGATGATTCGGCCACTGGCGTTGGATGGTTCGGCCACCATGTGGGATGATTTGGCCACTTGCCTCTGGGGCTCAATTAAAGAATTAAATACAGTAGGAAAATTAAGAATCAAATTTTCATCTGTGCTGACATGATTTATTGGATTTATTTTTACCTAAACAATCACCTTTTAATGAAACAAGGAACAAACAATCTCCTTTTAATGAAATTAAATGGCTCTACTCTTGCCTATCTCAGATAAAATAAAACTATAATTTTGTGAAAGAAAATATCCGAGTCAAATGAAAGCTACTTCTCTTACATGCTGTTTACTCTTAACGCATTTTAAATCCAGTGAAACTAAATCCAAAGTTGTAATACCTTTGCCTTCGCTTAGTGCTTTGTGAAACTGGTTCAGGTAATACTCCAATTATAGCGTTTCTTGAAACAGAAGCTTCATCAATTTCTGAGGGAAAGTAAAAGTTGTCTTCCTTGCTTTTGTTTGATCTCCTTAGATAACTAACTTGAAAGTCCTTGTCCTCATCCATGTTGCTCAAGAATTTCCCAACATAAACTTTCTCTCCCTTTAGAGGATCCAGTCCTATTACTACAAAATCATTTTCTTCTGGTGTTTTACTCATAAAGTTAACAATAGTGTCATCATTCTCTTCATTTGAGTCCTCTGAAGATTGCTTTAGTTCTTCTGTTAAAAGTTTCTCCATTGCTGAGTCTTCTTCACTACTCTCTACTTCTTTGATATCAGAAAACTGTAGGCCTCGGCTTATTTTCCTTGATATATTTGCATTTTTTGTTCGATGTTTCTTTTGTTCATGTAATGCTGTGTTTTTAAGGCGACTTCTCGTCGTAAAAACACTAGCTACAGAAGCGGGGTCCTCTTTCTAGACCGGATGTAAAGCACTAACAAAGGAACAGGACATAAAAACCAGGCAGTATACCGTATCACATCTATTACCTAGGTCCTACTCATAACAGTACACATAGAATGATATTTAGGATACAGAGACACAGAGATACAGAATTAACACTTGGCTTCACAGAATGATCATATGCATTATCACTATTACACAGGGAGATTGCGGGTATTCTTTAATAGAGTTCTCATGTCACTTGGAGGTAATATATAAATGGGGTTGTTCACTTTATGTTCTTGAATGGGATTCTTATGTCACTGGGGGGGGGGGGTAATATATAAATGGGGTTGTTCACTGCAAGAATACCGAGATTGAGAGTCTGGTTCAAGGACATTACTATAAAAGAGGTAGGGTGCGGATAGCGACACTCGACACTGTCACCTGGTCACGGAGACACGTACACTTATCTTTCAACTCGCCCGCGCTCCTACCTCTAGACTCACAGAAAACTCCCTGGTTCCTTGATGTGGGGAGGGACTAAACCAATTTACAAAAATACACTTTCTGCCCTGATAGCACTAGATTCTAGTGGGCCACTGTTTAATATATTCTACTGTGTAGGCACTGTCACTGTTCTCCTGGTCACTGTCAATGTCACTGTTTCCCCTTGTTTCCTGGGTTTAGTAATATCACTGTTGCACTTAGGATACAGGGAGGCTCTCCCGTCTGGGGGCCTCGACCTGAGAGGCGGCCCTCATATTAGGGCCGCGCCGGTGGGGTGCAGGGAGGCCCTGTGGTCTGGGGGCCTCAACCTGATAGGTGGCCCTCAGGACTGGGGCCGAACAACCGGAGCAGTCGGGACTGTTTCCTCCGACTCCGGGGAGTGAGGGAGCCTGGATCGCCTTCGTCGTTGGTTGTGGAGTCGGGCCTGGGCGTCCTGGGACTGCGGGTACCAAGAGGGAGAGGCGCCGTCAGGACTGGACTGCGGCAGCGTCTCCTACGGGGCTCCGGCAGGAACAAGGAACTCCCGGGTGTGGCGGTAGGTCCGATATCGGGCCTTGCCACCGCTCTAATGTCTCATCTGGGACTATATTCCCGGATGGCGACGAAGGGCTCCCCGAAGGGAAAGAGGCTAGAGGAGGACTCACGCTGCTCGTGGTCTCTCGAGTGTGTCTGGAGGCCTGAGCCGGGGATCTCCTTCCCCTATTGCACACCTTGGCTGTGGCCGTGAATTTGCCCGGTGTACGGGGTACACCTATAGGGTGATCGGTGTCGCCCTTTCGCCGTGGCAAGGTACCAACGGCGTGGTGTTCCTCCCGTAGTAGGAGACAAGCTGGAGGGAGGGGCACAGAGGCCGCACTCTTTCCAATACGGACTGATCCTACCTGCAGGGAATTCTCTACCCTGGTACATGCCCCGGCCGGAGCCGAGTGTCTGCCCGTACGGAAGACAACTAACGGGCGAACTGGTTCGCCCGTCCGTTGCGGCTGGGTACCGACCCCGGGACGCCGCTTCCGTAATAGGGTAGTGCTACACGTAAGGTAGCAGGGGCTCTTTACCCTGGACCGTATTCTGGCCGTAGCCGAAGAACAGCAGGAGAGGGATGCACTAGGGCAACTCTCTCTCCCTGGTGTGTTAAGGCCGGAGCCTGGGGTCGCCTTCCCCTTTGCACACTCTGTTAGGCCGTAGCCTAGGTTTGTCTGTCTCTTTTTACTTTTGTTTAGGCCGTAGCCTTGGGCCTCCTGCCCTTGGGCCTCCTGCCCTAGAGGGTGTAACAAGACCGTCAATACGGTGTTACCTGGGACTGATTTAGCTTCAGTCCCACCCCTATTCTGTCGATCACTGCTCTGCCCGCACAGTAGTTCACTTCCCCTGATCACCTGGGGTTGGGGCACTTGCGGGGAATAGGGACCCAGGACCGTGATGCCCTGATGACCCTCTTGCCCGAGGTCACTAAACTCACCTGTGTGTCCTCCTGGGGTGGTGGTGGGGTGGCGGCTCGGTGGTGGTGTGGGGGGTGGTGAGGTCCAGCAGCGGGCACGGTGGGCATTTTAGTTCAAGTTGATTTTTTTCTGGTGTGTCTGTAGCAATCATGCCTTTCCCCCTTTTTTTTCCTCTAGCAGTTTCCTTCCTAGCTGGAGCTTTAGGAAAGGGCCGTACTTGGTCTGGAGATTTTACAAGTGAGATTGGAGACGAAGCAATGCTTCTTTCAGCTGTTGCATCTGGAAATGAAATCTCAGCTGTCTGTGAAGTGCTATCTTCTTGTGATGTCACTGGTGCCGAGGTTTCCTTTGTAGCTTTAAGACCTGGTGGTGAACCAGCAGAAGGATCTGGCCTGTCTGTAACATAGGATCCTGCAAAATCTTCATCATAAAAAACCATAGTACTGAAAGGACAAATACCTGTGCGCCTAAATCCAGATTTAACATTGACAGGTGTAGCTGCCTTATCCCATGCACTGCTTATTATAGGTGCAATGTCATATGTGGTAGCTACACGACCAGGATGTTGTAGCATCCATGCATTTAGTCCTTGGTTATAGAAAGTCTTGAAAGGACCAAAAACTGATATATCTAGTGGCTGTAACTTATTGGAGGTGTGAGGTGGCAAAGTAAGGATAACTATTCCATTTTCCTTGGCAAAATTGATTCCTTCTACAGACAAATGTGACTCATGATTATCCATTATGAGTAATACCTTGCAATCCTTGCTGCACCTAGTATGCAAGACAAAGTGCTCCAGAACAGCACGGAAGTTCTCACTGGTCCTCCAGCCTGTGGGGTACACTAGACCCTGGCATACACTAGGGACACCATTCATCATTCAAGCTTCGTCAAAACGAACCCTAGGGAAAATATAAGTAGGAGGTAATGCATATCCATTAGCACAAACAATCCCAACCATGGTGACTAACTCGCCACGTTCCCTTGATGTTACTTGACCAACCTGATGAGCACCTTTACTCGTAAGACCGACCACTCGTGGAAGTTTCTGAACTGTCGTGCATCCAGTTTCATCTAAATTATAGATGCTTGACTCTGTGAATGCATATCGTTCAGAACTTCTTCCAGTTTCGTCTGGAAGACACCTAGGTTAGTTCTGTTGAAACTTGTCATAAGTCAAGACTAGTTGCTTCCGGGGTTCTTAGAGAAAGGTTTCCCTGTCTCTCAGTGAAACCAGTAAACCAGTCCCTTCCAGCTGCCTTGTCTCGTTCCCAAGAGGTTGGTACATTAATATGGTTTGCAATAGCATACTCAAATGCTAATTTCTTTGTGAGATGTGGTGTTAGCCCATGAAACATATTTGAACACTTTAACAAGTACTCCCCAAGATCTCTTTCCATCTCTGGTGACAAAACTTGTCTCACAGAATATGAAGCAAGCTTGACATCTGAACTGCCATCCTCCTTCCTTTTTAAATAGTCCATTACGGTCGATCTTGGGACATTGAACTTGGGAGCTGCTTTTCTCACTGACGTTCCATTTTCCTCTATTTCTTTGATGGTCATCTTAATTGCAGTCACATCTCTGTCTCTTGATGTCTTCTTTTTATATTTTCGACCCATGGTGGCCAGCCCTGGAAATAATAAAAATGTAGCATAGAGGTTAGAAGTGAGCAAACAAGAAAAGGAGAGAGAGAGAGAGAGAGAGAGAGAGAGAGGAGAGAGAGAGAGAGAGAGAGAGAGAGAGAGAGAGAGAGAGAATATGTAATTTTATAGAAAAAAAATCGTTAAATAAAGAAAATAAATCATTAGATAATTATAAGGAATGGTTCGGCCACCTGGCAACCCTGCCGAACCATCCCTCACTTCAAGTGGCCGAATCATCCCCCATGTATAAAGATGTACACATGGCGCCCCGAAACCCAGAGTTCATAAGCTGTTCGAGTGTTATCTACTCTCACGTCACCTATAGACAATAAATGATATTTGCACTATATATGGATAACAACCCTGAAGTATTAATGGAGCTACTGCTAACGTTGGATCACCGAAAAAGTACACAGGGGTCACGAAAAATCATAAAATCTAACCTGACGTTGCTGTTTCCCGGCCAACCAAAACAAAAACACATGTGCCATCTGTCGGCAAGATCAAGCAACTTCATGTGAAATCTCAATGATCTAGGTCCCCTACATAATTCAGGAAGGCTAGTGGCCGAACCATCCTCCTGGCCGAACTATCACTGCGCTCTCTATCGGCCAGCGTTTGTCAGGTGTGTGTACCCAAGTGATTAATGATGTTTAATAATGAGTTTACCTGCCTGCCTGACACAGGGAAGGAGAGGAAGAAAGTTATCTGTTCCCTAGTGTGCGTTTCTCATCTCGTGTACGATTACTGTGTGTGAAGATTAGGGGTCGTACGTGTGTGTGTTTCGGGAGGAGGGGAGGAGGCGGACTGATACTCCTTGGATTTAATTTGTTAAGGATCTTGGTGACTTAACGATAGCAATTTTACATAGTGGCATTTCTTTTCGCTAGAGCATAGCCTTTGCTTGTAAGGTATTTAGTAGCTGCAGGAGTGTAGATGAAATTGTAAACAATATTATATGCAAATAATCTCTACAAAGTTAATAAACACCGCTGCTGGTCTTAACCGTGTGGCCCCAGTGTGGGTTAAGTGACAGGTGTGTGTAGTGTGGTATTACAAAGGTCACGTCACTCTCTGGCCAGGGTGCTGTTTGCAGGTGAATTCATATTCTGGGCTTATGCAAATATTCTGGCGATAAAATTTTATGTCGAATTAAGTCGGAGGTCCACCGTTGCCCAGCAGCAACCTCCAATACAGATAATTTACACTGCAGATGTGTTATGCCGAAAGGTGGCCAGATATTACCTTTATAAAACCATTTCTGTGTAACATTATAACACAGTGAGTGATTGTGAAACACACTATCGATATATGAATAGATACAATAGGACATCCAGGATCTTGGGAGAACTGCATCAGAGTTACTGGATTAACGTAAGTGATGTACCAAGCTGCTAATATGCCGTGTGTGTGTGTGTGTGTGTGTGTGTGTGCACGCGCGCAGTGGCGTACCCAGAAAGTTGAAAAGGGGGGGGGGCTTTTTTTTTTTTTAACTTTTAGATGTCGTTCGCTTAGAATGGATGTAAAGAGAAGGCTGTATGAGGGTGTTGTGGTACCGACTGCGTTATATGGGGCTGAAACATGGAATATGGGTGTAGCAGAGAGGAAAAGTTTGAATGTAATGGAGATGAGGTGTCTGAGGAGTATGTGTGGAGTGACGCGTATGGATCGAGTGCGAAATGATAAAGTGCGAAGGAGAACTGGAGTTGTTCGAGAGATGGCTGGTAGAGTTGAGCAGAGGGTGTTGCGATGGTTTGGGCATATGGAGAGAATGTTTAATGAGCGATGGGTGAAAAAGATAACTAGATCTGATGTGAGAGGTGTAAGGCTGAGAAGAGGACCACAAATAGGAAAGATGGACAGTGTGAAGAGAGTGCTGGATGCGAGAGGGATGTCTGTTGAGCAAGGAAGAGTGGCTGTGCGTGACAGAAATAAATGGAGAGAAATTGTGAATGCATAAGTGATGACGCAGCCCTGAGGGGATATTCTCCCGCATTTGGTCTGATCAGCTAGTCAGGTCAGGTGTGGGTAAGGGGATGGGTCTGTTATGATGTGGCAGGAGTAAACCACCTCTGCTGTCGGGCCCTGCTGCGGATGTCACTAATTGCAATTGCGCAGTTGACCCTTGTGCGGTGTGGTGCGGTGAGGATCTGTCCGTTCTGCCCTTTGGAGCTAAGATGTGAATGAATGTGTTTGAATGGATGAGTAAATGGGGAGTGTGTCGTCCTGTCTCGGCTACCTCCCTTTCCTTGGGGGAAGCAGCCTAGGTATATAGATAGATAGATAGAACTTTTTAACTGTGCAGCCCATGACTTCGGCGGGCGCAGCGAGCCCGTACAGCTGGGGGGATCGGGGGGTGGGGCGCTGTAACCCCCCCTCCGAGAGAATTTTTCATTTTGGCCAATTTCATGGTCATTTTGAGGCCATATGAAATGGGAATACGACATAAATATAGCGTATTCTAAACTCATTTTTAAGTACTCTGTGCCACTGAGTTATGATTCATTTTCTCCAATAACCTTATATTACTAAAATTCAAACGCACACATATCGACCAAACAACTTTACAGCTGTAACAAACTGTCAACAAAATATATATATATATATATATATATATATATATATATATATATATATATATATATATATATATATATATATATATATATATATATATATATATATATATATATATATATATATTTGCAAAAGGGGGGGCCATGGCCGCATGCCCCCCCCCCTCCTCGGTACACCACTGTGTGTGTTATGGCTCTTGTTGTGCAGGTCGTGCAGTAGTGAAGATGAGGTGACTTTTGTGAATACCAGTATCAGTATATTTGACTTTCTGCTTTGACTTGCAGAACACATCTCGCCTGCAGTTTCTCTTTAATATTTCGTTTCTACATCTCAATACAGTGTGCATAAACACCGGAAAATATCCTTCACTAACTTGTGGTGTGCGTTTCATGATAATTTTTTTGGTGCAACGTGAAGAATGGAGTTTATTACTGCATATGAAATAAATGCACCATTCGTTTAGGATATTTGCAGAAAAAATGAAAGTACTAGTTTTAAAATTCACTCGCACGTCAGAGGTTCCAACCAAAGGAAGCAAAATTTTATCCATTCCAACCTGCTCGAATGTCACTCGTTATGATACCAAGCTGTCGTTGGGTTTTTAACGGTTTTAAGAGTAAGAAGAAACTTATTCTTACTCCCGCCAGACGACTTAACTCTGTAGGGTTCCGTCCTCTTACAAGGATTGATAAAAATCAATTAATCCTTAGTGCGCATCCACACTTGTGCTCGAACAAGTGTTGGCAACATGTAAGCAACACAGTAACGAACACGCTGCTAATATGTTGGGAACAGCAGCGTCCAGATCATGTTGACAACATCATGAAGTCTCAGCTGCCTGGTATGGACACACTTATCTCATCGCCTCTGCTGTCAGTGTTCGAAGTTGCACTGAAACATGTTTGTAAACATCTGTCCAAATACTGCCGCAAACATGTTCCCGAACATGCGCAATTAGACGTTGATGAAATAGGTGAACTACTGAAATCTTGCAATCCTCAGACGTTTTCATTTCTTACAAGTGACCTTTCCTTGTCTCAGAATAGAAAAACTGTCTCCACATAGCGTATTATCGACATGGTCTCAGTCTGATGGTATGAAAGTAATGTGGCTTGTTCTTATACGAGAGAAGTGTGGTGGTTCAGCAGGAAGGAATATGTGATATAATTTGGTGCGGTTCGGAAAGTAAAACAGGACGTAACGGCATCAGATTGACCACTGAGAAGATGGTAGTGTGGTGTGCGGTGCTTTGGCCGTGAGGCGTGATTGCAGTGAGGATGTTAGGTGGAGTGTGGTGCAGTGTGGCAGGGTGAGATGAGTTCAGAAGTTCCTGGAACAATAATATTAGCACTTGTAGATATGTAAGGAGTGCTTGACGCGTGGTTGCGTCTTCTGTCTTATTCTTTTATTTTAGTTAAGGAAAAAAGAATTGAATTCACCCTAAGGGTAGGTAATAGGACCAAAGTTGATAAGGTCATCAAAAATCTTCTGATGGCCACCAGAACACCTCTAGTATCCTGTTCTAGTATTTACCAGGTTATTTTATTCAGATGAGTGTTTGTCAAAGGAGACAGAGTTATGAAACACTACAGTATAATCAGACCACTCTTTAAAGACTGTTTCGGGTCATTTAGCTAGATACACACTGACTTGGACAAGCTCATAACTGTTCCAAGTATGCATACAATGTACAATGAGCAGCTCGTTGTACCACGAACTAATGGCCACAACTGTATAGTCAGGGGCAAAGCTCGTCTTCAATTCCACTGCTTCCACATCACACTCAGAGCATGGTCTTCTCTTTCTTCATTGCTGTATCATACAAGAATCATACAAGGCCCTCCTTCAACTGAAGGAAAAGCAAGACGCTTTTTGCTGTCAGTTATACCTGTGTTGATCTGTGAGATGTAAATTAGTTCTACGCCAGACAAGTCACTGGTCACTGGAGATAGAATAGAAAGGGCGGACGGAAGGGGGCAATGGTGCGACGATGACAAAAAGTAAGGTGGATAGGGGTGATGAAAGAAGACTGTCAAAACGGAAGTTGCTAAAAAAAGAAGAAAGCGATAGGGTAAAATATGAGGAGAGACAGACGGTAATGAAGGAGGGAAAAGTAAAGGAAGGGTGAGGCAATGGTGGGAAGAAGAAAGGCAAGATGAAATAGGGTAATGATGCCAGAGAAAGAAAATAAAAATGCAGATGCTTGACCCGTTGCTTGTTAAAGATTTCTTTCAACTGAGCAAAATCGTGTGGTGTTGGCGTAAGTAAAATTCTAAGATGCTTCAGTGGCAGGGAAAGAGTTATTGAAGGTAGTTTTTGAGGCCTCTGACTGTAAGGATACCTTTCAGTTGAATAAAATCCTGTTGGGTTAGCCAGAATATAAAACGCAAGTGCATCAATCGCAGTGAAAGTATTAAAAGAAAAAAAGTAATACATGAAAAGATGTTTAAGGACGTAATATACAGGCTGGGTGAGGCAGTGATGAGAAGATAAAAGGGGAGTAACACAGAAAAATATGATGACGGTATCGAAAGATTATCATAGGCAGCTGCAGAAAATTAATATTGCAAGACCGTAAAATACACGAGGGACTAGTAGAGATGGTAATTCAGGAGGGAAGATATAAGTATACGTGAGGGGGACAGTGGGTGGGGTGAGACTGAGATGGAGTGGTGGTGTTGGTAAGAATCTGGAGTGTGCTTGCTACTCGAGATTGTGGGACAAAGATGAAAAGCGTTACATAAATACAGACTTTACAGTCCTTTCTTGGGGTCACGTCCTTAATAATAATCAAAAGCTTTACTTCCTAAGTGTAGAAGTTTAAGAACAGGATAACAAAGCAGAGAGAGAAATACAAACAGACACAATGGGTGTGCGCCAGCGCCCCAGAGATGACCTAAGCACATGACCGGGAGGCGATTAGTCAACACAGAGAGGTGGACACAGACAAATGATGTGGAAAACAAAGAGGGATCAGAAGATTAATCTATTTATGACGGCATGTTGATTCTACCACCGACCAACTGTACACTCCACTTATCAGGTGGAGAGAGAGAGAGAGAGAGAGAGAGAGAGAGAGAGATTTGGGGGAAGGAAGGGAGACAGAAGGAAAGAAACAGAGAGAGAGAGGGTGGGATAGAGACAGAGACAGAACCAAAGAACCGCAGACAAAAACAGACAGACAGAGGCGTAGGTAGATGTATTTGGTTTCATGGAAACATCACTGGAAGTTCTCTGAAAGTATACCCACCACACACATGGATAAATGGTGCTGTGTGCTGGCGACTATCATCCACTCACTTGATGCAGTGCTGCCTACTTCTTCCTTCGCCTTTATCATTCTGTTTCTGTGTCAACGCTCCTCTCTTCCTACTTCTCTCTTTCCTTCCTGTCCATTATTACTCTTCTTTCCAATTCAGGTGGCGGTACAGTGAGTGACAAGCGTAATGGTTTCCTGTAATCCAGGAAACCATATACAGCGGTGGGCGGTAACCATTTAAGCAGATAACGGGGTGATGTGCAGCCTACTATGGAGCCCTTGTTAACTGAATGGGGAAATGCAGATGCGTCGTCCATCTTGTCACGAATCAAATTCGCGACATTTCCCTTTTGTGAGAAATCACGAACTATTAGTGGAAAACTCACTGTGTATCGCTCAGTTAACCGTTTCTCTCTCCATTTCGGTGGTATACTTTTCAAAACATTCGTCACTGTTTCAAAAGTGACCGATCTAATGCACGTCACTAAGTGCTCTACTGAGCGATACTATTGTTTCTTTATTGTTCGCCCCTGCTTGCCTCAACCGTTAGCCATGCCTTTTTCCGGTGGCCTGTGCGTTCTACCACACGCATCGTTTGAACAGTCAGTCCAGTGTCTGTTGTGACGGAGAGAGGTTCTGTGCTCCAGAAGTGAGAGGTCAACCCAGGCTCCACTAGACTACAGTTCTCCAGACTCCCACTCTTCGTTGTTGATACACTGCATTCATTGACCAGTATTTCTTTTCGTTTTCCTAGTCTTAAGAGTTTAGTTAAGGTGTTTTTCCTAGGCGTAAGAATTTAGCTCTTGTGTGAGTGTGTGAGTGCGATCTCATTAATTTGTTTTTGAAATGTAACGTTAAATTTATTTTGTAATCAGTAAATTTAACAGTTCTTTTTCTTGAGCTTAATGTAATGTAAACTCTTGTTTTATTTTTCCTCAATTAAGCTTATTTCTTATAGCTCCTAGCTTGCATAAACGTTTGCCATTCATAACTGGTACTTAGGCCAGTCTTGTTGTATTAAGTTTAAAATCCTTTGTGCCTCCTAGGAGTTAAGCATCAGCAAGAACCTGATACTATTATTAGTATTAGTTATTTATTGTCAGGGGTGAAGTAACTTTCTCCAGAGGCTAACAGTACTAATAAACAGCAATTGAGTAATTAGTCTCTGCTGTGTACTGTTGAGAAAGTTTATAAATTCTTGTTCTTAGAGAATCGTGCGAAGCAAGCCAGCGTAAAGTAATCGTTGCTTGATTTAGCAAGACAATCATTGTCCCTGCTCTTCAATATTATTGAATATTTATCATTATCATTTAAATAAAATATTAGCATTTATTTAAAAACCCCGTGACACATCTAAAAACCAAACCTCCACACTTTTCCCCGCACCTCACCGTCAGGAGGGGCTTCCGACAGGAAGGGAACTTCAGTTCACTGCACGGGATGACCCAACAGGGGCTGTTGCTTTCCTGCGGTTGATGGGTAAGCTTGGCCAGACAGAGAGGGGTTGATAACATCAACAACACACAGATGAATACTCAGCCGCCTTATGCTTTTGTGTTCACGGTCCCTACCGCTGTTGAGACCCACACGGACATCCAAACTTGTCATTGTTCCCAGCAGCCCAGCACAGTCACTCCATGGACACATCTCATGGCTGACATGATAGGTTTGTGCTTGGAGTCTATGCCTGTGAGTGTTTGTGCCTGTGAGTGTTTGCTTGGTGCCATTACAGCCAGGACGGAGAGCACTGTAAGGCGCTGGTGGCTGGGGTGACTAGCCAGGGAGGCGGGGTGCGATATGAGAAGTGGATAGCTCTTTAACACCAATTGGGCTATGGTTAACACCTTCAGGGACGTCTTCATCATTTTTTCCAGCTAACGCCAGGCTGTTTTGTACAATCTGGATACACCTCATTGACGAGGATATATCACGGTCATCTTTTCTTTGTGTGTCCAGATCTAGGCATAGTCCTGTCCGACCATTTCCTGAATCTCATTTGTACTTATATGTGCCACATGCTTTCATATAATTATCACCTTTTTCGGCGCTAATATTCACCATCCATACAGAATAAATGCTAGGCGCTCATTCAGGAATGGTCTGATAGTAGTGGCGGTGGTGTTTCTTATAAGAAATCACTAAATATTTTAACAACATTCAAATAAACTGTTTGCTGCCCCGGCCTGAGATTGAACATGCGTCGCTGAGGACCGTAGACCACTTCTATAAACACCTGATTGTCACGTAACCCATGCAGTTCGAGAGGCTTCTCCTACCGATTAAAATCATCTTGAGATGGACAAAATAAAGCATAAATGAAGTCTTGGGGCTTAAGGGCTTAAGATCTGACCAAACAGGATAAACGGCAGTACCACACTGGCAGGGACATGGGCTTTGCTACGGCCAGCCACTTTCTTATGTTCCCTAGATGACTTACGATCACCAATAAATTATGAATTTCCATAAACCTCAGCTGAGTGCTTGAACATAATGATATTTTATTAGTTTATTTTTCTTACCTATGAGGGAGGTGAGGCAGCTGAGTGAGGGTTGGGTGGGTGTGACGGTGTTAAGTCTTGCGACATTTTCAGTGCTTCGTCGGTAGCTCAGCTTTCCTCCCGAATGGCTCTGTCATGACGGCGCCATTCCACCTTTGTGATTTATCCTCAGATCTGTGGCCAAATTCACAGACTTATGATCGCTTACTAAGGTTTATTTTAGCGGGAAGGACGAGGAAATGAGCGTGCAGGCTGTTTCCATGTCTCTTCGCTCTGCTAAAACAAATCCTGGTTACCACTTGAATTTGTTGGTAAGCTTGTAAATCTCAGGCGAGCGTGTTTAGGCAAGAGATTTGTGAGTGTAAGTGTACTAGTAGTGCTACGTCACGGGCAACAGAGGTGTTGGACTGGCTGGCTGTGGGTGATGACTACGAGCAAACACCGATACGGACGGTAGCCACAGTTTCTCACTACTCAGTGGCTGGTGCACCTCCAGCTGTCTCACTGCAGTACTAACAAGGCAAACGGGGCCCACAGGCTGAGTTGGTACTGTACAGAAGGTTAGAGAATCTAAAGAGTACATAGAAAACACAGTATAGATAACAGGATGTGTATTGCCCAACAACGAGGATATCAGGTGCAGTAAAACTATTATGCTAATGATCTAACCAAAGTGTGTGAGGCAAAGAACAAAAAAGAAAAAGGTCGTCCCTTCCCCGTCACACCATACGGCATAGTTGACAGCAGGTAAAATAGAACAGTATGAACGATGGAAAGAAAAAACACAAAATTTATAATGGAAATACAGGAAGAAATATTGTGTTATAAACAAATCATAATTAATCAATCAGCCACAGTCATTGTGTTCGTTCCCATACCTACAACATAATTAACGTAATTAGTTTCCTTACCTAACAGATAGCCGAAAATCTACGAAAATATGTCAGTTTCGAGTGACATAAACGCTTTAAAAATCTGATGGCTGTGTGACAGTGACAGGCAGCCAACAGTGATGATATTACTGACGTTAGATTGTATACTGTCACTCAAGAAAGAAAGGTGACGCAGTTTTGAAAATAGTTACAGTAAGGGATTGGAGAGTGCAAGTGTGCGAATGGAGTGTGTCAGAGAGCGAATGGAGCGTGCAAGAGAGGCAATGAAGGGCGAGAAAGAGCGAATGGAGAGTCAGAGCAAAGAGAGAATGGTGGATTAAGTAAAACTATATGAGAGAGAGAGAGAGAGAGAGAGAGAGAGAGAGAGAGAGAGAGAGAGAGAGAGAATGTGTGTGTGTGTGTGTGTGTGTGTGTGTGAGAGAGAGAGAGAGAGTGAGAGAGAGAGAGAGACGTTGTAGTGGAGGGGATAGTAAACTTCATTACTACCTTCAGTGAGTTGATGACTGTCGTATTATATTCCTGGTGCCACCACGTCTTCCTTTGCGATATGTTATACCTAAGGGACGTAATATCCTTTTGTATGTTACCGATCCAAATTACAACTATAGTGGACAGATATGAGTAAATACACTGGAACAGTAAATGAATAATATTCAAATTAGCACCAAGGAATAAGTGGTATAAAGTCTCCTATACATGTGGGAGTATGACAATATATCACTTCCTCATTCTCCTCCTCTCTTGCGCTTATATTCCATTGCTCCTCTTTCCACCTCGCCATCCACCCATCAAAAAACTTCATTCTCTAATCTCTTTCTTCTCCTCGTTCCTAACACAAATTTTCCATTCTTTTCTTAATGGCTCTGACCTTCTCATTCACACTTCTCCACATTCTTTTCCTCCCTTCAACCCCATCTCCCCTTTCTCCCATACATTCCCTTGCACATCATTGTTCCACTTTAACATATTCACCTTCATCACCCTCCCCCTTCTCACGTCGTCTCTTTTTCGTACGTTCTCACTTTTACCGTCTTACTTCCACCCTGTCTCTGACACTCATGCTTCCCTCTCGCATCCTTTCCCTTTCCAAGTCTCTCCAATTTTTTTCTTTTTGTCTCGCATCGTTTTCCACGTTCTCTTTCACATTTCCAATTCCCACGTTCTCCTTACCATTCAACCTTTCTCAGCTTTTATGGTCTCTCCCAGACTCTCTCAAACACAACCTTTCCCACTATTCCCTTTCACTTTTCGCAATTTTTTTTTTTCTTCCTCTGCATATTTCAGTCTCATACTTTCTCCTCTCTCCTCTCCCCCTTTCCTCACTTTCCAGCGTTAATCCTCGCCCAGTACATTCTTTATTTTCCCCTCCCTCTCTCTCATTTTCACACACCCTCTCCCACTCAACTTCACCCTTACACTCAGTCCCCCATTCTCCCATCTAACGTCTGGTCTCACCTCCCACAGTATCACGGTTGCTTCCCCTCCATCACATCACATTGCCCCGCTGGCTGCCACATATTACAACGTTCCTTTGAGCCACAACAAACCTACTCTGCCATTCAGTCATCATAGTTTGTGCCAATTTGTCATGCCGGTTTTTTTATTCTTTCGTCACAAATCACCTCCACCGAAACACTGGCGCGCACTGTTTATTTACTACTGATCATCGCGCCATAAATATCTGTTCTTGTATCTCCACCACTGCATATACATACATCTCTGAGGCAGTGGTAATGGTAGTGATGGTGCTGGGGCCGGCTAACCTATTTTATCTAACGTGCTTTTGTCTTGTATGCGTTACCCAAACTGCAATTGTAACTCCACCACGGAAAATATACCTCCAGCAGCCTTACTTCAGCCAGTCCTCTACACCGAACTTGTATACGTTACCCAAGCTGCATTTGTAACTCCACCACGGAAAATATACCTCCAGCAGCCTTACTTCAGCCAGTCCTCTACACCGAACTTGTACACGTTACCCAAGCTGCATTTCTAACTCCACCACGGAAAATATACCTCCAGCAGCCTTACTTCAGCCAGTCCTTTACACCCAACTTGCTCTGACTGAGGTGCTGTGTTGGCTTAGGCCAGAATTTCATACGAGGTTGATTACTCTCGTTGACAGTAACTCTCTCTCTCTCTCTCTCTCTCTTTGTCGTCGTCGTCGTCCCTGTCGTCTCCACATGACAACGAGGATAAGATTTTAATCTAATGTCGCACTGAAATCAAAACATGGCTCCGATACCAAGAAGCTGAAAGATGCAGAGCGACTCTTGTTGAATTTCACCATTGCCACATGTAAGGAGTAAGATAGGGAGAACATAAGGCGCAAGGAAGGCAGTTTTTTTTTTTTTTTTTGACGAGATTGAATTTATTATTGTGACGTCACCACGAGAATCATGGTGATGGTGATGGTGGTAGTGGTAGTTATGGTGGTGGTGGTAGTCATGGTGGTGGTGGTGGTGGTAGTCATGGTGGTGGTGGTGGTGGTGGTGGTAGCTATGATGACAGTGGTGGTGGTAGCTGTGATGGTAGTGGTTGTCACGGGGTTTTTATGAAATATACAATATTAATGAATATTTATTCAATAATACTTGAGAGCAGGACAATGAATTATCTTGTGAAAATCAAGCAATGATTACTTTATGCCGGCTTACTTCGCCGATTCTCTAATAACGAAAATTTATGAACTTTCTCAACAGTACACAGCAGAGACTAATTATTCACACGTGCTGTTTATTAGTACTGTTGGCCTCTGGAGAAAGTGACTCCACCCCTGACAATCAGTAATGCTATTAATGATAAATAAATTCTTGCTGGTGCAATTAACCCCTAGATGGCACAACGGATTTAAGTTAATAAAAAGGACTGGCCTAAGTACCAGTTGTGAATAATGTAAAGCGTTTATGCAAACGAGGAGCTATATGTGAAATAAGCTTAATATGGAAAATAAAACACGAGTTTATATTACATTAAGCTCAAAGAAAAAGAACTGTTAAATTTATTGATTACAATAAAATAAATTTACGTTACATGAGTCTCAAGATGAATTCAAATAAGGAGAACGCACTCACTCGTTCACTCAAAAGCTAAACTCTTAAACCTAGGAAAACGAAAAGAAATATTGGTCAGAAAAGTGGACCAAATGGATGACTGGGCGTTGTTGCTGAGGAAGGACGCTGCACACGCTGAGCCTCTCGCCAATCACGCTAGGTGGGAATTCAACAGTAGCAGAGGGAACTAGGCGTTGTTGCTGAGGAAGGACGCTGCCACACACACTGCCTGCTTCCATGGCGCTCAAATCTTGACTGATTCAAATTGTGGGAGAGAGGCGAGTGTTGTGGCTGCACTTGCTAACGGCCAATGAGTGTGAGCGATACACACCCGCAATTCACTCAGCGAAGGTGCTAACATCGTGCACAAGGACGATCACTTATGAAATAGTGAAAAATGTCCTGAAAAACGCTCCCGATTGGGTGAATATGTGGCGGTTAAACTGAGTTATAAATACTGGGATTCCACTAGAATTCGCGGTTTCCCACCAAAGTTAATGTCACGAGTTTATTCAAATACTTAATCGTGCCAACTCATGACATTACGCCCCATCAAAAATGAAATTTTTTCTCTGGAAAAAAAATTTCAATATACATACATATAAATCCTAACTCAGTCACACAAGATTCACACTGTGGTGTGTGTGCTATCCTGCTACAGGAGAAAGTCACAGTCGCCAGTGAGCGAAAAAACCTCGAATTTACGTTAATAGAAGCAAGATTGAGGGAAAAACTCCGTGACGACAGTGAAAAATCCTGTACTCAGGTCAAACTGAGCGAAAAGTTCGCTACATTTACATTAACAACTAATTGTTATGTAGCGTGATGTATGTAATACATGGTGTAGATGTGACAGTTGTGGTGTAACTGTACCCATGTGTAAAATTACATAATGCAAATTTATAATAAATAATGATGACGAGGCAGAAGAGAAGGGGCGGCAGCATGCGACAGGGACGACCAGCTGTTCTGCACAGCAATGCTGCACCCACCAGCTGCACCTGCGAAAGGAATCAAGGTGGAGCAACAAAAGTGTCATTTCTCTCTCTCTGCGAAGCAGTCAGTACTTATGTTATAATTAACCAGGAAACTTAGTGTTTGGATTTACAAACCTCTTAGAACCCTTGTAGTTTACTGGTTAAGCTAACTTATTAACCAGGAAACGTGTCAGTTCTTGAATTGCTCAAATCTTTTAGAATGGGCGGTTTACTGGTTAACCTAACATTATTAACCAGGAAACGTGTCAGTTCTTGAATTGCTCAAATCTCTTAGAACGGGCAGTTTACTGGTTAACCTAACTCTACGCTTACGATTAATGACAGGAAGCTGAGAATCGCTACGCAATCTCAGGCAGGTCAGTTTTAACACTCACCATGGGTGTGAACACTCATGTGGATAATGTGCATTCTCCAGGAATCCTCAGAGAGGCCCACAGCTCGAGATGTTGCACAAGGTAATTCATACACAGCCTCAGACTATCTCTGCGGGGTTCTCAAACTTCCCCCTTAACTTAAGGTACTTATGTACGTACAGGCCCTGGACATACTGTGTCCTGTGGGGCCAACGGGAGAGACGTCAGGTCTACACTTTTAACTGGGAACCAGGCTGGTCCTTGGATTACTCAAATATCTGAGAACGCCTATCTTACGGAACCCAGCATACAACAATTGCCCGTGTTAATCAGCAGTTAGCAGGTGAGACATCAGGTCTGCACCTACTTCACCACTGCCCTGTCTCTCAGCTGCTTCAGAGATTATGGGTGTGGGTTCAAAAGGCACAGGAAGGACATGTCCCTGATTAGTGGCACGTGGACACACATTGCAAGAACACACAAAACTGTCTATTTCTCGTCCCATCCCTGGCCAGAAAAAGTCAGCTCGGATACGGCCCTGGGTCTTCCTTTCGCCCATGTGACCTCCTGATGCTGAACAATGACCCCATTGTAACACTGCTTGATGGTACTTGGCGGGAACAACAAACTGCAGTTGAACCTCGCCCTGGGGTGCTCATGACTCACAGTACAGCCATCCTTGTTTGCGAAGGAACTTGGCTTGACCTCCCCTTGAATTCTTTATCACTCTACCCTTTTGTTTCTTCTGCATGGCAGCAAGTGTCAGGTCAAAAAGTTGTTCTTGAACAACAACTTGGCTACACATAAGATCTTGCGGCGATTCAGTGGTCACCGGGGTGACACAGTTTGGAGCCTCAGCTATGGCTCGTGTTACTGTAGCCAAAGTCTGAGTAGCGTCATCTTCAGTGCAACTATACTTGGCACCGGGAATATTGCCTATGATTAGGTCAAATAAAGGTTCTGGCATGACAACTGCGAGTGTTGTACCAGTATAAAATGGAGATGCCACCTGGATATGTGCCTCAGGGAACAATCTCACTGATCCATCAATAAGGTTAGCTTGGATCTGTCGATCTGTGTACTGCTCAGGCTGAACTAAACTTTGCCTGACAGAGCAACCTGAGGACCCATTGTCTCTCAGGACCTTCACAGGAATGCCTCCCACAAACCCTGGCTGAACAAGGAAGGTACTGCCACCTGTGGGAGGACCTGTGGAGGAAGCAGCCAGCCACTGATTAGGCTGCTGAACAAATGATGCAGCAAACATGGTGCCCTGAGAATGAGATACTTGAGGGGTCGTACTCACTGCCTGTGGAGATGGAGCATTGGCCATCTGTGGGGGAGGGGTTCACTGTCGCTGTGGGACTAGAGAACTGTGGGGAAGTACCTGCACTGGTAGGGACGACACCACCGCGCTGCTGCTGAGGAATGAAGGCTGCGTTCGCCTCCTGCCACTGATACACTGGGGCTGGTGCTGAAAAGGATAGTCCCAATGGTCGGTTGCATGGCTGATACTGCTGCTGGTTAGGGTACTGCTTATCGTACCTCTTCCACTCAGGCTTCTGAGTGTTTTGCCCCTGGTCCTTCCTCTGGGGTTTTGGACCTTGGCCATTATTCTGAGAACGGCCTTGTTGCTGGGGTTCAGTCTAAGACGGTTTCCCAGATTTATCAGGTTTCCTATTCCAGGTATGCTGCTTGTGAGTTTGATACCCATATGCAGTGAAGAATGCGTCAGCCTTCTTCACCATTTGGTTGGCATCTCTTACCTGGCAGATCTTAAGCTGAGCCATAAAATCAGTAGCCCACGACTTTTCTAGCAGCGTGCACAGCATAAGATCAATTATCCCCTCATGCATGGAAGGAGTTTCATCTTTCTCCATCCACTCATCTAAGTAAGCAGTAAGCCGGTCAAGTAACTGAACGGCAGTCTTTTCCTGTAAACGTGCCCTCATGAACTGACTCTTGGCGTCATCAGCTGTGAGACCGTAAGCTTTGACGAGTGCGGCCTTCATCATCTCATATGTGAGATTGTCTCCACGAAGTCTGTGGAGAATATCGAGGGCAGGGCCCTCAAACAGGCTAAGAAACTGAAGCCTCTTAGCTGCATCATCCAGCTGGTAAAGCTAAGCCATGTCTTCAAAACAAGCTATCTATGGCTCGATTTGCTCGCCTTCCTTGTATGGGGGAAGCTTGATGTGTGGGGTCACCAGAACATGTGCAGGGAGAGCACTCATGGAGCTTGGGCCAGCTTCACCAGATGTGTCTGAAGCCAAGGAATCTCACTTGAGCTTCAGCACTTCAAGTTCATGTCTTTCGCGTGCTTCTCGCTTGGCACGTTCATGTTCTCGTTCTCTCTCTCGTTCCTCACGCTGTTCTCGCAAATTTTCTAACTCGAGGTCGCGTTATTTTTGCTCGTGTTCACGCTGTTCTCGTTCATATTCGCGCTCTTTTTCGCGTTCCTCACGCTGAATTTGACGCTTCTCACGAACATCACTCTCGCATTGCTGCTAGTAATTAAACCGAGAGAGGACAAAGTCCTTTATTTTTGTTGGGTCTGTAAGCCCCATTCATATCTTTGGCTTCCTGTACATAGACGCTGGTAGACATGATGCCAACTCAATCTAAATAAACTAGTGACTCAATACTGACTGCGATTTTTGCAAAAGAAGATGCCAATAATCAAGAATAAAGAATATAGGCACAGGTTAGTGGTGACCAGTTTTATCTAATTAAACTGGTAAAGAAAGAAAATTAAACAAACAACTGACGGTGAAAACTATTACGTAAATTAATAGAACTGAATCAATAATCACCAGTATGATAGTGCCTATAGACTTTAATGATAAATACCTAAATATGAGTGAGTGAGTATTATCTCGTGAATAACTTTAGAGCTAGGAGTTATTATCCTGGCGAGGTCACCAAATGTCACAGGGTTTTTATGAAATAAACAGTATTAATGAATATTTATTGAATAATACTTGAGAGCAGGACAATGAATTGTCTTGTGAAAATCAAGCAATGATTACTTTATGCCGGCTTACTTCGCCGATTCTCTAAGGACGAGAATTTATGAACTTTCTCAACAGTACACAGCAGAGACTAATTATTCACACGTGCTCTTTATTAGTATTGTTGGCCTCTGGAGAAAGTGACTCCACCCCTGACAATCAGTAATGCTATTAATGATAAATAAATTCTTGCTGGTGCAATTAACTCCTAGATGGCACAACGGATTTAAGTTAATAAAAAGGACTGGCCTAAGTACCAGTTGTGAATAATGCAAAGCGTTTATGCAAACTAGGAGCTATAAGTGAAATTAGCTTAATGTGGAAAAAAAAAAACACTAGTTTACATTACATTAAGCTCAAAGAAAAAGAACCGTTAAATTTATTGATTGCAATAAAATAAATTAACGTTACATGAGTCTCAAGATGAATTCAAATAAGGAGATCGCACTCACTCGCTTATTCAATAGCTAAACTCTTAAACCTAGGAAAACGAAAAGAAATACTGGTCAGAAAAGTGGACCAAGTGGATGACTGGGCGTCGTTGCTAAGGAAGGATGCTGCACATGCTGAGTCTCTCGCCAGTCACACTAGGTGGGAAATCAACGGCTGCGGCGGGAACTAGGCGTTGTTGCTGAGGAAGGACGCTGCCACACACACTACCTGCTTCCACGGCGCTCAAATCTTGACTGATTCAAATTGTGGGAGAGAGGCGAGTGTCGTGGCCGCTCTTGCTAACGACCAACGAGTGTGAGCGATACACACCCGCAGTTCACTCAGCGAAGGTGCTAACATCGCGCACAAGGACGATCACTTATGAAATAGTGAAAAATGTCCAGAAAAGCACTCCCGATCGGGTGAATACGTGGCAGTCAAACTGAGTGATTAATATTGGGATTAAACTAGAATTCGCGGTTTCCCGCCAAAGTTAATGTCACGAGTTTATTCAAATACTTAATCGCGCCAACTCGTGACAGTGGTGGTGGTAGCTGTGATGGTGGTGGTAGCTTTGAAGGTAGTGGTGGTGGTGGTGGTGGTATCTGTTCAGAAACTGTTCTCATTTGGACAAATGCTTTGTGGCCCAGTAGTGCCGAAAAGCACTTCCTTCAAAGTGAAGCGTGGTTCAGAGACGACTCATAACTTAAGACAAGTGCTAAGCGGCCCGCGAGGCTCTTTTTTTTTTTTTTTTTTTTTTTTTTTCCAACTCTGGACATTGACTTCACAGCCTGCTTACAAGGCCCATTAGTCCTCCTACATACCACTTGCCTATTCATGTCACCACTTCGGAGCTAACATCCACCATCCATACTGAATACATGCTAGGGGTGTCTCATACAGGACTGGTGTATCGGTATTAGCGGGGGTACTTTGACTTGTCGGCGGGTCTTCTGGTAGATCAGTAAAGTCTGATTTTATGAAATTCAAATCCTTAAACTGTTCCCTGCTCCAGCGGGAATTTGAACCCGGGTCCGGTAGGACTGGAGGCCACTGCGATTTTTGACAGAACACAAATAATATACGTGCGTGAAATCTGGCAAATAATCTGTGGAGGTTTACATAATTACCTAGAGAGGATGTCTGGTTACTAGAGAACTTTTTTGAGGCTGCAACCTGGTAAACTGTAACTCTAACGCTGCTTTAAGTATAAAAGGGCACGTCCGTGGTTGCTACGAACGAAGCGTTTTGGTGTTTCACACGCTCGTGTATGGCCTTTCGTTTTGGTGTAATGATTGATGTAACAAAGAGAAAAGAAAAGAGCAAATCGATATTTTCGCGACCCAATTTCGCGACTGGTTAGCGGGGCTTTACGAGTAACTTTGCACTTAAATGGCAAAGGTCTTTTAATTCTTATTATGGTCATAGCTTGGCTTTGCAAGCGTTTTCGTGTGCGGGCAAGTATACATTATTCACGCGACGTCATTTGAACCTGAGCCATCCCTACAGAGTAAGGGCAACCGCGCTTACTGGTAACTGGTGTGTGAATGAATGTGTCCCCCATTTCATTGGCCACTATTTTATAAGATTTGCTTTTGTGCTTTCCTGTTCCTGTTTCTGACACAACCACGCTCACACCAGCCGACTGAGCCGTCCTCCCAACGCGTAAGATACTGCCATGCGAATACCTAGTGTATTGTTATTTACTGGCCACCCTGTATTTATGAGGGGAGGGAAGGGAAGGGAAGGGAAGGGAAGGGAAGGGAAGGGATGAGGATGAGGTTACTGGGAGAGAAGGGAAGAGAGAGAGGATGAGAATGAAGGGACTTGATCTTCATCGCTTACCTCCCATTACCGTCATTTTCATACCTTCCCTGCCATTCCCCTCATCCTCATCCCTTCCCTTCCCTTCCCTTCCCATTCTCCCTTCCCCATCCCTTCGCTTCCATTCTTTTCCTTCCCGTTCAGAGGATGGGAAGGGTTAGGGGTGAGGGGAATGGAAGGGAAGGGAAGGGAAGGGAAGGGTTGGGAATGAGGGGAATGGGTGGGAAAGGAAAGGAAGGGTTGAGTTGAAGATGATTGGAATGGGTGGGAACGGAAAAGATGGGGTGGGAATAAGGGGAATTGGAGTGAGAAAAGGGAAGAGCTGTTGATGAGGGGAATGGGACTGGCGGGAAGAGAAGGAGTAGGGGAATGGGAGGGAAGGCGGTGGCGATCAGGGTAATGGAAGGGAAGGGAATAGCCTTTAAGGGAATGGGTGGGGATTTGGGGAATGAGAGGGAAAGGAAGGGAAGTGAAGGGAAGTGGTGGGGATGAGGGGAATGGGAGGGAAGGGAAGGGGTGGGGTTGAGTGGAATTTGAGGGAAGGGACCGGGTGGGGATGAGGGGAATGGGAGGGAAGGGAAGGGGTTGGGATGAGGGGAATGGGAGGGAAGGAAATGGCTGAGAATCAAGAGAATTTGAGGGAAGGGAAGGGGTGAGGATGAAGGGACTGGGAGGGAAGGGAAGGGGTGGGGATGAGGGAAATGGGAGTGAAAGGAAGGGGTGGGGATGAGGGCCCCTGATGACGCAAGTGACAGAGAAGGGAAGGGCTGAGGATGAAGGGAATGGGAGGTAAGGGAAGGGCTGAGGATGAAGGGAATGGGAGGGAGGGAAGGGAAGGGATGAGGATTAGAGGACTGGCTTCCCCTTCCCCTGATCCTCATCCATTCTTCCCCTTTCTTTCATCCGCAATCTCCCTTCCCCATCCCATGAGTCTCATCCTTTCTTCCCCTTCCTCTCATCTACATTTTCCTCCTCCTCCTTCGTTCCCCATTCTCTCACCCTCATCCTTTATTTCTCTTACCCTCATCCTCATCCTCATCCTCTCCTTTACCCTCATCCTCCACATCCTTCCCCTCATCCTCCACATCCTTCCCCTTTCATTTATCCTCATCCTTCCACTCATCTCCATCACTATCCTTCCCCTCATCCATATCTTTTCCCCTTCTCCTCATTCTCATCCTTCCCCTCATCCTTATCCTTCCCCTTTCCCTTCCCCTCATGCTCATCAGACTCCTTCCCCTCATTTACATCCTTCCCCTTCCCTAATCTTCATCCTTATCCTTTCCCCCTTCCCTTCCCTTCATCCCCATCCTTATCCTTCCCCTCATCCTCACCTTATCCTTACCCTCATCCTCATCCTTCCCCTACCCTTCATCCTCATATTTATCGTTACATTTCCCCTTATCCTCATGCTTATCCTTTCTCTTCCCCTCATCCTCATCCTCCGAGGAAAGGAAAGGGGTGGATGAGGGGAATGAGAGGGGAAGAAGGGGATGAGGATGAGGGGAATGGGAGGGAAGTGATGAGGATGAGGGGAATGGGAGGAACTAAACCTTGATAAATCATTATAGCCCCGCTAGGTGACGGGAGAGCGCTACCTCCTCCAGCAGGGCAGCTACCCGGGCGGGGCGCGAACTCTCGACCCTTTGGTTTCGAGTCAGACACTCTACCACTGAGCCACCCTGCCCCCGTGGGAGAGAAGGGAAGGGATTGGGATGAGGGGAAGGGAAAGGACGGGAAGAGAAGGGGGGGGGGCAGTGAATCGGATGAGGGGAATAGGAGGGAAAGGAAGGGGAGGAAGTGGCAATGAGAGGACTGGGAGGGAAGGAAAGGGGTGACGATGAGGCGAATGGAAGGGAAGGGAAGGGAAGAGATGGGGATGGAGATGAGAAGAATGAGAGGGAAGGGAAGAGAATGGATGGGGATGAGCGGAATGGAAGGAAAGAGAAGGGATGGGGATGAGGAGAATGTGAGGGGAGGAAAAGTGTTGGGATGAGGGGAATGAAAACGAAGGGAAGGACTGATGATGAAGGACACGGGAAGGACGGGAAAGGAAGGGTGAGGATGAGGGGACTGGAAGGGAAGGAAATTAATGAAATAAGGATTAGGGGAATGAGAGGAGAGGGAAGGGATGAAGATGGGGAGAATGGGTGGGAGGGAAGGGATGAGGTTGATGGGAATGGGAGGGAAGGGAATTGAGAGGATGTGGATTAGAGCAATGAGAGGGGAAGGGAAGGATGCTCGATGAGGGAGCTGGGAGGGGAGGGAAGGGAAGGGATTGGGATGAGACGACTGGGCAGGAAGAGAAGGGAGGGATTAGGATGAAAGTACTGGCTTCCCCTTCCCCTGATCCTTATCCTTCCTTCTCCTTCCCCTCATCCTAAATCGTTCCTCCCCTTCCCCTCAGTCTCATCCTTCCTTCCCCTTCCCCTCGTCTTCATCTTCATCCTCAGCCTTCATTCCATTTCCCCTCATCTTCAGCCTTCCTTCCCCTTCCCAACATCTTCATCTTTCCTTCTCCTTCCTGTCATCTTCATCCTTCCCCTTTTCCTCCTCCTCCTCCTTCCCCTTCCCCATATCCTTCCCCATCCCCTCATCCTTCCCCTTCCCTTCCTCCTCATCCTCTCTGTTCCCATCATTCTAACCTTCTCCATCTCCTCATCCTCTTCCTTATCTTTCCCCTTTCCCTACAGCTTATTCTCATCCTTCCCCTTCCCCTCATTCTCATCTTTGTCCTTCCCTTCCCCCTTATCCTCATCCTTCCCCTACCCTTCATCCTCATCTTTATCCTTACATATCCCCTTATCCTCACGCTTATCCTTTCCCTTCCCCTCAACCTCATCCTCCGAGGAAAGGAAAGGGGTGGATGAGGGGAATGGGAAGGAAAGAAGGGGATGAGAATAAAGGGAATGGGAGTGAATGGGTGAGGATGAGGGGAATGGGAGAGAATGGACGAGGATGAAGGGAATGGGAAGGGAAGGAAGGGGTGAGGATGAGGGTAATGGGAGGGAAAGGAAGGGATGGGGTTGAGGGGAAGGAAAGGGAAGGGAAGGGAAGGGAAGCGAATGGTTGCCAATGAGGGGAATGGGAGGGGAGGGATTAGAGGGGTAGGGATGCGGGGAATGAAAGGGGAGGGAAGGGTGGGGATGATGAGGGGAATAGGAGGGAAAGGAAGGGAGTGGATGAGGATGAGGGGAATGGGAGAGAAAGGAAGGGGAGACAGGGAATGAGGATGAAAGGAATGAGAATGAGGAAAAAGGGAGGGCATGAGGGGAATGGGATGGAAGAAAAGGGGTGGGATGAGGGGAATGGGAGGGAAGGGTAGAGAATGGTTGCCAATGAGAGGAATGAGTGGGGAGGGAAGAGAAGGGGTGGGGATGCGGGGACTGGGAAGGAAATGAAGGAGTGGTGATTGGAGAAACGGGTGGAATGGGGAGTGAAGGGATGGGGATGAGGGGAATAAAAGGGAGGGAAAGGAAAGGGGTGGGGATTATTGGAATTAAAGGGAATGAAAAGCAAGGGAAAGGGTGGGGATGAGGGGAATGGGAGGGAAGGGAAGGGAAGGGATGGGGGTGAGGGGAATGGGAGAGAAAGGAATGGGTGGGGATGAGGGGAATGGGAGAGAAAGGAATGGGTGGGGATGAGGGAATTGAGATGGAAGGGAATGGAAGAGGATAAGCGAACATGAGGGAAGGGATGAGGATGAGGGGGATGGAAGAGAAGGGAAGAGGTGGAGATGAGGGGAATGGGAGGGAAAGGTAAGGGTTGTGATGAATGGAATTGGAGGGAAGGGAAGGGAAGGAATTGGGATGAGGGAAATGGGAAGGAAGGGAGTCCCTTCCTTCCCCTCCCCTCAGTCTCATCCTTCTTTCCCCTTCCCCTCAGTTTTATCCTTATCCTCATCCTTCCTTCCCCATCCACTAATACTCATCCTTCCCCTTATCTTTCCCTTTTCCTTCATCTTCATCCTGATCTTTCCTCTTATCCTCATCCTCTCTCTTCCCCTCATTCTCATCCTTCCCCGTCCCATCATCCTCATCGTCATCATTCCTTCCCCTTATCCTCATCCATCTCCTTCCCCTCATCCTCATCCTTATCCCTCTCCTCATCTTCACCCTTATCCTTCCCCTCACCCTCATCATTATCCTTTCCCTCATCCCTATCCTTCCTTTTCCCCTCCCCCTCTTTCTCATCCTTTCCCTTCCCCTCATCCTTATCCTTGTCCTTCTTCCCCTCATCCTCATCCTTACCCTACCCTTCATCCTCATCTTTGTCCTTACATTTCCCCTTATCCTCATGCTTATCCTTTCCCTTCCCCTCATCCTCATCCTCCGAGGAAAGGAAAGGGGTGGATAAGGGGAATGGGAGTGAAGGGATGAGAATGAGGGGAATGGGAAGGAAAGGAAGGGATGGGATTGAGGGAAATGGGAGGGAAGGGAAGGGGTAGGGATGAAGGGAGTTGAAGGGAAGGGAAGGGAGGGGGTAATGATAAGGGGAATAGGAGGGAATGGAAAGGAGGTGATGAGGATGAGGGGATTGGGGGGGAGGGAAAAGGTGAGGATGAGGGGAATGGGAGGGAATGGAGGGAATGGGGATGAGAAGAATCGGAGGAAAGGGAAGAAAATTGAAGGGGTGGGTTGGGTATGAGGTGAATGGGTGGAAAAGGAAGGGAAGGGAAGGGGATGAGGGAAATGTGAGGGAACGGAAAGGGAGGAGTGGGGAAAAGGGGAATAGAAGGGAAGGCTTCGAAGGGGTGGGTTGGGAATGAGTGGAAGGGGAGTAAAGGGAAGGGAAGGGGTGGGGTAAGGATGAGGGGAATGAGAAGGAAGGGAAGGGAAGGTAAAGGGTGGGGATGAGGGAAATGGGTGGGAAGGAAAAGGAAGGAGTGGGGACTAGGGGAATGGGTGGGAAGGGAAAGGATGGGGTGGAGACGAGGGGGATAGGAGAGAAGTGAAGAGGATGAGGGAAATGGGAAGGAAGGGAAGAGATGGAAAGGGGTGAGGATTAGTGGAATGAGAGGGAAGGGAGTGGGAAAAAAAGGGAGTTGAAGGGAAGGGAAGTGAAGGGATAGGGATGAGGGGAATGGAAGGAAAGGGAAGGACTCTGGTGAGGATGAAGGGACTGGGAGGGAGGAGAAGTGAGGAGTTGAGGATGAGGACAATGGGAGGGAAGGGAATGGAAAAGATGCGGATGAAGGGAATGGGAGGGAAGGGAAGGGAATGGATGAGGATGATAGGACTGGCTTCCGCTTCCAGCGTTCCTCATCCTTCCTTCCCCTTCCCCTCATCCTCAATCTTTCTTCCTCTTCCTCCCTCCCCTCATTTTTATCCTTATCCTCATCCTTCTTTCCCCGTCTCTTTCCCCTCATCATCATCATCATCATCCTTCCTTCCCCTTTCTCTAATCCTCATCTTTCCCGTCATCATTCCCCGTTCCTTCATCCTCATCCTCTTCTTTCCTCTCATCCTCTTCCTCCCCCTTCCCCTCATCATTATCATCCTTCCCCTTCCCCTTATCCTCATCCTTCCTTCCCTTTATCCTCATCCATCCCCTTCCCGTCATCTTCATCCTTATCCCTTCCCTCATCTTCATCCTTATCCTTCCCCTTATTCTCATCCTAGACCTTTCCCTCAACCTTATCCTTCCTTTTTCCCTCCCCCTCTTTCTCATCCTTTCCCTTCCCCTCATCCTCATCCTTGTCCTTCCCCTCATCTTCATCCTTCCCCTACCCTTCATCCTCATCTTTGTCCTTACATTTCCACTTAACCTCATGCTTATCCTTTCCCTTCCCCTCATCCTCATCCTCCAAGGAAAGAAAAGGGGTGGATGAGGGGAATGGGAGTGAAGGGATGAGAATGAGGGGAATGGGAAGGAAAGGAAGGGATGAGACTGAGGGAAATGATAGGGAAGGGAAGGGGTAGGGATGAAGGGAGTTGAAGGGAAGGGAAGGGAGGGTATAATGATAAGGGGAATAGGAGAGAATGGAAAGGAGGTGATGAGGATGAGGGAACTGGGGGGGGAGGGAAAAGGTGTTGATGAGGGGAATAGTAGGGAATGGAGGGGATGTGGATGAGAGGAATCGGAGGGAAGGGAAGGAAAGGGAAGGGATGGGTTGGGGATGAGGGGAATGGGAGGGAAGGGAAGGGAAGGGAAGGGGTGGGGATGAGAGGAATAGGAGGAAAGGGAAGGGATGGGGTTGGGATTAGGGGAATGAGAGGGAAGGGAAGAAAAGGGATGGGGATGAGGGAAATGGGAGGGAACGGAAAGGGAGGAGTGGGGAAAAGGGGAATAGAAGGGAAGGGGTGGGGTAAGGATGAGGGGAATGGGAGGGAAGGGAAGGGAAGGGATGAAGATGAGGGAAGGGAAGGGAAGGGAAGGGATGAGGATGGGGGAATGGGAGGGGAGGGAAGGGAAGGGATGAGGGAATGGGAGGGAAGGGATGAGGATGAGGGGAATGGGAGGGAAGGGAAGGGAAGGGAAGGGAAGGGATGAGGATGGGGGAATGGGAGGGGAGGGAAGGGATGAGGATGAGGGGAATGGGAGGGAAGGGAAGGGAAGGGATGAGGATGAGGGGAATGGGAGGGAAGGGAAGGGAAGGGATGAGAATGAGGGGAATGGGAGGGAAGGAAGGGAAGGGATGAGGATGAGGGAAATAGGAGGGAAGGGAAGGGAAGGGAAGGGATGAGGATGGTGGAATGGAAGGGAAGGGAAGGGAAGGGATGAGGATGGGGGAATGGGAGGGAAGGGAAGGGAAGGGATGAGGATGGGGGAATGGGAGGGAAGGGAAGGGAAGGGATGAGGATGGGGGAATGGGAGGGAAGGGAAGGGAAGGGATGAGGATGGGGGAATGGGAGGGAAGGGAAGGGAAGGGATGAGGATGGGGGAATGGGAGGGAAGGGAAGGGAAGGGATAAGGATGGGGGAATGGGAGGGAAGGGAAGGGAAGGGATGAGGATGGGGGAATGGGAGGGAAGGGAAGGGAAGGGATAAGGATGGGGGAATGGGAGGGAAGGGAAGGGAAGGGATAAGGATGGGGGAATGGGAGGGAAGGGAAGGGAAGGGATAAGGATGGGGGAATGGGAGGGAAGGGAAGGGAAGGGATGAGGATGGGGGAATGGGAGGGAAGGGAAGGGAAGGGATAAGGATGGGGGAATGGGAGGGAAGGGAAGGGAAGGGATAAGGATGGGGGAATGGGAGGGAAGGGAAGGGAAGGGATAAGGATGGGGGAATGGGAGGGAAGGGAAGGGAAGGGATGAGGATGGGGGAATGGGAGGGAAGGGAAGGGAAGGGATAAGGATGGGGGAATGGGAGGGAAGGGAAGGGAAGGGATGAGGATGGGGGAATGGGAGGGAAGGGAAGGGAAGGGATGAGGATGGGGGAATGGGAGGGAAGGGAAGGGAAGGGATAAGGATGGGGGAATGGGAAGGATAAGGGTAAGGGAAATGCTGGAGATAGAGAGGCCATCTTGAACTATTTCTAGACAATTTGGAATATCCAAACCTGTTATCATTCTTCATTACTACAACATTTATACTGCCTGTGAACTGATTATCTTTTATCAACCTTTATACTACAAGGACCACTGATAAGTTAATTAAATCGCTTAGCCATAGCAAGAATAAGAAATAGTTCAGATTTCTCACGTTCTGAAATGCTTACTGGAGACTTTTTAACTGTGACACGACGAGAGCCACACGTTTGCAATAAATATATAGGATTTTCGGTTGTAGGAATGACATAGTTAATATTACTATCATTAGAGAGTTAATGGAGACTATTTTTAACCCGTAGACGACAAGAGGTTATTACTAAGCTGAATGAAATATTTTGGTGATTGCAAAATACTGGTAATATTGTGATAGTTAATATTACTATCATTACAGGGTTAATGGGGCTAACCTACCAAACCCTAGACTGCAAGAGGTTACTACTAAGCTGAATAAAATCGTCTGGAGATAGCAAGACTTACAAGTTATGATTTCTTTCGTAATTAAAGAGTAAAAGTTTACTACCAGTATTCCCTCCATCCTTACAGTAGAGGAAATAATCGTGACAGTTGTTGTAGCGATGATGATGATGATGATGATGATGATGATGATGATGATGCAGTAATGGTAATTATGATGAAAAAAGGGTAATTGTGGTACTTATGACTTCTATGATAGTAGTAGTTGTGGTTTCTACGATAGATGTGGTTATGGCTGCCATGGCAGTGGTAGTTGTGGCTGCTTGGATAGTGGTAGTGTTGACTTCTATGATAGTGGTAGTTGTGACTTCTATGATTGTGGTAGTTGTGGTAGTGGTGATTACATGATTTAGTGCAGTTGTCGCACTCACTTGATTATATCCTCTCCACTTACTCTAGACACAAACAACACGCTTAAGATTACTCACACACTGTCCTGAGAGAGAGAGAGAGAGAGAGAGAGAGAGAGAGAGAGAGAGAGAGAGCGTTTTACACATACATTAACTCATTATAATTTTCAGTTAATTGCTACAGCCAAATGATTCAGAGCCACGAGACAGAACCAAGCAAGATGAATGATATATATCGTGTTGTGTATGATGTAGTAACCCCTTCAGGACAAATACGTCTTGTATATATTTTACTACAGATACCACCAGACGCTTTTATTCAGCTGGTAAGAGGCGTGTGATGGTGATGAGGTTGGAAAGAAACTCCTCTAACCATTGGTACAAAAAGTCTTTCCTTAACATCTTCAGTACCATGACTCCTTTTGTGATGTGTTCTTGCCGCCTCCTGACGATTTAGTACACATTATAGGAGGGATTTAGATCATAGCCTAAAGTAACCCCTTCACTACCACGCAGCCTTCCCAAGCTGAAGAAAACCGTCAGCAAGTATTATGAATAAAGTTATATATGTACGCAGTCGAATTGAAGAGGATGGAATAATCGCCCGGCTAGTCGCAGTTAACATTTTTTTTTCTTAACTTTATTTGTTCTTCGTTCAGTACAGTATTAGTATTGGTATTGTCAAAAAATTGTTATTTTTCTAAAAAAACAAGAGATATTTGTCAGGTACCGGTACTAGATACAAAAACTGCTGAGCAAGACGTCGCCCCAACACCCACCTAGCCATCGCCTTTCCATCTGTGCCACTGGGATGGTGACGATCAGCTGCTGTCCCGGATGTAAACACAGCAGACAATATGGTGACGATCAACTCTTTCCGGGATGTAAACACTGCAGACAGTACTCGTATGGTGACGATCAGCTGTATTCCCGGGTGTAAACATTGCAGATAACAATATGGTGATGGTCAGCTGTTGTCTCGGATGTAATTACTGTCGGGGACAATATGGTGATGATCAGCACCATCTTGTGGGGGCTGGAAATTCCATCTCTGTCAGCGACCAAAGTGTTTCGAATCAATGAGTGAGATGTTTAGTTACGGCTACTTCGCCTACTGAGTCATTCCCTTCTCTCTGCTGTAGGGAAGTTAAGGAGACATTGTGGACGGGACAGTATTTGTTCAAGGTGCTCTAATCAATGTGCGAACCATCTCGATACGGGTGCTTCACTTACGAAACCCCTCCCACGCCCAGAGCTCCAGATGAACATGCCAATCAGTGTTGCTGGAAGCTCAAGTGAAGTGGTTAGTGGTGTTAAATTCTCAGACAGTACTGGAAAATGAGTACGAATCAAACACTTAACATTTCTCTGATATGAAACTAAATATTAAGTGCGAATATGGAGGCAAGTGCAAGAAGGAAAAGAGGAAAAATACTGAGGAAAAATTTACGGGAAGAGGAGTTAAAAGAACGAGGTCGTTTTTGTTTTGAAACTCTTGCCAGGAGATAAGTGATGTTAAAGTCTCGAACAGTAATGGAACAAGTTTTGGAAATCCATGACTTTGTAAAAACGTTTGTCTAACTTAAAACTAACACACAGAAGGAAGGGGAAAAGAAAAGAAAAAAGGAAAGACAGAAGGGAGTGAAAAGACAAGCAAGTGAATATAAAAATACGGAAGAGAGGGAAAAAGGGGAGGAAAGAACACTGGAGAGGATTATAAAATTGCTAGAATCGGGAATGATACTATAACAAACGCAGCACTTAATAGCGAATCAACCTGAGAGAGACCCACAATTAAGTAAAAATGAGGAAAAGTAGTGACTCCAGTTGACGTGGAAAACATCGCAGCAGTGGACTGGCCACCGGTGTCTTGGTAAGTGCGCTGTTGGAATCTTTCTAAGAGCATTAGTGCATTTGTTTTTTAACCATTTATATGTTTGAAAACTGCAATGTACTGCAAAAAATAAGTACTGGATATGAAAAACCAGATTTACGTGACAAAAATATTGCATATGATGGGAAAAAATACTACTCCCATTCTAATTTCATTGACAAAAATGCTGACTCTTTAAAAACAATAGTATATTTTCTGCTGGAGGAAGTATGCAACTTAATTATTTCAGTCATACAATTTTTTGCTGTGCTGCGTATAAAGCTGATTTAATTTTATCCATGTGATTATTGGAAAAATTTATGGTGCTTGATACGAATAGTAGCCCACGTGGAAAAATAATGAGAGTGTTGGGTTATCAGAACGTAGGTTATGGGGAAGGCATGTGATGAGGACTACGTCACCAGCCCCAGCCAACTCACTTCCAATCTCCCACTGTCAGACACCCGGTGTACAAGAACAGTGAGAGGCCTACAAGTCCGTGCTTACTGATGGGAGACCCAGTTATAATGTAGTTTATGTTTGATATCAGTTACTGTTTAGTCTTTTTTGGCCACATGTACAGTAACTAAAGTTCTATTATGTTTTCAATTTCAGGCTTTGTAGATAGTTGAGGAATGGGCAGTTGTTTTACTGCACTATACAGTATTCACAGCATTTTTTTTTTTTTTTTATGTCTAAGTTAAGAGCAATTAACCTTTACTGTTACTGCCTCAGAAGTGTTAGTTTTCTATGTAAATATATAAAACTATCAATATTTTTTATGATCCATTGCTCACTTGACTTACAATATCACAGGACAGGAAGTTAGTAGGGCCAAGGCCGTGCTGTTTATCAGTTCGGGTTTAATAACAACGCGAGTTTAGAATACTGCATATACCCTGTATTATCAGTCTCAATATTTCCTTCTTTCTTGCCAACCTTTGGTGGGTCGCGGTCCAGAAATGTTTGAGAACCACTGCTCTAAGCCAATATAAACGGTGAGTGAGGAAGCTACACGTCAGATGCGCAGGTCTAAATAAGGCAAGAGGTGAAGACCGAGGCACGACTTGTTAACTGAAAACATACACACAAATGTTACCAACACGGATAAACGCAGAGAGCCGGGAAGGATGCACCCGGGCAAACAAGTGCTAAAAGTAAGGAGAGATCAAGGCGTACAGATGGAATCAGGTGTAAGGTTGACTCAGTAGGTGGTGTTACGAGGAGACGAGTTACAATCCTTGGTAGATACACAAGTGATAAACAGTTAGCACCATGAACCTGAGGACGTCATTTTTACCTAATTCCCCCAGACGAATTTGTTCACTTCACATCTCCCAAAATTTGAATTTAATAATCAATGCCTAACACGAACACAGAGAAAATGCATCATCACAGTGCAGCGATAAAGAAGTTGTTTTGGATTATGATTCAGATACAGTGACAGAGAAACCTGTACTGTACCTGTTGTCATATCCTACGTAATGGGACATCCACTGCACCATGAACCTATATTAGGGGACTAAAGCTTTTCTGTAATTTGTATATTTTGTGGCTTTTCAGTGTACCTGTTGGTTTTGTTCTGATGTTACAGTATATTATTGAGACAATAATTGACCCCATAATTACCCATCACAACTTCTTTCCCATGTTCTTCAGATTACCTCCAGATCGATTTATTACATCAGCGCTCGCAAGCTTAATACATCAGATGTCAGGGTCAGAGGGAAAGTACAAATTCGCCATTAGAACAGTTGCTGAGCGTGGCTGTTGCAGTCTCTGTGTGTTCCTTCTTGTTACCAATAATTCATTTCTCTAGTCCCTCCTTTATCCACTCTCCTGTCTTTATATCTTGAATGTCCTAATAAGGAGCCTAATTCTTCCCTAACATCTACCCCATATTTCTCAACTCCCCCAGGCTACCATCACCTCTTTTTTTTTTTTCTTTCATTCTTCGTGTTATTTATTTATTTATTTACTTTTCTTTTTTTTGCCTTAAAAATTCCCCCACTTTTCCAGTGTTCTCGGATTCCCTCCAAACCAGCTTATATATTCGTTAAGTGATTTATCTCCACGTGGTATATTTACGTTTTGTGTTATTCCAGTTTTAGTGAATTTCCTTAATGTCAAATAAAACGCCTGATAATTTCTAGTCAGTTCTTCGAACTCGTTACATCGTGATTTATTTGTTCAGCATTTTCATTCGTTACTTTCCTTCCTTTCCAACTTTTCAGTACTCGGTGTCATGATTTCCACCAATACTTCTAATTAAATTTCCCTTTTCCTCCTTGACACCATTTTCTTCCTTGTTATAATAGCTCTGTACTTTGAATCTGAATGCATACTTTCATGTTCTCACTCTTCCATTTATTCATAGTCACAGTTTTTATATTAGCCAATGTCATAAAACGGGCTTCATAATCTCCATTTTCATCACTGTCCCCTCTTTCCGTCATGAGAATTCCCTCATCTTGATAGCTTACTTCAGTATATTTTACACTTTTTCCCTCATTCATTTCTTTTTATTCTTAGTCAAAGTTTCTTTGCAACACAAACACACGTGGATAATCTTTCTCTATCTTTCATTTTTCCTCATGCCATCCTTTGTTAATTAATTATGATGGTACTTTTTACTTCTTTTTTTTTTTTTAGCTGCCTCCTTTTTCTTAAGTTTCTTTCATACCACGTGAAAGGGATTTATTTACTTTTTTTTTGTCTTTTCTAACTCCACCTACCGCTTCCTTCCTAGTTATCAAGATTTCTTTTGTACCACATATAACGCATTTGACAGATTTTCGTTTTTCCAGCTCCCCCTCCTCTTCCTTTCTCTTCCACGCTAACTCCAGTTTGATAAACTTACTCCATAGTGTTTCTTTGTATGATTTTCCCTTCTTCAGTTTCCCTTCTATTCAGCCACAGTTTCTTTCGTATCAGAATAACTTATCAGACTTATCTATTCAGTTCCTCCTCATCCTTATCTCATTAGCTCAGTATTTTGTTGTTCAATAAATTGATATTTTCACTATGCTCCTTATTTTAAGCCAGTTTTCTTTACTGCACTCAGGAGCTTTACAAATTCTTCCTTTCCGCCTAAGTATTCCCTCCCTTCCTTAGACTTTCTTCATCTTGATGTACGAGTACTAGCTGGGAACTTTTTCCTAATTTCCGTGTCCTTCAGCCACAATATTTTTATAACTAATTATGTGTGAAAGTCTCCATTTGCCAGCCCACCCAACCGTTATTTTCCACCTTCCCTTTAACTCCGATCCCTTTTAGTCTGCGACTTTCTATTCCAGTAATATCTTTTATGTACTCACCCTTTACCCCCGCTGTTCACGTCAGTTTTCCACAGCTTCGTCTTACTCCCTCACGCTCTCCCCTCCCCACCAGCTTCCTCCCCTCCACCACCACCCACCCACATTCTTTCACCTTTCATCCAACTTCCAGACCTTCATCTCTCCTCTTCCCCCCCCCCTTTTTTTTTTTTTTTTTTTCACTCGCATTCCAGTTTCATTTGAGACGGTGCATTACTATCTTTTTCCAGCACGGGTTCGTTTAATTTCATCTTATTGGTGAAAATATAACCTTATTCTCCAATATTATATAATTCTCTAAGAATTTATCTTCTCACTTTCATTTTTTACTTGGTATTATTTATTTTAGTCCCTCCTCTCCTCTCTCCCTTCCCCCCTCCTCAGTTCTTCTGCTCTCCCTTCCTCTTCTTTCCCCCTCCTCGTCTCTCTCCTTTCCCCCTCCATGTCTCTCTCCTTTCCCCCTCCATGTCTCTCTTTTTTCCCCCTCCACGTCTCTCTTCTTCCCCCTCCTCTTCTCTCTTCTTCCTCCTTCTTCTTCTCTCTTCTTCTCCCCCCCCTCTTCTTCCGCCTCTCATTTTCTCTCTTCTTTCCCACTCCTCCTCTCTCTTCTTCCCTCATCTTTAACTACAATCCATCCGCATCCCTTCCATCTCCAACGTGCTTTCCTTCTCCAGTCGCCTTCACCCTCCTTAAATTTACTAATTTTCCATCCCTCATATTCCATAAATTATTCGTCCACACTGAAACGCTGTGGTCGCATTTCCTCACATCTCATTCTTTCTACAACCTATTCTCCATATTCTTTTTGCGTCTTGCTTAATTTTACTTCCCCCCCCTTTTTTTCAGTATTTGGATTAAGTCATATTCCCTGTCATAGCCGAACTTCACCTTTTTATCATCATTTTTGACTCTCTCTTCTTATCTTGTCTTCATCTCCCTTCATCTTACCACAACTTCACGTCCAAGTCGCACTTTTCGATTTGTTCTCGTAAAACGTTTTCCTGAACTTATATTTTTCCACTTTTGCCGCCTCCATTGATGGTTTAGTAGGGATTTTCTGAGCCAGTTTTCTCGATTTCTCTTTTCCTTCTTTCCTATCCTCCTCCTCCTCCTCCTCATCTTCCCCCAGCTCCTGCTCCTTCTCTACGTCTTTCCTTTCCTTTTCCTTTTCCTTTTCCCTTTCCCTTTCCCTTTCCCTTTCCTCCTCTTCCTCCTCCTCCTCCTCCTCCTCCGACAATATTAATTATTTCTTCCTCGTAACCACCAGATCGTCACGCCTGCCGCCGCCCCAGCCTCCTCCCCCGACAAGTTTTAGTTCTCATTTTAAGGTTTTATAGGCAATATACTGGTTAACTTCTTTATTCTCTCTCTCTCTCTCTCTCAGCTATTAAACTCCATCCTATCTTCCTCGTTTTCCCTTCACCCTGGTACTCTTTACCCACCACGCTTTCATCATTTTCCTTATTAGTCTCCCTGAGCTTCGTTCGTGTCCAATCCTTCTCCTTCACCGTTGATCTTGTATCATCTTACATTAATACGCCTTATCTTTTCTTTTCTTTTTCTTGGATTCATTTTCAGAGTTTTCATACTGTTTTCTTTGCCTTATTGTTCGTGTCATTTATAATTTTTTTTTTTTCACTGGGCCATAAAATTCATATCTCTTCCCCGGCCTTCTTCCATTACTAAACTTTCTATTTTGACTTTTTTTTTTTAATTCTTTGTCCTTATGTTCTTCAGCACATTCTTATTTCTCGTCTTCTTATCATTATCACATTTATTTTCCTTTGTAAGTGCTCTTCCATTAATTGCATTTTTTCCGGTTTTCTTTGCCTTAATCTTATATTTTTTTCCCTCAGTTCTGCTTACCTTCCATTCGTCTCAGCATGATCATCATTCATTTGTTACCAAATTCTTACGGTAATAAACATCCTCCTCCACTATTTTTAATTGCCTTATTGTTAACTTCCTGTGTTGTTCTTTTTTGCAGTTCATGCCTTCTTTCTGGCGGCTCTTCACTCAGCCTTTCATTATGTCTTTATTGCACACTTTTCCTAATTAATTTCCTGATGCTTCCTTCAGCATAATTCCTTCTCCTTTCCATATCTCGGTTCCTTTCCCCTTGTTCCTCCTCTCTTGCTTGTCATCTCTTATTCCTTCCTTCCCTCCCTCTTCTGTTCCCTCCATTCCTCACCCTCCTCCTCTCCTTTTCACCGCCCTCGCTTCCTCCCTCACACTTCCTTCTATCGCTCAGTTTCTCTCTCACCTCCCTCCATACACTTCTTACTCTATTTTCCTTTCCATTTTCCTCATTTTCTCTTCCTTTCGCCAGCATACCCTTGCCTTCCTCTCCTCATCCATTCCACAGCCCTCCGCCCTTCGTACCTCTCTCACCTCTCTCCCTTCCGCTTCTCTCCTCTCAAGTCTTTCCCTTCCATTATCCTCTCCGTCTCACCTGTCTCCCCCCCCCCCACACCCACCTCTCTCTTCTCCCCACCAACGCCGTCCAGTGGAATTCCACAGCGGCACTGGGAGTCGAGGTCAGGGCTTGTGCATGATCTCCCCCACCCCTCCCCCACCACCATTCCCCATCCCCTGACTCCTCACCACTCTATCCCTTATCACCTCCTCACGCCCCTAACCCCTGTCATTACGTCACTACCAAAGAACCGTTCTCCCTCTTGTATCCCCTTCCCAGGCCCCTCCCTTCATCCTTTACTCCGTATTCTTTTTCTCTCCCTTATCCTGGTACCATGTGTGTATACCTTGATGACTGCTTACTTTTGGCACTTGTTTGCCCTGGTGTATCCTTCCCGACACAGTGCGTTTATCTGTGTTTGGTTCGTTGGTATGTGTTTGCCTTCAATTAGCATGTCTTGCCTTGGATCTCACTGCGTCCCTATTGACTTGCGATTCTCCTGGTGTGTTGCTTCCTCGCTTACTGCTGCCCTTGGCTTAGAGCACCCTTTACACCATTCATTATTTTCAGATTTTTTGAACTGTTGTAGCCTAATCAAGTAGTTTTGAACTCCTTCTTGTATTAACTGCTGCTTGACTGTAGTAACTGTGTGTTTGCATGTTTGTGTTTGCGAGTGTCTGTGTGTATGTTTCTGAGTTTGCAAGCAAGTGTGCGCATTTCTGTGCATATGTGTGTGCGCGATTTTGTGCATATGTGTGTGTTTGTACGTACATACTTGTGCACTTTTGAGCTTGTGTGCGCGTGTGTCCATCCATACGCATACCCACACATTGTCTTAGTGACTGTGTCAGTGTCTCGGCCATGGTGCCTCAATTTTAGTGTCTCAGTGTCTGTATCTTTATATGTACATGTGTGAGTGTATGTTTGTGTGTGTGTGTGTGTGTGTGTGTGTGTGTGTGTGTGTGTGTGTGTGTGTGTCTTCAGCATAACCATGTTTGTCTTATCCATGTCCCTCCCCGTCTCTGTCTACCTCGCCTCGTCCCAGAGTCACACAACATGTTTCCTAAACGGCAGAAAAAGAATGATGGCGTGTACTTGGTGACGCAGATTGACTGTCCTCGTCTTTCCACGCACACTGTCCACAGTTCCAGTCCAGATGCACTGAAGTATACACGCACAAACACTCACTATACACACACGTTGACTCTTCTATTACCCTGAGAATCCCCCCCCACACACACATATCTATCTATATATACATAAATATACACGCATGTGTACAACTTCTAAACAAACATGAAAGGCTACACAGTTATAGAAGGAAACATTAGCAGATAATAAGCCAGTAAGCATGAACAGTGACATCCACTGACACCCACTTATCTCTCATATCCACATAATTGGCTGGCCCACACAGGCATGGCCAAAACGGGCTGACAGACACTAATATGCCATAAACAGTGGTGTGCGCAGGCAAACACACACGTGGTCAGTTTGTCTCAATTGGTAGGGAAGATTACCCTCCCTCCCTCTCTCTCAATCAGTATAAAAGATCCCGGTCCCAAGCAGTGTTTCACAAATACAAAACCTCCTCCTGCCTCTCACATTGGAACCGTGGTGCATTAGTGGCCTCTCAGTCACCAAAGCTATTTTTATTTTGTACTTCAGAGATTTATGGTGGGGATGCAAAAATTAAGACACACATACAAAATATGACTAACCTCAAGAGGCCATGTTAGTTTTTGAGTCTTCAGCGTACAGGAAAGGCAGAAATGTGTTGAGACAAGCATATAACTGATTCAATCCTGATTGTTTTATATACAGCTCGGAACCGTTTCAACACTGTGTGGAGAAGAATCAAACAGGTCTAAAGTGAAAGGTACATTCTCCAAACAAAAACAACGATGTGCAGAAAACTACTGACCGAAGTGTTTGGTCATATGTTATCTCTTATATGGAGGAACGTAAATAAATATAAGATATTGAGGAAGCTCGTTGCTTGACACAGACAGGAGACCCAACACAACAGCAGCTGCAAGAGTGATGACTGTGTGCTGGAACACTTTGCCTATGATTACTTCCAATACATCTTGTCTGTCACAGGAAAGGTCCGGAGAAGGTCACTGAATCACTTGATATATAAATGAAGAATGACCACGCATTCTACTATTATCTAGGGCATGTCTACACAGAAATCACAGTCCTTATAGACCACAATAACTTTATAGCAGTGTTTCTTTTTCTCCTCATTCTTTCATTCTTTTCTCCTCTTCTTAAATTCCCGTCACAACCCTGCACTTTTATTTTTAACAGCGATATCAGTTATTGTATTCCACTCTCCCTTTTACTCTCAAATAGTTTCTCTCATACCACAAATAACGTGTTTGATAATATCTCCCATAATCTTTACTCGCTCCCGTTCTCTTTGATGATGTATTACGTCTACTTTGTCTATGCATACTTTTTTCCTTTCCGACTCTACCTGTTATTCTTATTCTGTCATTTAAACAGTAAGATACCGTCTCTCCTCTCTTCCTCCAAGCATTCCCTTCTTCCTCTTTCATCTTTCCAGTTCCTATTTATCTTCAACATTCATTTCATTTGTAGTATCTTTTGTTTTATTTATTCTCTCCCCTGCCGTCCGTCTCACCATCATCTCACAACCTCGTCTCAGTCTTCCCTCCCCCCCCCTCCGTCCTACTCCCCTTTCTCCCAGCCACCTACCCTCGCACCCACCTCGCCTTTCACTTTTCATTCATCTCTCTAACTTTCATCCCCATTTTTGAAAATTGGTTTTCTCTCATTTCATTGTAAATCGTCATCGTCGTCATCATCGTTTTTGTTTTCCTAGTTCATTCTCTCCTCAGTTCTTCAACTCTCCTTTCATTTTCTCCCCCTTTATTAATCTCCACTTTTTTTTTTCTGTTTTATCGTAATCATACTCATTCACATTCCATTTTAATTCCAAGTTCAGTATAATTATCTGATATCACTTTCAGAGTTCATCCCATCTACTTCTTACCCTCCTTCTTCTCATCTTCATATTCATTTTCTTCCTTACCTCAGTTTAACTCTCAATATCTTACATCTGGCTTATTTCTTCAACCATCCCATCTTCATCTTGCCTTCTTTTTTCATCTTCGTCTACATTTTTTATTTTTTAAATTTTCCATCACTTTCGAACCCTGTATTTCATATTACTTTTGATACTATTTTCCGATCCCTTTTCCTAGGTACGCCCATTTTTTCACATCCAATAACCATTCACACTTCAATATTGCTATTTGACCCCCTACACTAGCCATCCCATCTTCAACTTACCTTCCATTTTCTTACACCTTCCTCTTAATACAAACCACAGTCCTCTTTCACTCATTTTTCCTTCCTTCTGTCCTATTTTCATCCATGCTTTGGTGTAGTTTTCTGAGTCTTTCCCCCTTCCATCCCAGCTTCATTGAGCTTTCCCTCCTCTTTCGACATGTTCACCACAAGTTCTAATCTATTCATGTTTTTATTCACGCTTCTCTTCTCCTAATCATTTCCATTTTCCGGTCATCTGCCATCCTTCCATCATAAACTTGCTTTCCATCCCCATCCTTCATTCTATTCTCCCATATATAATTTTCATCCATGTTTTAGCACTACTTTCCCAACCCTTGTTCTGATCGTCCCTCATCTTCAGCTTCCCCTCCATCTCACCCTCGCCTCCTCTTCCCACAACATTAGTTATTATTTCCTCGTAACTACCACATCCTCACGCCTGCCGCCGCTCCTATCTCCTTTATTTATGAGTTAAACTTTTAAGGTTTTTATCGGCAGTGTTCCCACTCCTCTCTCTCTCTCACTCTCTCTGTCTCTGTCTCTCTCTCTCTCTCTCTCTCTCTCTCTCTCTCTCTCTCTCCATTATTTCAAAACGTTCAGCTCCATCTTTTCTTCCTCGTCTCCCCTTCACCCCGGCACTCTTTACCTACCACACTTTCATCATTCTTCCTTATTAGTCTTCCTTACCCTCATTCGTGTCTAACGCTTCTCGTTCACCTCTGCTCTTATCATACTAGTACACCTTCTTCCTTTTTCCCCTAATTTCTCTTTCTCAGCACTGGTACTTCTCCCTCTATTTCTTTTAACTCTTAGGTTTAAATCATTCTTTTTTCCTCATATGGTCATAAATTTCATACCCATCTCAGTGATCATCCATTACTAAACATACTTTTATAGTTTCTCATTTATTATCATTTCTCCCTAGCTCATCGTCTATATTTTCTAATTTTCTTTCCTCTAATCATTATCACATTCATTTCTCTTTGTAAATACTCTTCCATGAATGTCAGTTGTCCGTATTTTCATTACTGTTATCTTACCTTTTTCAGTCATCGCTTGTCTTTCCTTCATCTTATTTTTTGGATAATAAACATTCTCCTCTTATTTTCTTAATGTCTTTTTGCTGCCTTCCTAGGTGTTTCTTGCTGTTCCTGCCCTTTTCTTGGGGCTCTCGTTCACTCACCCGTTCATTACGCCTTTAGTGTACATTTTTTCTTGCTATAATTTCTTCAGGCTTCCTTTATTTTATTTCCTTCTCCTATCGATATCTCTACCTTTCCCCCTGCTCCTCCCCTCTGCTCGCTTTTTCTACCCCTCTCCTTCCTCTTTTCCTACCCCCTCTTTTCCTCACCGTCCTCTCTCTTTCACCTCTTTCACCCTCTTCCCTCACTCTTCCTCTCTCTCACCTCCCTCCCTTTCCCTCACACTTCCCTACTCACCTGCCTCCCTCTCACCTCCCTCCATCTCCTTCTTCCTGTATTTCCATTTTGATTTTTCCCTTCTTTCCAGCTCACCACCTTTCTTCCTCCCTCCCTCTCCCCATCCTTTTCACAGCCCCTTCCCTCTCGTACCTCTCCCTCTCTCCTGTTTACTTCTTTCTCCCTCTCACCTCTCTTTCCTTCCTCTCTTCCCCCCAGCAGAGCCGTCCAATGGCATTCCTTAGCCAAACTGGGAGTCGAGGTCAGGGCTTGTTGTGCGTGATCTCCCCCATCCCTCCCCCACTACCATTCCCCATCTCCGGAGCCCTCACCACTACCCGTACCCCTTATCCCCTCCCCAACATCCTACCCCCAACCACATTACCACAAAGCCCTCCCCCCCCCCTGTAACCCCTTCATAGGTCCCCTTCCTTCATCTTTAATCCAGGATTCTTATCCCCACCCTTCTGCTCTCACTCCCATCCCTCTACCCTTCCTCTCCACTCTCTCCCTTCTCTCCTTCCTCGGACCCTTTTCCCAACCACCACCCTCCATCGCCTTATCTCGTACCCCATCTCGTACTCTCTATCCAATCCCCTTCCATCTTACTTCCTCCTCCCCTTCACGTCTATCCCTTCTCCTATCCCATCTCCAGCCCCCTCCCGTCTCTGATTCTCCACTATGCCCTTCCCTTCTACTCCCAACCATTTCTCCTACCCCAACCATAGATTCGCTTCCCCGGTTATTCCCCCCTCCTCTCCCTACCTCATCCCCAGACCACCTTTTAACCATAATCCTGGTCTCTGCGCCTTCCAACCCGTCCGACCTCCCCAGATCCTCTCCACTTCCTCGCTAATCATTAACCCCCGTGCCCCATCTCTTCCTCATTATTTTCCTCTCAAAATCTTCCATCCTACCTTAGAGCTTGTAAGCTTTCTCCGCTATCTTTCACCTTTTCATTTGCCTTTCCTTTCCTCGCTCCATCTTCTTTCTCCCTTCCATGATCAGCTTTTTCTCTTGTTCCATTCTTCTTATCTTTTCTTCATTCTTCGTTTATTTCTTCCTTCCTTTATCCCTCCTTACAACTCATAATTTTAGTGAGCTTCAATTTACACTTCCTTTAGTTGCTAAAATGGAAGATTTATTCCCATATACTGAAACTGTGCTTCTTTGAGGTGACCTAAGTCAGTCCTAAATAGTTGCATCATTAAAATAACCAGTTTCAGAAGATGTGTGTTATTCCTCCTCAGCTTTCTGGATTTCCATTTTCTCTCCTTCCTTTCTTCCTACCCTAGACTGACATCATTTTATTCTTCTTTTATTCTTCTTTCCTACCATGGTGGCTGTATGGGTGATAGCAAGTATAAACAAGCAATATTATACGCAACTTAAGCTCAAAAACTTCTGCAAATACGGATCCAGATGAAGGGCCTGTGGGAAGGGGAAGGGGGAGAAGAAGGGGTCGGAGGGAAGGGGAGAAGATAGGAGGTGGAGAGATAAGGAAGAGGGAAGAGGGTAAAGAAGATAGGGGAGGGGAAAGGAGAAGATTGCCGTTGGAGAAATATAGACTGGGGAAGGGGGTAAGGAAGAGAGGAGGAGGGAAGAGGGAAGGAGACAGCGGCATGACAAACCAGCTCCACTATGCCATGACAAACCAGCTCCACTATGCCATGACAAACCAGCTCCACTATACCCTCGGGTTACGGTTGCTGTGGCTCAATATAGCCTTAATCCACAGCGTGACTTAGTGTGGTAAAAATTGAATGGGATAATAGAATGAATGGTGCAGGTGTGGTGAAAATTAGGATATACAATGAAGGAAAACGAGAGTGAATAGCTCAAGGAGACAAGATAAGCAGCGTGTATCAGTAGCAATGAATGGTGTGGAGAGTCTGAGTGGTGTGGAAAGACAGAGGCAAATTGAATTAAAGTGAATAGAATAATGATGATGACAAGGAAGGACAAAATGAAAATGATATGGCTTGGGAGGAGGAAATAAGCAGGGTGGGTAGGCAACAGTGAGTGGCGGGGAGAGTCTGAATGAGTGGTGCGGAATGAAAAGAAGCAAGTTGAGGGAAAGTGAATAAATTTAAGAAGATACAGGAAAAGAGGAGAAGGTTGAGGGGAGATAATGAGCTTTTTGGATAAGTAGCACTGAGTGGCGTGGAAAGTGTGAATGTTGAGGAAAAAAGAGAACCATTGAACTAAAGTGAACAGATTAGCAAAGACGCATCAAAGAGGAGGAGGGATGAGAGAAAATCAAGGGGGTGGACAATCTGTGTTGGGAATCAAAGTGATGAAAGGCTTGAATAAATGATAAAGGAGAACAAAAGTAAATACGAATAACGGTGGCGGGATATCGGATTGTTTCGTAACCCTCTGACCTCGGAGGATTTTCCATTGGTGAGTAAAATCACTTAACGGCTGGAAAAATGAAAACAAATTAAAGAATCGTCCCTCTAGCTTAAAGGACTAAATCGAGGTAGTTTTCTGTAATATCAAACCTGGCAAGGTTTCCAGGGGTCCATTAAAATAGTTTGGCTTTACCCAGATAATATGGATATACTGTCTACTGAAGTTTAAAGGGTAACCACAGGATGACAGGGAACAAATCCTAAGCATCATAAAGTCGTCTGCAGTAGCAAATGTTGAAAAATTATGAATTCACAGAAACAGGTATACAATAGTTTAATACATGATTTTTTTAACCCACGAAATGAGAAGGATTCGAGTCTGGACAACGTTGTTTTATCTTCATAAAAATTTACGGTGACTGTGTGAAGAAGGAATTATGTGGAGAGGCGAGAGGGAAGGAGGAAAAGGAGAATATGAGTAGTGTGGGGAAGTAAACGTCTTGCGTGGTGTGGGGTGGGCGTGGGTGTGGAGAGAGGATGAATGAGTGGTGTGGGCAGCATACGAATGAATGGTGATGGTGGAGAAGGGGGTGGAGGAGTGTTGCCAAGCGATCTCTTTGCTGCCGTATTTACATCACAACGTTAACACGTCACCCTTCCTTATCCAGTCAGAAGAGAGGAGGCACAATCTAAGGGAAGGGAAAGGTAGACAAGACTGAGGGTAGAAGAGTGGTGAAAAAAGAGTGGAGAGAAGAGTGAGGAAGAGTGGAGAGGGATAGGCACAGAAGGAAGCAGGAGGGTGAGAAAAAAGAGGACAAGGGAGAGAGCAGGGAGAAAAGTGGTAAGAGGAGATGTTATAAATAAAATGGGAAGAGAGAATCTGATAAACACACTTTTCTGACTGGAGAAATTGTATATAGCATTCATAACCTTTTTCTGCAGGTGGCCCTCCTAAACTGAATTAATTCGTCTGGCAACAAGAATAACTACAAACAGACGCTACTGTATTGAAATGATTATCATCATTCTCAGGCTGATATTAGGCTAATCACTTCTAATAGAATAAAATGCCATGGAGTTAGCCAGAGTTAATGGTACCAGTGTTATCGCTATTCGGTTGCCATAATTCACTCCTAGTCTAATGAGATCGTTTGGCGTTAACTGGACGAAAACGCGAGACGTCTTAAGACAGGATTATGGGTGAGTTAAGGATCCTTTATAAAAACTTTCCCAGCAAGACCCTGAGTAAACTTGTGGTTGAATCTGGTCTTTCTAAATGTGTGTGTGTGTGTGTGTGTGTGTGTGTGTGTGTGTGTGTGTGTGTGTGTGTGTGTGTGTGTGTGTGTGTGTGTGTGTGTGTGTGTGTGTGTGTGTGTGTGTGTGTGTGTAGGTAATTAAGACGGATTACTGTTTAGAGCAGACTTCGTGTCTTTGTAGCTGTTCGCCCAACGCGGTTCACTTCATCTCTCTCTGCCTGTCCTGCCTCCCACCCTCATAGTGGCCCGAGTCATGAGTCTGAGTACATAACCCGCCTTTACACACCACCAGCGTCACCACTCAACGCAGCACAACATGTACACAGCTAAACACACACACACACACACACACACACACACACACACACACACACACACACACACACACACACACACACACACACACACACACACACACACACACAGGTATTTATTGGTTCATTTATTGATTACAGGTACTATATCAGCAGGTCAAGTTGACGTCATACCGAGATAATCATATGAAGTATGGACACCACGTGTGGAATGTAGGCTAATTGTTTTGTTTGTATTGCTATCAGTTAAATCCTGCATATGTAATGAAATAGGGCAGTGTAGTATAATATGGTTTGTATTGTTTCAGGTAAGTAGTTGTGCAGTACCTGGTCTACATAATCTGTAAGTACATATTTATCTAGCTAATAGTCTGTGTCTCATTCACATTGTTGTCTGTTGTCTTATCAAGTTACATGGTCGTTTCATGGATTTTGTCTAATTCCTTCCAGTATGTGGAATAGTTAGTCCAGGCATTTACAAAATTACACGTCTTTCCCTGTCAGTGTGATCTTTGAATATATTACACCCATTCATACTTTCATGCCTGTGGTTAAGATGTACAGTATACTGATATACAATAAATAAGTAAATATTCATAGATGGATAGATATTATATAGACAGGTCAGAGTGGCCAGTAAGCATCGTCAACCCCGGATAACAGGAGCCTTTGTGTTGGTAAGACACTGATGTAACAGGCACCCGTACGTGCCTGGTGCACATTCACACAAAATCCAGCTTCCAACCACTAGTGACTATACTGTATTAATATATTTATCGCCAGTGTGTGTTTCTCCTGCCCACAGTCCTGCCTGCTGGACCTCGCGCCACGCACCTGTAAATCCCCCCCCCCGCTCGCTCTCTCTCTCTCTCTCTCTCTCTCTCTCTCTCTCTCTCTCTCTCTCACACACACACACACACACACACACACACAGGTCTAGGCTAGGGTGGTTTGGGTTGGGTTAGATTGGGTTAGTTTGATCTTTAGGTGACACAGTGATAGGGATTCCAAACACACACACACACACACACACACACACACACACACACACACACACACACACACACACACACACACACACACACACACACACACACACGCACACGCACACACACACACACACACACACACACACACACACACACATATGCACGCACGCGAACGCCCGCGCGCACGCTGAGGCGCATGCAGTGGCACACACACACACACACACACACACACACACACACACACACACACACACACACACACACACACACACACACACACACACACACACACACACACACACACACGCGCGCGCGCGCGCGCATAAAGAAATCATCCATCCATCATCATCCAATCCTACGTTGCCCCATGAGGAGCGTAGGAGCCCGGGGCTAGGCAGTTGGTCCTGACATTTATGATGACAGTGATCAGCCTCACTCATCCCTGAGTGGCATTACATGAGCAATAAACCCTAACCACCCCTTGGATATAAACCTTCGCAGGCTCAAATCGATTGTAGCGCAATAATTACCCACTAAACCACCAGGCGCCAAAATCTGGTTACATGAAACCATTTGGCTTGTCACTCAGTGTAGAGTCACCCACAGGCAGAAGGAAGAGGAAAGAATGAAGGAGAGAAAGACAGAAGAGGGAGTGTAAAGTCACACATCGGCAGAAGGACGAGGAGAGATTGAAGGAAAGAAAGACAGAAGAGGATGGAAGGAAAAAAGGATGGAGGAGAGGAAAGAGCAGACACCCGAGAGCAGCACTATATCGAGTGAGTGGGTGGTGGGCGACCCCATCTACCAATACACAAAGAAAAATACAATAATTTCAGTCAGGCTTTTACCCAATGGCTGGAACGTTAGCATTTGGCGTTTTACTCTAGTTAGGCCTATTTTATTCAGCCATTAAGAATCCTATGCATACGAAAGCTAACAATAAGCCTTGTTTATGAGGGTGTAACAGTTGTCTTTTTATGTGTTCTCACAAGCCTGAACTCTTCTGAGATTCCTTTGATGACCTACTGACTCATTTACAGACACAACTATTTCAACATAAATGTACATCTCCACTTCTCAACCTACACTGCTAAAGTCTTCCACACCTATATCCGTGAGTGAAGTGTTGGGTGGGGGTGGGTTACTTCTTCACAATAACTAAGTGGTGTCCATCGGCCCTACATGTCAGTTACCCTTCAGGACCCGTGAAACACAGCTTGAGTATGTAAAGTACAGTTTACAGTATATCTCTAGTTACGTGTCTAGAAAAAGTTACCAGTAGAGTAACTCAAGAATACATCCATGCGCACTGCAGTGGCTGCACTGAGTAAGTACTGTATTCTTGCTAATGGCAGACGATTTCCTTCAGCTGAGAGAACTATGCACGTAAAGGATCAATCTGCCTAATCTTTCTCCTTGAAATAATAATTATTCCATACTCCACTATAATAGTATGTCATGTCAGCAGAGCTAACCCCTGTGCAGCTACATACAGTAAACCAGTTAAGTCTTTTACTCTGTATAATCCTCGTGTCTCTATAATTATATTCTTCAGAAATGCCCTCATGAACCCTGCTGCTTCCATCTTAATTACTTTTACCTGTGTCATCATGTATTTACTCTGGCATCATATTCCTGTTGGTTTCAAGTGACGACCGACAGGCACGGTAATTGTTCTCAGGAGGTAAAGTTAATTAATTTGACCGTAACTATGCCTTCATATACCATCCAGAAAGTGAGTAATTAGTCACCAGCATGCGAACATGGACTGTGGTTTGGTTGGAGGGAACATACAATGAACAGGAGGGGGAGAGGGAGTATTTGCTTCTAGCATTTTCAGTTACCACAGCAGTCTCGAGGTGAGGCATCGTGTTAGATATATTATGACCAGATCAGTAGTACAAGGTGTGTGTGTGTGTGTGTGTGTGTGTGTGTGTGTGTGTGTGTGTGTGTGTGTGTGTGTGTGTGTGTGTGTGTGTGTGTGTGTGTGTGTGTGTGTGTGTGTGTGTGTGTGTGTGTGTGTGTGTGTGTGTGTGTGTGTGTGTGTGTGTGTGTGTGCGCGCGCGCGCGCGCGCATCATCTATACCGTATTATGTCTGTAACAGCACTCCTCACCCTGGTAGGGACAGCACCACTGCCACGGCTGTATATGTCTGTTCCAGCACTGCACAGCCTCGTCCCAGCCACCCTTAATGACTCTATTCACTTTCTTTTCTTTACGGCACATAAATCTGTTTCTGGTGCCTAGTACATGTATTTTAGTGGCAAGGTCTGAGAGCACCTTGATGGGGCCGAGCTGATTGTTGTCTGTTGAACTACTTTGCATGCCTCGGTCAGAATGTTTTTTTTTTTTTTTTTTTTATGTTTCCGACTCTGGGCATAGGCTTGACAGCCTGCTATCAAGGCCCAGCAGTCCTCCTACATACCATACACCTCTACATGTCACCACTTCGGCGCTAACACCCACCGTCCATATTGAATACCTGGTCAGAATGTATCTTCTAAATACGGCAAAATGCAAATGCAGTGACACCCACGGCCAACTGTTGCCGCCTGTGATGAGCTTTTAAGTGGTTGCTACGGAAAATTATGAGCTTGTGTAAGTGGGTTGAATTGTTACTGTACTGCACTTGTATGCTAAGAATGAGTTCGACAAAGTAGTAGCGTGGCCGCATAAGTACTGCATCTTCATTTGTAGTCTGGTTCTGAGGGGGGTCTTGCGAAGAGGAGGCAGACGTGTTGAGAGCAGAAAAACCAATATAAATTTCTTCAGCTGGAGGATATCTTATATATTTCATTCTTGCTGTCTTTGCGTGAGTTTATTTTGTTTAAATTTTATTACTGGAGGAGTTAGAGCATTCATGAACACCTGCATTACTAAGATAAGGTACAGTACACTTCCAATGCTGAGCAAAATCGTCTAGCAGTAACAAGAGTAAACAAGTGGTGCCAGGCACAGCAAACCTCGCCTGACAGCAGTTATTTCATTTTCAACCGTTTTCAGGATATAGCCCTCTGAAAATCCGTTTTCTAGCATTTGGCCTTTCAAGGTCATTCAAGGTCAATGATCATGGTGCTAAAGGAAACACATATGAGACATCCTGTATCTTGATAATAGTAAATATCCCTATCTTCAAACAGTTTCGAGTTATAGTCCCCTGAATAACCCTGACCTTGAGATTGATGTTTCAAGGTTATTTAAGGTCAAAGGTCATGATACCAATTAAAAGTCCATATGGGACTTAGTAATGTTGATAATAGTAAATATCTATCTGCATCCAGTTTCGAGTTATAGCCCCCTGAATACCCGTTACATTGAGTTTGACCTTTTAAGGTCACTCAAAGTCAAAGGTCTTGGTGCCAAATGAAAGTCCATATGGGAGTTCTTGTATGTTGATAATAGTGAATATCTCTATCTTCAACCGGTTTCAAGTAATAGCCCTCTGAAAAGCTGTGACCTTGATTTTGACCCCTCAGGGACTCTCGATTACCTAAAAAATTGAATCACTTTCTTTAGGGACCAGTGCCCACATGTCCGGAATGTTTCATGTAATTTTATTCAGCAGTTATTCCTTAATGTTGCTAACAAAGAAACAAAGAAACGACCAAAAACAATACCTCGCCTGACTCCGTCTGGGCGAGGTAAATATTTAAGACGTCTTCGTAGACATCTGGATATGCATCGAGGTAAATATTTAAGACGTCTTCGTAGACATCTGGATATGCATCGAGGTAAATATTTAAGACGTCTTCGTAGACATCTGGATATGCATCGAGGTAAATATTTAAGACGTCTTCGTAGACATCTGGATATGCATCGAGGTAAATATTTAAGACGTCTTCGTAGACATCTGGATATGCTCATACTGTTATTTCCTTACGTTGTCTGACATCAGTGTAAATTACAGTAACGGCAGCGTATGAGATGAGGTGCAGCATTGCCATCCTAAGGTGCCCTGAACCTAAGGCGAACACTTCTATTGGGAAATTTGAGTTGACACTGTACACTGGGTTTGGCGGGAGTAGGAGATAGAAACACAGGCACACAGACCGACAGACTCAGAGGCTGCCTCGGACTAATTTACCAACTCAACTCTAATACACTCTCGGACACATTGAATTACTCGATAGCTGACTCTGGCTGACTGACTATATCAGAGACTCAGACTTACAGACTGACTCTGACAGAGACTCTCTAATGTAACAGACTGATTCTGACAGACTCTGAGTGAGTGACTCAGGAACTGAGACAGTGGGGAATGGGTAGCGGCCACTGAAACTTAACCGTTTGTGGAAGTGGAAAGATTAACAAAAGTTGCCAGACAGTGGGAGTGACAGGTTGTGCCTGAGTAGCATTGTTGATAAAAATATCTAAATTCCGCCCTATTAGGAGTACCTCAGTAACAGATGTTTATTGCCAGTGATACCAGCAGGCATGGTGAGGTAGCGGCTGGTGTAGTTAGATGGCATTTGTTAATGAAATAAAGATGTCAAAACTCCACCTACTTAGAGCCCCAATAGCAGGTGTGTGTGGTCAGTTGTCAATAATACCAGTATTGGTGGTGAGGCAGCGGCAGGTGTAGTTACAGAGTGCAGGCCCTGATTGCTGGTGTTAAAACATTCTTATTGTATTTTATGACCACCGTAATGAAAACCTGCGTGTCTACAGTCACTCTAAAAAGTATTTTTACTTTAACAAAATTTAAATATTGAACCAATGGCTGATATGTTTGAAAATTCACCAGTAACTTCTCATTTGTGTGTATGCCTGCTGTTGATATTAACACATAATGAAGAAAAAAAACGTTATTTACCGCTATATGCTGTATATTCATGAATATTATCTTACTCTACAGTAATATATGCGAGCAGCAACAGTGCGCTTTGTGGAACCACTGACCATCTGGGTAAAGATTATTTTGGGACGACTGTCCAGCTGTAACCAGCTCTAAGTTTCATCACAAAACCAAGATTTTTCTTTTTAAGAAAATTATGCTACATTATAACTAATATATATATATATATATATATATATATATATATATATATATATATATATATATATATATATATATATATATATATATATATATATATATATATATATGGAGCCTCCGTGGTACGGTGGTAGATGGCACAGTGGTAGAGTGTGCGTTTCGTACAGGGGTGGGCCAGGGTTCGCGCCCCGCCAGGGTAATAAACTTTGGGAGTGTTCACCCAGCCACGTACTACTTTGGCGAACACAAGGGGTGCTGTGGTTGAACCAGTGTCGCTTACTATAAAGTATGTTTGCATCCAGTCGGCTTGCGCGGGCCAACTACACTTGGTTCACAGACTACACACACATCCAAAGTCACTAAAACACTATCAGTACACTTACAAGCACTTCTCACCCTACATACAATCTCTACCAGACAGCCTAAGCTACTCGGTAGAGATACATTGGCTGTATCGTCCCGACTTCGGTCGGGATAGGCCGGTCCTGCAGTGGATACTCAAACGGCTGATGATAAGAAACACACCCACTCTCCTGTCAGTGACCTTGAAATACAGGAAACCCCACCCAAACCATCAGTGGCTGATAAGATCGAGTATATATATATATATATATACACCCCACCCAAATCATCAGTGGCTGATAAGATCGAGTATATATATATATATATATATATATATATATATATATATATATATTACAACTGTCGCATGAGCAACACTGGTAGGACTTCCATTACATTTCATATATATCACTGCTGTATAAGCTGTGGCAGTGAAGTGTTCCCCTTGGTGCCTTGACTCCTCATGCTAGTAGTGTGTGGATGGTTCCTACTGAGGCTGCCACATTGTGTGCTGGTAATGTTGTCTTGCTGGGCTTATAAATCTCATTACTTTTTAACATTACCTTGTACTATCACTGTCTGTATATATTCATTTACTTGTTGATAACGTTTTATGTTGTTGATGCTACAGCTAAAATCTTTGGTGTCGACAGCATTGAAAAAAGCTGTTTAGGCTAACAGACTTGTTGAACATACCGGACATTGTTAGCTGCTGGCCTCTGCCTAGTGCTGACTCTTTGTTACTGTAGATCCCAGCTGTCAAACCCCTAACACAAACGTTACTTGTTGCGTGTTACCTGCTTGCTCGTGGAGATCACTGAAACTCCCTCAGAAGTGTTGATAGCCAGAAGTATAACCCTGGCCTGTGAATGTTTATGATGCTGTGGTATCCCAGTGGCTGTGGTAGTGGCAGGGTGCGGGCCGGGTACTTGTGCATGCAGCTGGCGTTCTCTTACCCCGATCCACCTAATAACACACACACACACACACACACACACACACACACACACACGCTGATAATAATAAGGAAAGAAAAAATAGGGGAAACAAAGGGAAATACAGAAGACCGTCAAGTTATTGATACAAGGAAGGAAGCGGGAACAAATGGGGATTCATTTAAGTACTGGCCAGATGAAAAAAAAAGGAGGGGGTATTTCAAGCATATTTCAGATAATGATGTAGCCAGAAAAACAAAGCAGACAAAGGGTGATGCTTTAATCCTTAACACAATATCAAATAAAAACATGAAACAAGTTTTTCTAGTCAGAGTAGTTGCATTATAAAATCACAAACAATGATGCAGCCAGAAACGCATGGGAAGCAAAAATGATTATTAAAAGCAATCCAGGTAATGAAGCAAGGGAAAATTATGGGAGTTAAAAGAATGGCCCACGTACATCCAAGATTATGTTGCGAGAAGATCCCAGACAACTCAATATTTCAGCCAGTCCAGGTAATTATGCATTAAATAAATAAATAAATAAATAAATATGATAGTCCAGGAAACACAGATAGTGGCGCAAGAAAAACAAATTGAATCCGTTTTATGCTCGTAGCTAACCACAAAATAATTAGATAATTATGGATGGAGACAAACATGGAAATCAAAGAAAAATATCTCAAGGAATCTTGATAATAATGTAAGAAAAATATACAGAACACAAAATGGTTCAGTTCAAGCTCAACCAGATGCTGATATGAGTGGAAAAGAGTATACATAATTCCCAACAAAATCCAATATTTTAATGAGTAGCCTATATCACAGAAAAAGATTAATGTGCCACCAGAAAAGACACGGGCAATAAAAGTGTAAACAATTCAATATTTATATGAGTAGCTTATATCACAAGAACCCATAAACATGCCATCAGGGGAAAAAAAGTCTTTCTGGTTCAATACAATTAAGGATTAAAAAAAAAAGAAATGGAAATTAACAAATAATTTCAAATATGCTTCGAAATATGATGTATTAAAAAAATGGCTAAAGCATTATTCCTTATTTATACACGAGTACTAGGATGAAACAACAGGGATTATTTTATTTTCTAAGGTAAATAATCCTTTTCTTTGTTAATTGATAAAAAACTTAATCTACAAAAGTCCTGATATAATGCAGAAAAAAATGTTAGGCAAAACAACCTTTATCTTACAAATATTAAAAGATAAAGTCAAGTTAATGAAGCAAGAAGAAGAGGAAACAAGGAAAATGCTTCAAGCACCTTTTACAGTTTTGTTCGAGATATTAATAAATCCTACAAAAAAATTGCAACAGAAAAACTAAAAATGTGAAGAAAAACTACTAAAATACATCCAGTGCCGTTTTCGCTCGAGGCTTTAATAAATCAGACATAAAACAGCGAAGGAAAAAATAGATGTGAGCAACAAAAGGAAATACTTCAACCTCACTTCAAATATTTTAACATCGAAATATCACGGTAAAAACTAATATTATACTGTATTCCTCGTAAAATACACAACGTGTTCTTCCTCACACGGCCTCTTATTTCTTTTGTACCCCCTCCACAATATGTCTACCCTCGATGTATATATGTCCCCCCCCAATGCATATATGCCCCCACTAAAACTGCTGACCTAGCATGCTTTCCCAGGATCTGAAGCCTGGGAAGACGGCGTTATTGCATCAGTTCTTAGCGGCAGCCAAGACGGGCAGACTATTTTACTGTGAGCTTGTAATAAACTCCTTATCTAGCTGTTTGTACACGGAGTTTCTATCACCAAAGTATTGCAAGTTACACTTTGCAGGAAAAGCTTCATAGATTTTTACAAGTCGTGTTTCATGGGAACATGCTTCTAAGACTTTAGTTTCAACACATTTAGTTTGTGGAGAGAGAGAGAGAGAGAGAGAGAGCGCGTTTATAGTGTGTGTGTGTGTGTGTGTGTGTGTGTGTGTGTGTGTGTGCGTGCGTGCGTGCGTGCGTGCGTGCGTGCGTGCGTGCGTGTGTGTGTGTGTGTGTGTGTGTGTGTGTGTGTGTGTGTGTGTGTGTGTACGTGCGTGCGTACGTGCGTGCGTGCCTGCTTCTTGTGCCTGCTTAAGACACCCATGTTCCCTTGTAAGTTGGCCACTTTTTGCCAAGCGTGTGTTAAGTGATGTTCTTTGTTCTGTTTGGTGGATTTTGTATGGAGGCCTCTTACAGCAGTGAGAAGACTGTTGTTTGGGGAGCTTGTATTTCTGAGTGTTGTTTAAAGGCTATTGCTTCTGTGAGGAACCTTTTGGATGAGGGTTTTTTCTGTGGATGTTTGAGGTTCTCTTACTGCGTGGTGGCTTCCGCTTCAAGAACTTTTTCTGTCATTTGTTTTACATGATGTTTATTTCAGTGAGGTGACGGAGGATCTTTTTTTTTTTTTTTTTTTTTTCCACCTTTGTGTGATGTGTTTCCTACTGCTTTGTGTGTCTCGTTTAATAACCTTCTCTTCATGTGAGGCTTCTGTTGCCTAAGGAGCTTTAATTTGAATTGTCTCTTGTTTAAATATTTTGGGTGTCAGTTAAGGAGATGTTATTTAAATTATTTGCTTGCTGCTTGAGGGGATGTTATCTCTTTGAGGAGACTCTGTTAAATGACACTTGCTTCAGTGATGTGTCTTGTTTGAAGGGTATTTTTACCTGTGAGGTGCCTACGTTTGAGAAGCATATAATTCTGTGAGGAGTCTGGGTGGCTGTTAGGTTCTGTGTCTTGTTGTATGGGTTATTATATCTGGGAGGTGGTAGGTGGTGGCGACCATCATCCACTCACTTGGTGTAGTGCTGCCTACTTATTCCTTAGCCTTTATCATTCTTTTTCTGTGCCTGCCCTCCTCTCTTCCTATTTCTCCCATCTTTCCTGTCACTTCTTATTGCTTTTCTTTCCTTTACGGGTGGCTTTACATTGAGTGACAAGCCAAATGGTTTCCTTTAAGCCAGGAAACTATTTACAACGCTGGGTGGTAGCCACATAACCAAACCATACGTGCTCCCTACGTGTCAACAAGTGGGTTGGTGGAGAGTTAGTGCCCCTCCCCATAAAACAAATAACTCAAAGTCAAATGACCACCCCTTACGGGATTATGGCGTCTGGCAATAGATAGATTGATAGATATCTGGGAGGTATCTGATTTGTGTGACTGATTTCAGATTTTTTTTTTTTTTTTTTTTTTTAAGTTTTTTGTTTCTGTGAGAAATCCGAGTATTTGTTGTTTCAAAGTTATTATTTTTGGAAGGTGCCTTTTATATGAGGTATTTGTTTCTATGAGGTGCCCTTTCAGTCCTTGGTGTGTTGATTGAGAACCTTTTGTTTCTGGAGATGTCTGCTGTTTGAGGATCTTTATCTCTTTAGGAAGTCTGTCTTGCAGTTGTGTGCGCTGTTTCAGGAGTGATAATTTCGCTTACGTTTCTGTAGTTAATTTCCATGATGATGACGATGATGATGATGATGATGTAAGCAAGCTACTGACCACAACCGTACGTACCCCATACGGCACCCCTCCTCACGCACCGCACACACCCATAAACACACCCACTCTCCTGTCAGTGACCTTGACGTGCAGGAAACCCCACCCAAACCACCAGTGGCTGATAAGATCTACGAGTACATTTATTTATTCCGTGTTTCTCATTGATAAACAAAATAATCAGCTGTAAATCGTCTTATCATAATCGTTTCATTATCATTGTTAATATCATCACCATTATCCTAATTATCACCACCGTCTCCGTCACCATCCACACCATACACTTCATTCATTAGGGTTCAGGGAAGCAGACAGGATTTTATTAAGGGGGAGGACGAAGTTGGCTGACACAGTTCTTGAGAAACAAGATGCTTGGAAAGTATTATGAAAGTAGCTTATCATGATAAAAAACGTAATTAGTGTTAAATGTTAAAGGAAGTAATGCAGGAAACTGTCATTGATATCTGAAGGGGTAAATAATAATATAAATAAATGACTGCCTTCCCGTTCAGCTTATTCTGTTAGATAGGGTGGGGGGAGGCTCGTCTCCCCCTACCCCATCTTTGGCTGCGTCCATGGATGTCGGCGAGCGGGGAGTGTGTGGGAGGGATTGTCGGGAGGGGTAGTGGGATGGTAGGTGGTGGCACGCGGAAGGCACTGGCTCTACAATCTTTAACACTCTTCCAGGCAATGTATGTACTCTGCATCTTATTTTGACTACTGCTAGACGAATTCGCACAGCAAGGACGAAGTCCTGGCAAAGGGTTAAGATGAACATGGCCTAAGTGAATATCCATCATGACATAGCCTAATGGGATTTACAGTGAGATACCATGTTGGAAGTTGGAAGGTCATTTATGGACTGACTTAGTCATAGTACTAACATTTTATTACAATGACACCTTAGGTATTGTGTACATGATACAACCGAACGACGTTATTCGCCTTAAGAGGAGACGTATTAAAAATATACCGGTATGTATTCCGTTGGTACCTTCCTTAAGATGATAGTTTTTTTATTCATGCATTAGCCTGACATTTGTATTCATATTAACGCTGACCTGCCGTAATAAAATGAGTAAGAAACAATCCATGTTTGCGTATTTAACAGCATGACGCCTTATATATATAAATTCTGTAAAGGCTACTGTCAGACGCTTCGATTCAGCAGGGAGTGAGACTTTTTCAAGGGAAGAGATTGAGAGAAAAATGACAAAGCAGATAACACTCGTCAGAACCTGAAGTCTGTAAACACAAGGTAATGAAATAAAGAAAAAAATATTAGTCATCCTCAGCACCTCACAGCTGAGGCAGATGCTGTTTTCGTGGAAGGCACAACGTTCGGGTAGTAAAGCAGACTGGCGCTTGAAAGGTTAGCCCATAAAATATTCCACATCGACAAGGATCATCGTCATTTTCTTCCGCACTTTTTCACTCTTAATCACACGATAAATTTACGGGCTACGGGCGGGAGTCCAACCCTGGTAAAAGTTGGCGTCATGAACCCCGCGGCAACCACCCCATTATGTCGTGTTCTTAAACCCTTCAGTCCGGCCACGTATTTTATGTGTTAGTCTTGCTCCAGCCACACGATTTCTTGAGCTTTGGAGAGCCGGCTGTTCACCTTTTACTCTAACTTGGCCTATAATTGCCACCTCTCCATCTTGAATGCCAAGTTGTAACAATAGATTCACTGAAATATAATGCATGTCACTAAGAAGTTCTATGAGGAGGATGCAGAACCATAGCATTATCTTATTCTGTCACTGAGTTCCATGAAATAAGCAACAAAAAGGACGAAACTCCGTGCCAGGTTAAGCTGAAAAAACCATAATAGGGCAGGGATATGACACGAATTCCTTTAACCTCTTCTGAATGCGAGATATTTCCCGTAAGCTTCATAAAATCATAAGTGTGTGTAATTAGATGGGTGCTGCGTGTCTTCCTTATGATAATGATTTAGCCAGAGTTCAGAAGTGCAGTGTCCAGTGTGAGACAGTAAACAGGTACAGAAAACGAAGATGCGGGACCACATGGGTCATCGCTGCAATGAACCACCTTGCGTGTGCAGATCCTGATTGTCTGACTGACCGGGCAGCTCCTATGGATGCTCCTATGTCTAAAAAGAGAGAATGATGAAATAATTCAGTGAACGAAGACACTTAAGTGAATGATTGATAACACAGGAAACAAGGAAACAAAAATGCATTGATTCCATTGTTTTTAAAAGACCTGTGTGAACCCCCTTCCCCCCCCCACACACACACATTTGCAGTTCACACAAGGATAACGAGAACCCTTGTACAAAGTTAAGTTCGTTCGACATATTCTTACACACATTTTGGAAGCTAATTTTGCTTGAGATATGATGTGATCTTCCAATAAATCTTTACGAAAAAAAAAAAAAAAGGTGAACTTAAACGGTAACGTCTTTTAGTTATTCTTGCTAATAAGAGACGATTATACAGTGTATTTATAGAAGGACCATTAGCAGTGTGTGTTTTTTTAAGTTGTATCTAATCTCGCCAATCCGAAACATCCGTCTGTTGTTGAATAAACTTGTTTGGCCATAGCAAGAATATAAGTTACGAAAAACCACGTGTTATGTAAGGCAAGTGACAGTGTTGTGGTGGTGTGTGTTGAGTAGAAGAGATAAAAGATTAGAGTTTCTGAGACAGTAAATGACCAAATTTTTTTCTTAGCAATCACAACTCACCAACAAGCCAGACACCCACTATGCCAGAGTAAGTGGACACATCGCTTGAGGTTTGTAGTAGTTGGCTGTAGTCATAGGTACTCCAAGAAACAGTAAAAAAAAAGAAAATAGTCACTGACGTGTGAATATTATGAATCATACGTGTAGCACAGATTATTGATGAATGCAGGGAAGTGTTGGTAAAGAAGAGAGCCAGCAGTCATAAACAGTCTTGACCTTCAGGTGGGTATAAGATTGCTGGATTATATCTTTATTTACTTCATCTAAAATTGTCCGACACCAAATGATCCATTATTTCCACAAACTATTTTGAGCATATTTTATATAATGCAAGATTGCTTGTTTCATCTTTTTCTTCGCTCCTACCAGTACCAAGACTGAAAAAAATAGCTTGTTTCTGCTCTTGATTTCACTTTTACTACTACCAAGCACTTAACCAAATATTATATATAAAAGAATATTAAAGATAAACAATTTCCAGTGATACCTTGATGCCATAAATACTAATTTATCAGGGGAAGTGGTTATGATCCTATATAAGTACTTCCCCTGGCAGCTTCAGTGCCCCATCAGCCACACGATCCAATGTTGATAGTGTGTAATTTCTCTGAATTGTTTAGGAGTTGACTTTGGTGAATCGCGACGGCATTGTGGAAGCTGATTGACCAATTAGTTCCACTCGCTTTAGGAATTAGGTCTTATTTATTCATCTTTCGCTGCGAAATTATATCGGTAAATAACGCCAATAGACTACTACTGAGGAATAATATGAAAAGTTACTGGCGGCACCTTTGTGGAAACTTAAAAATCACAAGTGATTGATGGCTGGACCCAAGTTAAGTAGAGCGATGACATGTTCCAGTGTGTAACTAACGAGATGGGACACTGCATCAGCATCCTATGTGCAGGTGAGATAGAGGATGACAAGTGTTGGTATGGCAGAGTAGGGGAGGTGTGGAGCAGGGTGAGAATGGAGGGCAGCAGGGGTAGAGAAAGACTGTAGCGGTCAATGGACAAGAGAGAGAGAGAGAAAGCTAATACGATATGCTGGAAGTAGGCTACAGTGGAGGAAGGCAGGGAGGAGTCAGGGAGGGCAATTATGGAGGTGCAAGAGAGACTTTCACTCTTGTATGGTGGAGGAAATCTGGCATAGAGGAAGGCAGGGGTAGAGTTGGGGACAAGGCAGGGTTGGAGGGAAGATAGAGTTGGGGACAAGGCAGGGTTGGAGGGAATGTAGAGTTGGGGACAAGGCAGGGTTGGAGGGAAGGTAGAGTTGGGGACAAGGCAGGGTTGGAGGGAAGGTAGAGCTGGGGACAAGGCAGGGTTGGAGGGAAGGTAGAGTTGGGGACAAGGCACGGTTGGAGGGAAGGTAGAGTTGGGGACAAGGCAGGGTCTGGGGGGAAGGTCGGGTTGGAGGGCAGAGCAGGGGTTTAGTCGTACAGGGAAGGATGGAGGGGTGGTGGGGGCACGGCAGGGTTGGAGGGAAGGTCGGGTTGGAGGGCAGAGCAGGGGTTTAGACGTGCAGGGAAGGATGGAGGGGTGGTGGGGGCAAGGCAGGGTTGGAGGGAAGGTAGGGTTGGAGGGCAGAGGAGGGGTTTAGACGTACAGGGAAGGATGGAGGGGTGGTGGGTGCAGGGCATGGGTGGTGGTAGAGGGTGAGACTGAGCACCATCCCTCCATAACTCCCTGGTGAGAACTCATTCCGAGGGTAAAGTTGCAGTTAACCTGGGTGTCAGTGGGAGCCAAAAGCTTACTTAGTGCAACTGTCACACCCTGACATTACTCCACCACACCTCTGTTGCATCCCTCTTACTGGGTTTATGAATCTCTCTCTTTCACACACACACACACACACACACACACACACACACACACACACACACACACACACACACACACACACACACACACACACACACACACACACACACACACACACACACACACACACACACACACACACACAAACACACACACACACACACACACACACACACACACACACACACACACACACACACACACACACACACACACACACACACACACACACACACACACACACACACACACACACACAATTCTCCTAATGTTGTTACTTGTCTTCTTTCACTAGTCTTTCACTCTTTTTTTTTTTTTTATCTCGCCCTGTGCTTTTCTTTATTCAGTTCTTAAGCTCTCTTTCACACACACACACACACACACACACACACACACACACACACACACACACACACACAATTCTCCTAATGTTGTTACTTGTCTTCTTTCACTAGTCTTTCACTCTTTTTTTTTTTTTTATCTCGCCCTGTGCTTTTCTTTATTCAGTTCTTAAGCGCTTCCTGTTTTTCCTCACCTTTTGGTAATAGTGTCAACTTTTTCTAGCCGTTCATTTTCTCTTTTCGTAACCCTCTTTATCATGTACACTTTTATCTCCATATTTTTTCTCATTTCAACCTTCTAATTTTTCTTGCCATCATTTGTGCTTTGTGTGATATTTTATTTTTTATTATTATTTTTTTTTTACTAAGACTTTTATGTCAGTGAGTTATCTCCAGTCCATTGTTATTCATCATTTGTACTTGTTCTTTTCCTCAGCCTTTCATGTGTTCATCGTCCTTCCCTGACCCCATCTATCCTGCCTTCTCGTGTGTCCAGCCTGAGATACAGAGAATAATTACGTCTTTCTTATGCTTTAATGAGCTAAATTGTCAACAGGTGAGATAGGCTTAAGAAACACCCGCCCCTTCTGGTAGATATGTTTGTTACCTTTGTTACTTGTCAACCTTTCCACCCAACACCATTCTTCTTATTCTCCTCCATTCGTCATCCCTTCTTCTGTTGTAATGTTCTGGTTCTCATCTTAATTGTATTTTGTCTCCTTTGTGGCTTATAGTACTTGTCCTTCCCTACGTGTCTCATTTTAACTGATTTTTTTTTTCATTCCCTCCTGTTCCACGTGTGTGTCCTCTAGTGCTTGTCCTCTCCGTGTCTGTAATTTATGCTGTTCCTTCTCTTCCTGTGTCTTTTGCACCGCAGTTTTTACCAGTCGTGAGACAACAGGTGTATAAGAGCCGTTTGTACTTTACTGCCTTGTAATTGTTGTTGTTGTTGTTGTTGTTGTTGTTGGTGGTGGTGGTGGTGGTGGTGCTTAACCTACAGACACTCGAATTAAATTCTTGCCCATACTGGAGAGCCTACAGCATCCATTTCTACAGGGTGAATTACTGCCACACTGTTCTGCCAACCACCACTATCCCATTCCTGTTTTTCCCACCCTTCTCCACCCTCCTTACACCTTATTCTCCATTACCAGTGCCGCCCCTTATACTCTGTAACAGTTTCTTCATGGGTGGGGGGGGGGGGCTTGTTGAACCTCCCCCACCAACCACCAGTATCTTAATCCATTCCAACCATCGCACACATTTTTTGCTCACTTCAAAAAATGGATGGGACTGAAACCTTACCAGTCTATGCACCAACCCGTCACCAACCACCATCATTGCAGTTCATTTCATGCATTCCCCTTCACACAGCCCAGCCATTCACTTTGTAATATGGTTAACACCATAACAATGTGTGCAGATGATGTGATAGGACGTGATTGTTTGTTAAGGCTTTGAAGGAACCAAGTTAGACTTAAATGGCCCTGAACGGACCTAAACTGACTTGAACTTTACTGACGGACCCTGAATGGATGTGACGTACTTGAATAAACCTTAATGACCTGAGTGAGATTAACTGAATCTGAATGAATACATTTGATTTACACTGCCCTAAGCTGACCTGAAGTTACATTACTAGACGGGAATGGATGTGTTGGGCCAGACTGATCTGATGAGCCTTAATGGAAATATCGCTGCCATCATAAAGGAACCTGAACTTTTTCTGAGGGAGCCGTATTAAATGTAAAAGACCTTAAGTAGACCAAAGTTAAACTGAATGGCCCTAAATGGAATGGAATGGTACTAAATGGGTCTACATGAACATGAATTGACATAACTGGACCGAAATTGCCTTAAACTAACCTCATGACCTGACTAGGCCAATAGGAATACTATTGACCTGAGTAGACCTAAAGTCACCTAAGAAACATCGGTCCTGAGATGACCTGAATTGGTCTGACGGAACTAGATCGGGTGTGAAGGTCCTGAATAAATATTGGTTTGAATGGGTTTACCTGGATCTGAATGGCTGTGAATTGACCTTAATGGGCCAAAATTGATGGATTGCTCTGAGTTAGACTGAACAGGACTGACAGGTTAAAAGAATAACAACAACTACCTTAAGTGACCTATTTTTTTTTTTTTTTTTATGCGAGGAAGAAGGAACCAAAGGCCATGAGCCCGCAGTAACAGTTCCCTCCAAGAGAAAAACAAAATACAATATAGAGCCAAATTCAAGATCCGATCATTTTGAGATGCCTGGACACACTGCGTTTGAAAGACTGGAGATCATAGGCAGCAGGAAATACAGACAGAGGGAGACAGTTCCAGAGCTGACCTGTTGCATAAATGAAAGACTGGGAGTAACGGTTAACTCTTGCATTAGAGAGTTGGACAGAAAAAGGATGAGAGTTTGCTGCCAGACAGGTGCTACGCGCCCGTTGTAGAGGTGGAGGAATGCATGCAGACAGTTCAGAGGAGCAGTGACCATTAAAGTAGCGATAGAAAAGAGATAAAGATGCAACAGTGCGGCGAAGAGACAGAGGTTGAAGGGAGTCAGTAAGAGGAGGAGAGTTAATGAGACGAAAAGCCTTTGACTCCACCCTATTGAGAAGAGCTGTATGTGGGGAGCCTCCCCACACATGAGGGTTGTACTCCACACAGGGGCAGATAAAACCCCTGTATAGAGTCAACAATTGTGCAGGGGTAAAGAAAGAGCGGAGTCGGCTTAGCACACCCAATCTCTTGGAAGCAGATTTTACAAGAGATGTAATATGATCTTTCCAAGATAAGTCCCGAGTAAATGAAACCCCAAGCATGTTCAAGGATGATGCAGGATTAAGCTGAATATTATTGAACATTAGTGGGTATACCTGTGGAAGATTTTGTCGGGTTGATAGGTGTAAGAACTGAGTCTTAGGTGCATTAAAAACAACCATATTATTTTTACCCCAGTCAGAGATGCGAGCCAAGTCAGACATTAGGTGTGCCATAGCCTCATCCCTTGTTTGTTGAAGTAACTGTTGAGATGGGCGTTGCGGGAACCGAATGGAAAGGTGAAGAGTGGAGTCATCAGCGTATGAGTGGATAGGGTTAGATGTACAGCTTAGAAGATCATTGATGAATAAAAGGAAGAGAGTTGGTGATAGGACAGAGCCCTGAGGAACACCACTGTTGATAGATCTAGGAGAAGAACGATGGCCGTCTACAACAGTGGCTACAGAACGACCAGAAAGGAAGCTAGCGATGAAGGCACAGATAGAAGGATAGAAACCGTAGGAGGGCAGTTTGGAAATTAAAGATTTATGCCAGACTCGATCGAAAGCCTTTGAGATGTCAAGTGCAATGGCAAAGCTTTCGCCGAAGTCCCGAAAGGAGGATGACCAGGAGTCTGAAAGGTAGGTGAGAAGATCGCCAGTGGAGCGTCCCTGACGGAACCCATACTGACGATCGGAAAGAAGGTTGTGATAGGAAAGATGCCTTAAAATTTTTCTATTAAGAATTGACTCGAAAACTTTTGAAATACAGGACGTTAAAGCAATTGGACGATAGTTGGAGGGTTGGGAGTGGTCACCCTTCTTTGGGACTGGCTGAATGAGAGCAAACTTCCAGCAAGAAGGAAAGGTACAAGTTGACAGACAATGGCGAAAGAGTTTGCCTATGCAGGGTGTAAGCACAGAAGCACAGTTCTTGAGAACAACAGGAGTGACCCCATCAGGCCCATATGCCTTGTTAGTACTGAGGCCAGTGATGGCAGAAAATACATCAACTGAAGAAATTTTAATGTCAGCCATGGGGAAGTCAGAGGGGGGAAGTGATGGAGGAACAGCGCCGGAATCGTCTAAGGTAGAATTGGAGGAGAAAGTCTGTGCGAAGAGATCTGCTTTATCAGTAGAACAAATAGCTACAGAACCATCAGAGTAGAAAAGAGGAGGGAAGGATGATGAGGTAAAGTTGTTAGAAAGATTTTTGGCAAGGTGCCAGAAGGAGCGGTAAGAATTCGAGTTGGAGAGTTGAGAGCATTTAGTATGGATGAAATTATTTTTAGTAGAGCGAAGAACAGACTTAGCACGATTCCAGGCAGAAACGTAAAGATGACGTGATTCAGGGGTGGGTTGGCTCCGGTACCTTTTGTAGGCCCTCTCCTTGTTGCGGACAGCATTAGAACAAGCGTGATTAAACCAAGGCTTTCTTGCGTTAGTCAGAGGATATGAGAAAGGAATGTATGCTTCCATGCCCGAGAGAATACCCTCCGTAATGCCCAAGGCACACTCAGATGGCTCACGGCCATGGAAGCAATAATCATTCCAGGAAAAATCAAAGAAGTACTGCCTGAGGGCCTCCCAGTCCGCGGCTCCAAAGTGCCACAGACGACGTTTCCCTGGAGGGTCCCCAGGCCGTACCGGAGTGATAGGACAGGTTAAGGTAATAAGGTTGTCATCGGAGGAGCCCAACGGAGAAAAAAGATTAACAGAGTAAGCTAATCCGAAATTATTTACGCTGACTGACACAGCATAAAAGAATAACAACAACTACCTTAAGTAACATAATGGGACTGCTTGACTAGTTAATCCGTAATTATGCTGACTGACTCTTTGCTGGTTAACGGTTATGCCGCCGCCACGCAAAGGACACAGTCAAGAAAACGCTATGGTTGTCTGTCTTTCCTCTGAACTAACATTCGGCTTCGTCGTCTCTTCTCAGTGTGACTTTTATGGAGTACGGCGCACTTCTCCACTCATTTTGGCTGCATTTTTTTTTTAAATTCTGATGTAATTTTTCTTCCTTTCCCTTCTTCCCCTTTTGCCAAATAGTTTATCCCCTTTTTCTTTTCTAAGATATTTTGTACTTTTCCCTTCTATCGTTTTCTTTTCACACTCCTTTAAATTTTCCCTGTTGATCACACACATCCTCTCTCCTCCTTCATTTCTATCATCTACTTACTATGTTTATTCCTCGCCTTTTCTTTTGCTATCACATTCTCCTCCTCCTCCTCTCTTGACCCCCCTTTCTTCCTCCTTTTATTTTTCTCTCTTCTCTTCCTCCTCCTCTTCATCATCATCATCATTGTCGTCGTCGTCGTCGTCGTCGCCCTCCTCCTCCTCCTCCTCCTCCTCCTCCTCCTCCTCCTCCTCCTCCTCCTCCTCCTCCTCGTCCTCGTCCTCGTCCTCCTCCTCCTCCTCCTCCTCCTGCTCCTCCTCCTTCTCCTCCTCCTCCTCCTCCTCCTCCTCCTCCTCCTCTCCTTCCACTCGTCTTATTCTCTCCTCCCCCTCCTCCCCTCACCTTCTCTCCTCTTGCTCTCCTACTTCCAATGTCTCCTCTCCTTCCTCTTGTTTCACGCTTTCCTCTTCCTCCTCCTCGTCCCCTTAATTTGCACCTCCTCCCTTCTTATCAGCCCTTTCCATGCCCAAATCAGTCAAAAAGAAAAAAAAAAAAAAAAAAAAAAAAGCTTGGTGGGATCTAATGACGTGAAAGAATTGGACCCACGTGCTGAAATTGTTAATTGTAAAAACACGTTAGTTTACGTTTGACGCAGACCATTTTTTTTACTGTATGGACAAAGACGGAACAGATAAATGTATGTACAGGTAAAACGGGATGAAAAGGATGGTAGGTTGGCAGTGAGCTGTGAAGACTATTAGTTTTACTGCTGACACCAGTCATTTTACACCTGCTTCGTGAATCACTAGATATTATGGTGTTCTTCCAAGTCCTTAACCCCGTCAGCACAATGACGTCTTATTCACTTTATTCATATTAAGGCTACACAGTTTTATCTGCAGGACAGTTAAGCTAAGAAGATCAAAATATAGCCTTCAGTAGCTTATGACGCCATTGTTCTTAGGTTAATTGTCTATAGCGAAACTGTATTTACCTATAAAGGCTCATTTTATTTTGGCAGCTGTAACAGTTATCACTGCGGCCACACGGGAACACGCACCTCCTTTGTCATTATTTATCACTTTACTTCAACTGTTAAATAGATCTTGTTAAATTTTACTGTTACAGTTGTGTTAGGTTGTACAGTACCAAGGATGTCCCTCAAACCTTATAACTATACCTTGAATGTGTGTGTGGGAGGGTGGAGGAGGATGGAAGATGTGTTGATGCTGGTATGGGAGAGGATGAGTGTGGGTAATGGTGTGAGGGGTGGGGAAGATGCGCGGGTGTTGGTGTACGGGGTGGGGAAGTTGCGTGGGTGTTGATGTGGGTGGTGGATGTGGGTGTTGATGTGGGGGGGAGGTGATTATGGGTGTTGATGCTGTAGGGGGTGGATGTTGGTGCTGGTGGTGGTATGGGTGTGTGCTGTGTGCTGGCGCGTGTGCGTGTGGGCGTGCCAAGTGCAGGCCAGTGGATGGGAGAATAGGCCAGTTTGAAAGACTCCCCTAAAAGAGAAACAACCTTAATATAATGATGGAAACACAAAAACGAGAATACACAGACAGTGTGAGAGGAAGAGTCTATTGCCGAGAGAATCACCATCCAAAATAAGGACATGACTAATGGCTGGAACTAATCACAATTAGGGAGTGGCCAGATAAAAGAGAGAAGGAAAAAAAGAGAAGAAAGAAGTTACTTAAGTGAGGAAGGGAGTTGAGGAGTAGATGAATACCTAAGATGTTACTGCTTCTTGTTTAGAGACACTTGACACTGCTCTGCAAGCATTTTTTATTCCTCTGGTTTGTTCACCTCTCTGTCACTTCTGTATTTATATCACGCTCTATTCTCCTCATACATTTTCCTCTCTTCTTTTCCCCCTTCATTTTGCCCACACTTTCTTTACTCCCTCTCCTTTCAGGTGATATTCTGTTTAATTCACCTTTTTTCCCTCTTCCACTTTTGCCTCTTCAATTGCCTTCCTGTGCTTAACCTTCCCCTCTCTCCTCACCTCATCTCTCCCTTTTCTCTCGCCTTTCCCCTCCTATCAGCTATTTTTCTCCCTTCAGCTGAATGAATGTTAACCTCCTCTTCCTCACGGTAACGTCTCTGTCGTTGCATCAGACACTTTCACTCAGCATCGGAGTGACACTTGGAGTGGGAGGGGTTAGGTATAGACCCATTAACCCCTTCACTACTAGAGGATACTTCAGTGCTGAATAAAATCGTCCAGAAAGACCAAAAACAAACTGAAAAAAGACGCCATCGTAGTAGCAAGACTAACATTATCGCTTTATGGGAGACTGTATAGCAGACACCATTTCCAAGAAACCGACTTTGGGAATAGACAAGACAAACCTTTGCCCAAGGCTCAGCAGTTCTATACGTAGCAGATGGCAACATCACATATCACCACTTGGGTCATAGTAAACTCACACAGAATACATGCTGGGGCTGTCTTGTTTACAGCTGGCGTAATGGTATTTGATGCGTAGACGGCAACATCACATATCACCACTTGGGTGATAGTAAACTCACACTGAATACATGCTGGGGCTGTCTTTACGTAAACTCACACTGAATACATGCTGGGGCTGTCTTTACAACTGGCGTAATGGTATTTGATGCGGTAGATGGCAACATCACATTACCACTTGGGTAACAGTAACCTCCATCCACACTGAATACGTGCTGGGCCTGTTTTAATTTACAACTGGCGTAATGGTATTTGGCAGGGTATTATTATGACTTGTCGTTGGGGCCTGTGGAGTACTTGTTAAAACTGTTCTAACAAAATTTAAACCCCTAAGGTTTTCCCAACCACACTACGAGATGGATCTCGCGTTCTTTCGACGTGCATTCCTGATACAGTCCCCAGACTACCTACGATTTCACCCCGAGGACTGTGTGTGTGGGGGGGAGGGGGAGAACTAAATGTGTTTGCCTGTATTAGGTTACAGAACAAGTCAGCAAAGACAGAAGGCAGTAGGGACAAAGACAGAGAGAGACAAATGAGAGATGCAGACAGACACAGCAGTAAAGAGAGCGTCAGATAAAAATATAGTACTTTACGTATTTGTATCTGGCTACGAGAGAGAGAGAGAGAGAGAGAGAGAGAGAGAGAGAGAGAGTCGGCAGCCTGAGCACATTGATTCGAGGACACTTTTTTCTTACTTCATTCTTGTTACCTCCAGATGATAATATTCAGGTAGGAAGGACCACAAGTATTGAAAAGGTAATGACGGATAGAATAACTTCTCCAGTTCATAAAGTTTCTCCTAAGCTGGTAAAATTCGTCAGATATAGCAACAATTTTCTAAGATACATTTTATTGGGTTGAAAGGGATAAGGTAAATAAAGTTTGTGAATACATGGCCTTCGTGTCCGTCACCCAGCATCACTCAGGGGTGCCCAAACCACCACCAATATCCCTGACACAGGTTTACCATTCACCACCAATATCCCTGACACAGGTTTACCATTCACCACCAATATCCCTGACACAGGTTTACCATTCACCACCAATATCCCTGACACAGGTTTACCATTCACCACCAATATCCCTGACACAGGTTTACCATTCACCACCAATATCCCTGACACAGGTTTACCATTCACCACCAATATCCCTGACACAGGTTTACCATTCACCACCAATATCCCTGACACAGGTTTACCATTCACCACCAATATCCCTGACACAGGTTTACCAATCACCACCAATATCCCTGACACAGGTTTACCATTCACTGACCATAGCCTCGTAGGCAAAAACTAATTCATTACTTCAAGACTTTATCCCCACACCTGGCCAAGCCCGGGACATTATTAGCCGGATCCAAGCACAACAAATTAAGTATTGTAGTGGGATTTTTTTTATTTTTTTTATCTATTTATTATTATTTTTTTTTTTACAGCGGGGAGGTTTTGACGAGAGGCAGAAGTTGAGTGGCTCTCGTGATGAACATTATAACCCAAAACAGGCAATAAATACCAGCGGTGAAATTAACTAGATTGTATAGTATACTCTTCATATACATAACGAGTCACTGACTCGCTGTTCGAATATTCAAGCGCGTTAGTCTTGTGAGCACCTAAGTTTCCTCTTTCTTATTAACATCATCAGGAGACAGCCGGAATGAAATACCAAAGCCTTTAGGTTTTATACTATACCACTACAGAACCAGCATTATTATATGAATCGCTTACATCAGCAGTTTGAATGTTCGTGCAGATTAATGTATGCTTTATGTGGCGGAAATGTGTTACTATCTCTTGAAAGGTGTAGCCTGGCCAGTGGTGAGTGTGTAGGAGTAGGGCTGTGTGTGTGTGTGTGTGTGTGTGTGTGTGTGTGTGTGAGAGAGAGAGAGAGAGAGAGAGAGAGAGAGAGAGAGAGAGAGAGAGATTTTCACGACTGCCAGGAAAATCAGCGTATACCTTAAGGTACTTTTTTTTTCGGGTCCCATGTCAGTCAACTTCGTCTGCCAGCCACAGTGACCAGACGGGAAAAATGTAGTTTTCCCAGTACTAACAGACGGTGGCGGCTGGTATGATATAAAGTTTAGTGGTCTGTGGTAATGGTGATGGAAATGGTAGCGGTGGTGAGTATGGTGGTGATAATGGGTGTGGTGATGTAAGTATTTACTGGTGGTGATAATGAGTGTAGTACAGGTAGCAGCGTGGCGAGAGTGATGGTCGCCTTTTTTTGTGTGTGTGTGTGTGTGTTAGAGATGATTGTGGTATTTTTGTAATGATTGTGTTAGAGGTGGTGGTGGTGATGGTGGTGATGGTGATGGTGATGGTGGTGGTTGTGCTGGTGATTTTCGCAGGAATTATGGTTGTGGCTCGGTTCACCCGTCATTGCTACAGATTTCAAAAGAAAAAGATTGTTGACTTTTTCGTTCCCATGATCGGAATATATTTTGTTGGGGGAACAAAAAACACTAAGTATTATTAGCATTAACAATGCCTATGTCTGAAATATTAATGAGGAACTTTCTTTACATCCCGAAATGAGATGAAAGGTGCAGATTTTTCTCAGCTCCGAATTTACGAAGTTTTATATAAGACATTTTACCTACATAATAATCACCGCGCAAGTATTTGTTTGCCGTATCTAAAGAGAACAAAAAATAAATAAAAGTGTGCGGTCCAACGGACGGGGTTTGCTTGAGAAATAAACTCGATTTGAAAGTGCCTTAATGGTGTAGGCTATGAATCATTGTGCTGTGCATTTACCAGGGCAGTCTGTTGACAGCCATACTACCTCAGTGCTTTAGCTCTCTCTCTCTCTCTCTCTCTCTCTCTCTCTTTTTTCCCTGGATCTTAGTCACACATTTTTTTTTTTTTTTTTTTTTTTGTGCGTGTGGGTGGGGGCATAGCTGAGGACAGGGTTAGGGTGTTCAATACGAAGACGACGATGTTGATCACGATGATGATTTAAATATGGCTTCCACACACATACCACAATTTCCAAACACTAATACATATAGATATCTGAAAGTCACTGGTTATCACACTCCTAAACTCCTGAAATAAACATTACATTACAGTACAAATATGTACCACAACACATACAGCACATGACATTGTGAAACATGAACGAAACATTGCCATACCTGGGTCACCCAATGATGCAAGTGCAAATATTACCCTTGGTGGATTTTAGTCCTCGAAACTGGCCAAAGCGATGAGATACAGAATGTTATAGTTAGGTACCAGCTTAAGTGATTCATCTGCGTCTGAGAAGTTTGCTCATATTTAAAGGTCATCCTACCCACTGAATAACAATTTCAACTCCAACTCCTGAGAGTACATAGTAAATCTGAGTGTTTCAACTCCATAAAGTATTCTACACATCTTTGCATCCATCCATCCATACCTGCATTGTCCCATCTACAATGTAGGGAGCCTGGACTAGGTAAGTCCGGATATTATAGGTAAAGTATACCGGTCCAATTCCCTTGAGTGGTGTTAGAATATGTAAGTAACGAACCCCAAACATCCCAAGGATTTAGACCCACTGGACCACATCCGGTTGAAGCTACATTTGTTGCTTGTATGGTTACCACCCAACGTAGTAAATGGTTCCCACTGTGGTGCTTGAACCTCTCAAGTGCATACACTTCACTTTCATAGCATTGCTATACCGTCAGTCCAGAATTATTGACCACACAATTTATCGCCATCTCGTCATAACTATTGACAGTAACCGTACTTTCTCAACACAAATTTATCGACATCACAGAAGTATTGTAAACAAACATAATCTCCGAACCAGTAGCGTAGTTAGGCAAGGACACTTAGATGGCTTGTGGCCTTGAGTCAGGCCTCCACAAATGGGGGGACCCATTGTGCGGCCAATCCCTATTCTAGGGGAAAACCTATGGGACAATGTGCACAAACTATTTCATTTGAAATTCCTAATGAGGTGCCAGTGGTAGTGCCAAGAGTCTGACTGGAGGGGGAGGAGCCCCACGCCATGGCTACGCCAGTGCTCCGAAATGCTGACCTGAGCTCAGTTTTCTCAACATAACTTTTTCGTTATTTACCCTTCACTTGCTGGCCTCAACTCCCTCCTAAACTGCCCGTCTTATTACAGAAAAAATATATATAATAAGTATAATCCAGGTAAATATATGATGGCGATGTGGCAAAAACTGTGCCCATGAGCGAGATTACTGGTTAATGGCCACCTGACTCACTCGACCCACCTTTTTGTGGCCTATGGGGCTGATGGCCTGAGTGAGGGAGGGCGGATTGGTGTGGTGGTGGTGGTGGTGATGAGGGGGGGGGGGATCTGTTTCTTTCTCTGATTCTTTCTAAGAGTAGTTTGCTGTCGCTTTCTTTCTTTGTCATGTGTCTGTCTCTGTGTGTGTGTGTTAGGGAAAGGGAGGTACAAAAGAACACCAGATATTGACCACACACACCAGACAAAACTTAAAATCCAAGCGAGAAAGTCCGTCTCTATTTCCTTTACAAAATAAGATCATAATGAATGGGGAGTAAATTGAAGCTCTTTCCCCATCCAACCCTCCCTCCGGCATAACAACTTGCAGGGAAAAACTGAGAAGAAGAATTACCCCTAAGGAAAGTAAAATCCTGCTGAGACGTCTCATAGTCAATGGAAAATACTTTGATCACCCAATCTACTGCCTGTTATTCTGATCAAGTCAGCCGCATTCATCTCTACTAACACATTAAATTTTTACCACCCTCGCGCTGGCTGAGTCGAGAGCAGGTGTTATGTTTTGTTAGACTCACACGTGGGCGTATGTGTGCGTGCGATTGCGTGTGAGTGCGCTTGCTTGTGAGTGTGTGCATTTATAAACAGAATGCGGTAACTAATGTTTTTATTCAGTTTTAACCAAATTTGTTGGAAGGGTTCACGGTTCGCCAAGGGGTTGATCTATTACCAAAAGGTCCAGATCGCAGTGCTAGGTCGTAGTTTCAGCTAGCAAAGGCATCTTTATTATCCAGGTAAGATCAAACACAGTGGCATGGCTAAGCATAAGGTAAAAACAAAGGGTGTCAGTACTTAAATTCTCAATTAAAGGTCACGGACATAGGGCAAGATCAAAGGTCAACTCGTGTGTCTGTGTATGAACAAAATAACTAAAACACTTTTGATCTGGTTTGGATCAAACTTAGTGGAAGCGTTGAGGATCAGCCATGGGATGGACCTGTTATTTTTGAGGGGGGTTGTCTGGAGCTGATGGCGGCAAGTATGGGGGAGGGAATGACTTATCCCTTCAGCAAGATACATTTGTTTTTATCTTAAATTAGGTACCATATCACGATTTTCTTTAGATTTTGGCAATTAATTCACAGTGGTAGGTTATGAATGGAGATCATTTGTATCCTCTTCACTGCGAGAAGCTTCCTCACTGTTAGTTTGTATTGAATGGAGATAACAAAAACATGAAACTAGAATGGCAGTCAGTAGAGCGCATACCTCCGCCATCAACATCCATGCAATATTCACTGAAAACTTTACGAAAATGTCGAAAAACTCCCTATCTCGCAATGTTAAAGAAAAGGGGGAAAAATCCTGGATCTGCACGTTTATCCGGATCCGCACCAAAATCTAATGAGTCTGTTCTGGGTCAAGGCCCATTCTTCTACCAAGTTTCGTGGAAATCCGTCCAGTAGTTTTTTCTGTAATTTTCCTTACAAACCAACCAACTAACCAACAAACAAACGGACAGGGGTGAAAACATAACCTTTGCGGAGGTAACAAAACGTCATCATTTTGAAAGTAGTAAAGGATGGAAGGACAGGTGGAGTGAATTGTGGAGACCTGCACGTTAAGTGGATCCTGGGGTGAACAAAAGCTTACTGCTATATTGAACCGTAAAATGACTGTTTTTTACACTACTTAGTAATGGACGCCTTTAATGGAAACTGTTTTATTGTCTTTTTTATGTCTTAGACGACGAGAGGCCACTGCTGAACAGAATAAACTCGTTTGAAGATGACAAGAATTTCTGTCGTCATGATTAGATTACTGGAGACTATTTTAACCCGCAGGCAATGAGAGATTTTGAGGCAAGTTTGCGTCTGAATCTCTGTAATTCCTGCCAGGCAGTCTGTGATACTGTGATACAAGTGGAGGCTTCTGCAGCATTCGAGACGAGTTGCATGAGCATCTTAAGTGTCTTATTCCACCTAAACCATGTTTCTACACACAGAACGCCATTGATTATTACCTGTGTATCAAATAGACCCATGTGGCTAATGGATGATCCTTAATTTATTAACCTACGAAATTTGCCATGCAATAAATACTGGGAAAAATTAAGAAGTCTGTGCGCATATAAAAGTCTTTTAGTCATTGGCCCGCCTCATTGTTCTGACAATCCTGGCAATCTTTATCACCCGTTTAAGGAACATTCTAGGTGCCTTTTGAACACATTCTAATCTTAGTTTTTTTTTTTTTTTTTTTCTTAGCACCCTTCACGTATACCAAGCCATGTGTATGTTATTAATTCATCACCCTACGTAAGAAAAGTGGAAGATATAAGTCAGAAACAGAATAAAAGTGGGGGAACTATCAACATCGTTCCCAGCGAAATGGACCACACAGTCATGCACACGCCACGCAAGCTCGCGAAATCCTGCCTCTATCTCACAGGCCTAACCACCTCTTAGTTGAATGCTATTTACTTCACAGAAAAACTACACCAACTTGACAATGACACGGATATTACTGAAGAATGAGGTGTGGCTGCTGGTGAGGTGGTGGATTCGTCTTGAGTGTGGATGTTGGGTGTTATGGCAATGTGGGTTGTGGATAATGAGTAGGCTTGTCCAAAAGTAAATACACGTTTTGGGTGGTAATACATAAATCTTGAAAACGAGGTGGGGGAAGTGAGGTTACTAAGTGAAAGACAGATGGCAGGGACAGCAGTTTAACTCATTGAATCCACTAATATGTTTTGCATTTTGTTCTTGCTGCCACCAGATGACTTTGTTGATTTTTTTTTTTTTCACTAAAATTGAGCATAGCTTTGACATAGCTCTTCAGTACAACATATGTCTTTTAAACTGGATAATATAGTTTGAGCGTAGCTTGAATAATATATGAAAGGCGTGTAGGAATGAGGGATTTAACTCATTGAAATCGCCGACTTTTTTATATGTTCATATATTTCAACTTATTTACTTATATTCTTACTAACTCAAGCAAGTTATGTTCAGTTTATGGGAGCATCTAGCAATGAAGGATTTAATGAAGGCGACGCCACCAGACACCAAAGTTTCGCTACTATCATCTGTGATTTTTTTTTTCTAACTTCCAGACGATGTTATTCAGCTTAGGAGAGATTTCTCGAACTGAAGGGATTTGATGCAGTTTCGTTAACCCTTCAGTACTAGAGATTCCCCTTATGTGAAGTATAATCTCTGGGGTCCCAAGAACAAACTGATATGTAGAAGAGGTTAAAGATCTAATAAAGTCTGGCATGTAGATAGGAACACAGCCAGGGAGGTTTGGTGGATGGTTGACTGTTAGACCGTAGCTGTGAGGTGAGTGAGTGGATGGTGGGGAGAATGATAGACAATGATTGATGGAGATGGCCCGACAGTAAGTGGAAGGCGAAACACGTAGAACAGAGAGGTGGGAAGGTGGGTGAGGGTTGTGTAGTGTAACCTGTGTGAGTGGCAGGTGACAATGGAGTAAATAGGAGTTGGCGGGAAGCGAGGTAGGAGGCAGGGGCCATAGGCAATCACCATATTCATCAGCCATTCAGCAGAGGCCATGTTTTTGTGCCAGACGTTGGCATCCTTGGGGAGAAATTACGATGAATTTGCGAGTCCATTTTTATTATTATTATTATTAATTTTGTTCTCTTAAGGTCACATACTGGTTTGCTTTAGGGATTTCTTAACAATTCTCCTTAGACGATTTATTTTGCCTCTTGTCCCTTCATTACTGTTATTTATAGAGTTCTGTAACAAAGATGTAAGACCTATGTAAATTCTTCTACTCGTACAATAGTAATATTATCTCTGTCACAGGAAACTTCGTAGTGAGCCTCTCTTAGTTATTTCATTGGCATACTAACTGTGAATTCTGTCTCTCTCTCTTTTTCAGTATGAAAATGTTCTCTACTTTTGGGGGAGGGCGGGGAGTAGGGGGTCGTATTCCTGTTGACTTTCAAGACATTATAAGCCCCCTTCAGCTGGAGGGCACCATATTCATGTAATGTTGCTACTACCATATGAATAACATTTATTCAACTTGGAAGAGCACCGTCATAGTGATGGGATTGAAGAATGTTATGTGTAGCCTCCAGTGTGAATAGTTTCCCAAAGTGAATAAGTTGGAGACAGCAGAAGTTACTGGAACAGATTTAATTGTGTTGCAGAAGGCAAGACGAGATAATTCGCTAAGGAAGAATCGGTGCGAAATATGTTATGCCAACAAGGATACGGTTGGTACGAGACGAATGATAGTGCTGTGTGGTGGCTGCAGGACTGGCTACCTGAGAAAAAGTCAAGCTTGATAACTAATGACTGTACAGGTATGTATAGGTTGTCTAACCGGAGAAAACAAGGAAAACTATCAGTAAATTAAGAGGCATGTACTGGTAGTAGGATAAAATTACGCTTTATGCTTGAAGTGTACGTGACAGTACATTGTGTGTGTGTGTGTGTGTGTGTGTGTGTGTGTGTGTGTGTGTGTGTGTGTGTGTGTGTGTGTGTGTGTGTGTGCCATCGTCCAGTCTTAAGGATCAATAGATGTGTTCGTGTTGACCAGTCTCTTGCATGTCTAATAACATTTGTTTTCTAAATGTTGGTCTCATGCTAATATTCTTTTTATATGAATTCCCTTCCTGTCTACTATATTTGGCTTATCTAGCAGCTTATCTCTTATGTCACCTTCTATCTCTGTTTATCACACAGGAATTGATTATTGCAATAACAGATCTTGCAGTATGTGACTCACTCCCGCTTCAGTTATGTCACATTTTATAATTTATGATATGGCGTTCCATTCCATGTTAATGGCTTTGGTCGTTTGCCGTTTTACCCCTATCTACCACCCTGCCCACCCACACCCCTTCCTTGTCCACGTTCACCTCTGGCTGCATCCCACACTTACACTCACACCCGTATCCTGTCTTCAATTCATTCACAAGCACAAGTATATCCTGTACCCGTACCCCACGGACACCCACTCTACCCTCACTCCCACCCACATCCCAACCCACATCCCCACCCACACCCACATTCTTTCTACCCTCCCCACCATCCATACAGTTTTCCACTCCTCTTCATCCACCCACACCATTTATTATCTTTTTTTACCTCTCACTTTTACTCCTCCATATTCCATCTCCCCCCTCCATCCCTTCCTTTCCTTGTCTTGCGTCCATCTGTGTTTGCCCTTCTGCTTTCCTTCCATTTAATTTTCGATCTCCCCCACTCTTCAGTCCTTCCTTTGTCTGCCTCCATCTCTCTCATCCTCAGCCAAATCATTACACTCATTGTTTGCTAGCACGAACGCACACCCTTCCTTCCTTCCTCCTTTATATTTTATTTACTCTCGCTCCCTCACCCTGCCCACAAACACTGCGAGACCCTTGCTGGCGGGAGGCTGATAAGACGGTCCTGCATAAAAAGGCATCGTCAGTCTGTCAAATCCTTTCTCAGTTTTGATTAATGATCCGGTACTAATTAACTGTTGAGCACATTAAGCTATTTTGCTGTAGGATACGTGTATTTTTTTTTAGTCATCTACCGGTCAAACCGGTCGGGGTCTAGAGGTTTGCACGGTTCCGTTAGTACGTCATTACGTCCGTCAGTCCGTCCTCAATTTCGTGTCAGCTCTGTAACTTCCACATGCATGGCAGATATTGATATAACTTCACACAATTGTTCCCCATACCATGACGGTGTGTCGCGCGCAACAACCAGCCATCTACCCCCAAGGTCAATTACATATGTATGGTTATCATCCGGTAGGGGACTTTATATTGCATGACAATAACTGATTCACTTGTTTCCTTCTGTATTTCCCTGAGAACCTATAATCTTACAGTGCTCCGTCGTTTGTGTCTGCACTACTGTGTACTGAAGTTTTATTATACTGTATATGTATAACTGATATATTTTTTTCATTTCTTTTGCCCTTAGATGTAGAGATTTCATATTGGCTATTGAAGTCTCCAGATTTTAGCTAGATTAGTTTCTTAGTCCTCTGATCGTCTAGTTTTTTAAATGAAGAGAGTTGGGTCCCAGACTGGGGAAGGCAACAGTTTTTAAGTTGGCGTTGTTAAAACAGATTACTTTGATCATTCACAAGACCCAGCGACATTTTTAAAAAACGCCTTCACTAATCTGATAGCAGTGGACCGGTCCTGAATGAGAATCCTAGCGTATATTCAATACGGATGGTAGGTAGTACTATCGAAGTGGTGATGTGTTAAGCACGTAGGAGGACTGTTGGGTCTAAGGGAAAGGACTGTTAAACCCATGCCCAGAGGAGAAATAAAAGACGATGGAAGTTTCCAGGCGATGAGCACAATCGTCTGGCTTTGGCGAGAGTAAATATATTAGTCGTGGAGCAAAACTTGTGTTTACACTGGGAGGTCGTTCATCATGGCAGCAAGTGTAAGTTTTTTCACTTGATGGCAGCTCTCACTGTGTCAGGGTCTTGCGCCATTTCCCATTTCAGTTCTCTGTCCCTTAGGTTTCCACTCATAATATAGCTACACAGCCTTTGACTACCAGCAGTATGTTAGTAGTCATGTCGTCCCGTCAGTCATGCTTGGACACCTACCGTAATATACCTACAGTAAGTGCTACCTGAAAGCCATGTCACCACTGGATAGCCTTTAGCCATATCTCAAGGTTTTATAAAACAATGGACAGATTATTATACCCTAAGCAGTTAGCCATAAACCATTGCGTTATGATGCACTAACTGCCGGACCCCCCCCCCCTCTTTATACCCATCCCCGTCCCGGAGGACTTGGGGACGGGTATTGTTTTCACTCGGTTTATCTGTTTGGTTATTTGTTTGTCTTTCTGTCTGTCTGTCTGTCTGACTGTTAACAACTTTACGCGAAAACTACTGGTGCGATTTTGACCAAATCACAGGGATGATGGGCTATGACCTTCTGATCACCTGATTAAATTTTGGGCCAAGGCCCAGGCTGTAGGCTCAAAAAATGTAAGAAAAAATGTAAAATGAAATGTTTTTTTCGCCGTAACTCCTTTGTATTTCGTTATATCGACATGAAACCCAAACCTAAAGGTGCATCTTTCAAATCTTCACGTCAGGGAGGTCACCCCTTAGTTAACGTAGGGGGGTTAGTGTCAGGTGGGTAGGGCCAAAAATCTGAAATGGGCATAAAATCGTCAGTTTTCACCCGATTTACCCCAAATTTGATATATGGCGTCTTTGACTAGATATCCTGTTGTGTTTATACGTCAGCACTAAAATGACTGCTGGGGACGGGTTGGCTGTGCCTTGGCATCGCTGTTTGTTTTTATTTGTTTATATTTCTATCAGACACTTTTACTGGGCGGTAGAGATATATCGTCTTCATTTATCTCTTCACTATCACATATCCTCTGAGCTTATAAGAACAATATTTGGAAACAGAAATAATACTATGATAACGACGTCCTCGGGCGGAAGGGGTGGTAGTCTCAGAGTGTACTGCACCGTCTGTTATATTCGTAGTAGATAGTCATAAACCATCACCTCATTTAGCACGTACTGACAGCTACAGCAGTCTTCCTAGCAGTTCGTCTTTACCTGTTTAATGTGCTTATTATTCCCTAACACTTGTATCGGATGACATTTTTCTTTTAGTTTACTCTTGCTGCTGCCAGACGATATTACTCAGCTTGTAGGGGTCCCTTTGTAGTGAAGAGGTTAGTGAAGGTTATGTTATGTAATCTGTTCAGGGTGAAAAAGTCACTACTAAGCTGTGTAAAATTGTATAGAGGGAACAGGAATGAAATGAAAATGGCACTGTGCTGAAAGGGTTAATGTGCTTGAGTGTTACTGATCTCTTCAGTGTGAGGTAGTAGTAGAATATCAGATAAAAGACGACCTTGTAGTACAGAGATAAACCCTGTAATATACCCCCAGGACCCACCACTTATACCGTAGTCTTCCTAAATTATACAGCCCTCTCACAGGTCCTTAAAAAAAATAGAGCCAGGGCTGACTTAGGCCAGTGAGTTGCTTTCTTGTTTGTATATCTCACACACCGTGGGTTTTGTGGGATGGGGTAAAACTCAGCGTCGATTTTCCACGTTCTCTTACATTGTACATGTTTCATCAAATTTTTTTCTGCATCGCTCCCTCTCTCCATCTGCAGATCGTATTCTCTGCTTAGATTTAATTATGGAATGAAGAAACATCATCATATACGGTGTCATCCTAGACATTTTTTTTTCTTTGTAGCTGTATTAATGGCGATTTCTCCAATGTTCATCCGATTTCTTAATAGCGTCGCAACATATCAAGTAAAAAGTAAAAGCAACGGGTGCTTATAATTTTGTTCTACTTGTTGTTCTTACTGTTATCAGTCTCAGACTAGGATGGAACCTGAGCCTCTTTTCCCCACAATTAAATTACCTGTTTGGGGGAGGTGTGGCCTCATCCTGGGGAGAGTTTTAAATCTTTACCACACCCATACCATCCAGTGTATGACACCCATCATCTAGTGTATAGGCTAATCCCACCCTGTCTCCACCCACCTCTGCCCTTTCCCGTCCCACCCATTACAACACCGATCATCAGTTAGTATACTCCCGCACTGCCTCGATCCGCGGCCACCCTAGTGCCTCACACTCCTCTCTGCACACGCATGCGCAATCCATTTTCTGCACTCTAGCCTTGGATTCTGAAGCGAAATCTCTTTCCCACCCACATCACCCGTCATAACGACATTCCTTGTCACAGGGTGTACTCCTCGCGCCGGCCCCACCACGATCCTAGCCCATCCCACCCACTTCCGTCCTCCTACTTCATCTTGCCTCATTAGCGATGTTCTGGTGAAATATGATTCACTCCCATAGACTTTACAGGCTTAAGTGATGCCACACCTCACTACACAGCATCTTGCCATACCATACCATGACATATACCGTACTCTACCATACCATACCGTGTGTACCGCACCGTACCACCCATCACCCTCTGTCTCCACACCACACAAAGTCACCTTCTCACACCTCCTATACCCAGGGCATTAACCGAAGGGCCCAGACGCTCCCATGTTTTGTACAGTACTTTTGTACTTCTTTTCCTTCCTACCTCCAGGTTTGTGTGAGAAATCAGGCCTTACCGATCAATGTACATCACTCATCTATGCACAGCCAATCAGAGCTTACCACCCAACACATCCCACCTACTCCCCTCCCACCCATTTTTGCTGTGATGTGATGCATATTTCAGCCAGTGCAGGCAAGCAAAGTAAATGCTGACACAACATCAAGTAAATGTTGGTACACTACAATGCATAGGTGGAATTTTGAACTTTGACCCTACCCTATGACTATGACCTTTGACTGGGTATTCTCAGAATTGAACCTCTTCATCCTTGGCTTACTTTGAACCCTTCCACCAAATTTGGTCTACATTGGACAAAACCTTCAAACTGACCTCCCTTTGTGACACTGAAAGGGACCTGCTCTTCTCAAATAGAATTAGCCAAGCCCTTGGTTGGCCTTAAGCCCTTCCACCAAATTTGGTCCAGATCACATCAGAACTATTTTAATTCCTATGTTCACACAAAAACACATAGGTCAGACTTTTTGACTTTGCCCTGTGACCTTGACATTTGTTGTAATTGTTCTTTGAATCGACCCCCAGCGTTCTTGCCTTCCTCAGACCTTCCACATTTGGTCTAAATTGGATCAAAACTGTTGAAGTTGATTTTTTTTTTTTTCAAAGTTGAGGGACGATTCTTGTAACGCGCGGGGACAGTGAAGGTTACATTTTTTTATCTCCAGTTCGATAACTGGTCACCAAGTTTATAAATAATCATCTGGGAAGATGGTGAGAATACAGTGAAAATGCATCACTACTAAATATGTCATGAGACGAGGATGCTAATACTTTTGGACTCACAAAATGCCAACAGTGGACATGTGGTGATACATCTGTTGTAAATGTGCTGGTGTCAGGAGCCACTAACAGCATATTGTGGCAGCGTGTTCTTTTCTCAGTGTTGGCTGTATTCTCGTTGGCCTTGGAAACTTCCTATCAGTTCTTCCTTTGCGATTTATTCTGCATATTTCGCCTCAATATTCTTATGTGTTTATATTTCTGTTTGTGGTACCAACATTGTTTACATGAGTAACATGTACGATGATACAAAGGTGATGGACGCACAGTTTATCGGTAAGGAAGAAAGGTAACGATATTATTTATATAATAAACTAGGATCCAGCCAAGAGTCTTAAGCAAAGAAATAATTTGTGCAATCAAGAGGCAGTTGCCTTTCCGTCGGGCAGGTGGTGTATTTTGCTTAAGTGATTTTAAGTACAGCACAAATACTAAAACATAAAAGGGAAAATATCGGACGACGAGGATGGGATTCGAACCCACGCAGGGAGACCCTATTGGATTAGCAGTCCAACGCCTTAACCTCTCGGCCACCTCGTCTGAGAAAAAAATTGCATTCAGTTATCCGGCCGCAAAGTTTGTTTTTCCCATGTCCTTGTTCACCCAGCAGTGCAACGGGAGATTTAAGTGTCAACTAATTCTTGCCGACCGTATTCTAGGAGAGGACTAAGACTTACCGCAAACTGATACTCTAGTGCTGTAAGCGGGAGGCGGGCACCATCCACTCATTTGATGCACTGCTACCTTATGGTAACCACATAGAGTAACAAGCCAAATTTCAAATGTTTTTTTGTAATCCGGGAAACAAGTTACTATGTCGGATGGTAACCATATAATCAAATGACGGCAGGTGGTCAGGTGGGTTAAGACTAATGGGATGAGGGTCGGATGGGCTTACTCTGAGAGATAACTAGGGTTTATTGTTTCCATAATGCCACCCAGAGGCCAGCGAGGCTAGCTGCCTTCGCCTTACATGTCGGGGCTGAGTAGCCCAGCCCCGGGACCTTATGCTCCTGATGGGACAAAAGACTGCATGATAGAATAACCTAACCGACCCTCGTGTACGTGATATAGAGGATTATTTTTGGTATATTTATAGCCGTAATTTGTATGTCTGTATCTGACCATTAAAGTGCCCAGCAGGGCCGAACTTTCTCCACGGAAGAAGAGTGATTGAATCCTTTCTTCCTCATGCTCGCTATGTACGAATCAGCAAGAGACGTTTCTTATAACAGTAGCGTAGGTGAAAGTTTTTTAAAGTGGATGTCTTTATGTGTGTCAGACTGTACAGTATGTGTCACTGGTATGAACCAATAGGGTTTGAATTATGATGGTATATGAAAGGACATACTACCACCGCCCACTTCAAATGTCCATGTAGGCTGGATTCGAACCAGACTCAGAAACAGCAGATCGGGGAGTGAATGTGATTATCACTGAGCCACAGAGTAACATACTGATGTAAATAAAAGCCGTAAAGGTGGCCAGATAGACGTTGAGACAAATGAATGGACAGAGAGACAATTAGATGCAGTTAGACAAACACAGATACATACGATCAGAGACAAAACAAAAGAGAGAGAACGGAGAAAAAATGGAGGCTGCAGAAGGAGACATATCGATGCAGCTGATTGACCTGGATGTATGACTGAAAAGACAGTTTTATTTGAAAGTCAGATCGATGCTGCCTGATTGATTGCTTGAGCCAGTGATTGAAGAGACTCATTTAGGATTGGTGTGCTGGGGTGTGAGAGGCAGACACAGGCATGAGGAAAATCTAAGGGTTTATGATAGGGGTTGGCTGTATTTAATATCCATTTGTACGATGTATACTGCAAAGATATAGATACCCAAACTCTACCTTTGCTAATGCTAACCAAATACATAACAACCTAAGTGAACAAGATCATTACAGAATCAGGAACAGGTGGTATGTCTAAGGGGAGTTAGAAGAGGTGTTGGTAATTCTCTACATCAGTTTGTTTAAGGCCTACCACAGGGGCATGGGTGCCCAAATTCTACCATTCATTATGCTGGCTAAGTACGAGTGAGACCGTTGAAGGAATTAGGAAGTATGCTGGTACTGTTCTGTATTCTGTATCAATCCATGTTAGGTCCAGAGGTGGTGAGACTGACAGCCAAGGTTTACAATTCATGCTGTCCAAGCACGAATCAGAATGACAGGAGAGATGATGGATACAGGAAAAATTCTCATGGCATTCTGTACTTGTCCGTATGCTGTCCATTGCAGGGAGAGTGATAGATGATGTTTGCTCTTCCTAATGCTGGCCAAATACGAATTGGGAAATTATGAGCTTAGGAAGGCTTCTGATTATTCTGTACTATTCTGTATTGAGTATCAGCCCATTATGAGGTCCACTGTATGGTCAGTGATAAGTAGAATTAATAATATCTCATGCCGACCAAGTACGTTTGTATAAACACCAATGCATGTGGCAGTCGAAGTGTTCTATGAGCTGCGTGTAATCAACAAAGAAGGGATCTGTACTCCTGTTGTGCAGTACATTTTGCAACACAGGACCAAGAGCTGTGAACCACTGTTCTGTGTGTTGTATTTCAGCATCCATATATCCTATTGTCTTGACGCCTTCATTATTGTATTTCATATTTACTAACTCTAGACAGCTCTAATCAACGCAGGAAAGACTTCACATATTGCAGGGGTTAATGAAGTCTGTAACTTGAGTTCTTCTAATTCTACCTTATCTGAAGGGGAGAAAAGCTTTCTGTGGTAGCAGTAATGTAACAAAAATCGTCACAGGTTGAAAGGCAAAAAGTATTGTACAAATAATGTGGCATCATCCTGAATTTACTGTTGCTTAGAGTTACCAGAGACAGTGACCCATTCATCCATCCATCCGTCATCCACATCTGCACTCCCCCTGAAAACATCTGGAGCGTTAGGACTCGCGACCAGATTACTTAGTACAGAGATTTAAGGCAAGGGTGACCAGTGATAAGTCCCTGGGCAGCATTATGTGAGCAATAAACTGCATCTATCCCTTAGGCTCCAGTCCTAATGGGCAACATCCATTGAGAGAGGCTTAACCCACTGGATTACAGGGCGTTCATTTATTATTTATTTAGTTACCACCCAAACAGCCACATATGGAGAAATATCGTCCGGGCCTGATTTAATTAAAGTTGGAGTCTCCATACTTTTGTTGACTGTACATGAGAAAAGGCTCACTGCCCCTCCCTTAGGTGGAAATTATTGCTGGGGTGGTAGTGATGATGATGATGAGGATGGTAGAACAAGTACGTAATAAACATGGGTCATATTCTCCAGTACCTACTGTAGGAGAATCTTTAGCACCTCGCCTTTGTCAACATGTTTTGCTTTTTACGTCTTGTTATTCATTTGCATAGTGTTTATATCTTATATACTCGATGTTGTTTGCGATAATGTCTTGAAAATAAACAATTACACACAATATGGTGCAACCTCCCTTCTGCGGTGACGTCATCTTACTGATCATGCTGCCATCAGATATTTTAATCAACTATTGTATTCAGTTCTCAAAGTGAAACAAATTACTTACGGTTGTACGCACATTTTTAAATTCGCCCTTGGTTTAAATAATAATATGGGGTTGGGTTGGGCAGGATTAAAAAAAAAAAAAAAAAAAAAAAAGGCATTATCACCGTTAAGAAATAATACACGGGAACACGACCACAAATCAGTTGAAAATATAGCAGAGTAAATTATGTAAAGAAGGGAAAACGACGAAGAAATGGCCTGGTTAACAGGCAATAAAAACAGAAAGGAAGATAACAAAGGAAGAACAACATACGAGTATACAGCTGGGTGTTAAAAGTGAAGAAAACAACGAAGAAAGGACATGTGGGGGACTTAAAGTGGAAAGAGAGGACAGGAAATCTGGCATAGTGAGGAGTCTGACTGATGTTATAATATGTAAAACCAAGAAAAAGGCTTACAGTACAAGATCCCTCCGTACACAATGCGAGACGTGTCCACGATAATCCTGAATGATAAGAGCAAACACAGCTTAACTTCTGCTCAGCTTACATACCGGTACCTTGTTTACTGGCGCTAGTCGGAGCTTCTAGTTTATCCCTTTGACTGCAAAGTAAGAAGGTTGCAATTTGTTCTTGGCTAACTTGAGTGTTTTTTTTCTACGATAAACTTACAGCTGCCAAAAGCTAAAATTTTCGATTTTCATTGTAGCTATAAAATAAAAACTTTGTAGTTTACTTCAAGTTCAACAAGGTAGCTTTATTGAGCTGAAGAGAAACCAACTGCAGCTAAAAGGCTAAAGATGTGTAGTCGAACAGTTAGTGTGGTAATCGGATAGTCCTTATATATCATCGGCCTAAGAAGATTATATTTCAGTATCATGTCACTTGTACCTGTTCCCTCGTATTTCTTGACCTGGTTCTCTGTGACTCCACCACACAATCAGGGTCATGTTACCTCACACCCTCAGGCGTGGTGAGACTGGCAGGGCGGCACGGTGGTGGTTTGTGCAGCAGAATGAAGGTCCAAGTACCCTTTCCGAGGTCCAGTAGTCCTACAGCACACCAACAGGGCTGATCGCTGCACCTCTCACCACAACAACTGACGAAGGATAGAAGTAACTGGAGGAGTAGGTTTGGTAATGCATAATCCGCAATATAATAATCGAGAGCGTCTACCATAAGTGAAACTGACCTTGAGCACAACTTTTCTATGCGGGATAATTTCCAGGAGTGGCTTCATTTCTTTGTCTCTTACGATTTTCGAAAACGAGGTGCTCCATTGCCGTGAACTTTAATAACTATAGCGAGGCCTCGCATTAGGACCGTGCAGCTCACGTTTTACGTCCATACACTTCAGCATATTTAGCAAATCGCCTTATTAGGACCTTGACGCTCCTACGTCTATCTGGTGCCTTTGATCTCGTTCCATATGCGTCAGCAAGTCTGGTGAATCTGCTTAACGAAATAGTTTATGCCAAGATATTTTACTTTAACCTTTTCAGCAAGAAAATATTATTGTTAATTGTTCTTGCAGGTATTAGATAATTTATGCAGCTTAGAAGAGAACCCTGGTAGTGAAGTGGTTCGTGAAGGATATATATAACCCCTTGTGTTCCGAAAGTATCCTACGCTGCATAAAATTACGTAGTAGTGTAAAAAATAATAAAAATACTACAGGAGGTTGGTGGGCTTTGAGCGACGGAACAGAAAACAATATACAGTTATTGAAACAAGGCATACAGTACGGCATTTCAAAGTTCTTCGCGTTTTGTCTCGAAATGCAATGCTTAGCAAGAGTCTCGATACCTATTTTGTTAATAACACCTGTGAAAGGGTAGCCTCTTTTAACCTGACAGTGGACGAAATGGCACTACCCTATGTGTGTTGCGAGAGTAACTCAGGATGTGTGTGTGTGTGTGTGTGTGTGTGTGTGTGTGTGTGTGTGTGTGTGTGTCTGTGTGTGTGTGTGTGTGTGAGAGAGAGAGAGAGAGAGAGAGAGAGAGAGAGGAGGAGGAGGAGGAGGAAGAGGAAGAGGAAGAGGAAGAAGAAGAGGAGGAGGTGGAGGAGGAGGAGGAGGAGGAGTTTCAAGACGTGTATACTGAGTGAATGGACAGGGTCATTCACAAATTTCACCAAAGGAACCATGTTTAATTTATATGATCATCCACCAGACAGTTTTGTTCTTGTTGGGAAGGATCTTTAGCAGTGACGGGTTCAAAACTTTGTGCTCAACCTTAGTACAAAGATGAGGTGGAAATATTGCCACATAATCTATTACCCTTCCACCACCACCATACCAACACCCATAAACGTACAAAAATAATGGCACTGAGTTCAGCCAACCAATCCACTATTTACTGTTCTACTCCTCTCTCCCTCCCACCCTCGCTGTCTCACTCTCTTTTCCTTCCTCCTACCTTCCTCCCTCCCTCCCCTTCAGTATCTCATTCTCTTTTCCTTCCTCCTACCCTCCTCCCTCCCTCTCTGCCAGACATGCATAAATATCGGCACTCCATCATACCCCCCACTCTGGTACGGTTCGATTTTATGCATTCATCCATCACCAAGAGCCTACCCGACCCGTGGAAGTCATGCCGATCCCGATTCACCGACGGACGCTCGCCTGAATCTTTAGTTGGCCTGGCGTGCTCGTCTCGGGCTATATTCATATTTATTCCTTGTGTATTAAATTCCACGTTAGGAGAATGGTGCATATCTATTGCTTTTTATTATTGTCAGTATGGAGCATTATTGTCCAGCCAGAACAGTTTTCATCAGTCTATCTTTTCCACTGACTTTTAACCTCCTCTTGTAAATGCAATGTGTCCTGGCATCTCGATATGAATGTATCTTGATTTTGCTTTCTATTTTATTACCTTCCGTTAGGAGGGTTAATGAGTGACGAAACACAAAATAGTATACCTGTATTGGAGAAGGACAAAAAAAAAAAAAAGTATTTCAAAGCTCATCATCCTGTGTTTCAAGCTATAACGGGAGTCTTAAAACATTTGTGGTCGACTCTGCACATCCTTCCCGGCCCGTATCCATTTTACTTAGTAACTCTTGGCATCAATACAGTGATTTATATCTGGCTTCTTCCATCCATATTTGTCATTTCCTTTCCTAGTTGTGGTAACCGTTATGTAAAAATGGTGTGTATGCAGTCTTTCTCACCTACATCCATCATCCTTGGTACAATTTATATGTGTATATATTCTTTCCCTTCTACATTAATCTTCCTTGGTAGGTTATTGCATGGGAAAACTGTCTCCCATGTGTCCTTTTCCATTCATTGTTATTACATTACCTTCCACTCAATGTTAATGTTAATATACAGAGAACAGAAAGTATATAATCCCCTCTCGCTTACTGTACCCTCTATATCCACTATACTTAACAGGTACAGAATCGCGAGTGGAACTACAAAAACCGGGTTTTCTTCCTCTGTTTAGTTTGAGGTGAAGGGAATGGTGTTTGTCATTTTATACCTATATCCATCTAGCTTATTACTTCATAAAAGTGGTTCATATTTTTACTGCTATTTTATCGCATTCCTGCCCGCCTGTGATAATTTTAGTGTCGAAAGGATGTGACCCTTTTATGCGTGTATGCAGCTTTCCTCGTAAATTACTAAGTAGGGAGAGTGGAACAACATTCATGGTGTTAAGTTTGATGCCAAGTGGAGTGGGTTCCCTTGTCATTTATAACTCATATCCATTCTGTCTGAAAAATATTGCACTGAAGTGACCTATATTTGTCCTCTTTGCGGCCATTTATATCGAGTTTCCTACCTGCTTATATCAGTGTTAGTGTAATTTCAGTCTTGTAGCCATGATATCCGATAAATTATTACATCGATAGAGAAACTCATGGATATCCTTTCCCATCCATATTTATGGGTCTTCCTACCCACTTAATGTCGATATTGAGAACATGAATTTCGTTATATAATCTTCACCACATTCGTCATTGCTATTAAATTATGGCATCGTAAAAGTGGGAAATGTATCCCAACTTTCAGCCAAAATTCAGGTGCTGAGGTAATGGGTTTATTGTCCTTTTTAAATAATATCTGTCTTATCTTTTAAATTATTCCATCGAACGAGTGGTTCATATTATTGACTTATTTATCATGCCTCCTGCCTGCTTAGTGTTTGGTAACAAGAGAATAGGATATATTTTGTCCTTTATAACTCGCATACATTCCGTCTGGATACGGTTGTAAATTTTACATGTCCGTCTTGTCAGTTAATTATTGCAAGAAAAATGCTTATATGAATTTTCTTGCAGTCATATTTTACCGTGGTCCCTCTTTGTGTAATAATGCTGGTGTCTAGAGGCTGACATATATATTTCAGTGTATGTTGCAGGTGAGTAGTATCAAGGATGTGAGGTGTACTTGTGTTACAGTTCAGAGGGTCTGGTCGGTCTTTGGTTGTCGTCGTGACACGGTAAAGTTTGAGGCAACATCAGTTTACTTAGTTCAGGTCTCGTCTCGCCTCTCCACACTGTTATTCTTGACAGGGTTATTTTGGTGTTGGACTCGTTCCTGAACAGTTGGCTGAACTGCATCATCTGTTGAGCCTTACTTATATTGGTTTTATTGTACTTCCAAGTATATGGAAGGATATCACCTGTGTGTGTGTGTGTGTGTGTGTGTGTGTGTGTGTGTGTGTGTGTGTGTGTGTGTGTGTGTGTAAACAATATAGCAGCCAGTTTGATTAATTTGGATGAAAGTTAGTGGAACGGTTGCGGATCAGTCAAGGAGTTGAAATACCGTTTTTGAGAACAACGGGTCGTCTTCAGGGTCACATGGCAGTCATCTTAGTTTTAAACCAATGAACATTGAACTTTGGGGAAAGGTTCAGGGTAAGACAAGGATATAAAAAAATTATCTTGAGAACAATCACTCAAAGTTCAGTGTCACCGAGAAGCGTTAAAAGTCATGGTCACAGGGCAAGGTCAACTCAGACAATGTTGACCTGATATGCACCGAACTTGGTGGAAGTGTTAAGTGTCAGGCAAGAATGTAGTCCTTCACTTTTGAGAACAGTCGGTCGAAGGTCAGTGTCACATGACAGAATCAAATGTTCAGCACTTACACGAGCTGTTGGGCAGGATGTTACACTCAATGAAGGCCCCTTCTTGTATGTACATCTCTTAACACTGACATTACTGCTGGCCGGAATCAAAAGACTGGCAACCATGTTGGTCGGTCCCGTATGTTTGTCTGTCCGTCTACTTGTTTTTTCTGCCGTCAGCAGGTCACAATTTTGCGCCAATCGTTCTGAAAACAATATAAGAAGGTAGATATCCATAAACCCTGGAAGCCTGTTGTTTTTAATGAAAATCGGTCAAAAGCCCTGGGCTGGGTGGGGGGTTGAAACCCCTCAATGGTGGAATTTCTGCCACAAGACCCGTACAGTGATTTCAACAGGACAGTAAGTAATAATCCTTTTGAGAGAGAGAGAGAGAGAGAGAGAGAGAGAGAGAGAGAGAGAGAGAGAGAGAAACCCTTGTCATGCTGGGGCGTCCCATTCTTATCTTCCTTCCTTGCATCATTTATCTCAGTATTTCCTCACCACCTTTGTTATCTTCCAACCTTATCTACCAAATTTTTCCAGTCCTCTCTTTCTCCTTTCGTCATCCTCTTTTTTTTCTTCACGTTGTCCCACCTTTTCACTCTGTCTTAAATCTGAGTCTTTTGATTTTCATGTTCTTTCCTTTTGTGTTAGGTACAGTACTGAGGGCATGATGTCAGAGAGAGAGAGAGAGAGAGAGAGGGGATGGGGTGAAGGGAGGTAATATGTAGTGAGAGAGACAGGAGAAAGGGATAAGGGAGCAGGAAGGGGACAGGACAGAAATGGCAAATGATGGAGGGAGGGAAGGAGTGTGGAGAAGGGAGGGCAAGAGAGGAGATATAACAGCAGGTATGTTGGTTGATATCAGGGACACTGTTATCATGGTGACCATCGCCCTGGCTTGGTTATCTGGTCCTTTTCTTCACACTACTTTATCTCCTTTTCCTCTCCTGTCTTCTTTCTTCTTTCCTGCCTCTTCCCCCCCGCCTTTCCTCTCCCGCCTCGCTCTCTGTTCTCTCCCTAGTTTATTATCTCCCTTCCCTGCCTCTCCCTTTTTTATTTTATTAATTTTTCTTCGCCCTGATGTAGTCCACAAGATGTTTTGTTTCCTTTTCTTCATCCATAGCACCCTCATCGAATATACCGCCTCCCCCCCCCTCTGTGTGTGTGTGTGTGTGTGTGTGTGTGTGTGTGTGTGTGTGTGTGTGTGTGTGTGTTACCAAAAATTACCAAATATTTCCGTGCACTGAAGATAACACAATGTTATACTGGCTTTTTGCTGAATATTTTATTAAGTTGAAGGAAGGTAAATGGCTGCCAGTCGTCGTTCAGTCAAACCTGTACTGCCAAAGGCGCCTGCAAAACTGTATAAAATTGTCGGGTGGCAGCAGCGATAAAGCCAATGACATCCTGGCACTGAAGAGGTTAGCAGTAAATTGTTAGTGTAGTGGTCACAATTAAACAAGGGCACGTAAAAGCAGTGTCTCATAGGATTTGCACTGAAGAGGTGATGGTGAAAGGATGATGCAGGTAAGGCAACATGTGGTGGTGGGAGATGGTGTGGTGGTGTGGTAGTGGTTATGAGAGAGGGTGTGGTGGTGGTGTTTGGGATGGGTGTGGTGGTGGTAGTGGTGGTGGAGGAAGGTGTGATGGTGGTGATGGTGGTGGAGGGGAGAGAGTGGTGGTGGTGGTTGAGGTTAGTGTAGAGGTGGTGTGGTAGTGATGATTGGGGAGGGTTTAGGGTGAGGTAGGGGTGGTGGGGGAAGGTTTGGTGGTGTGGTACAGGTGGTGGGGAAAGATGTGGTGGTGTGGTAGGGGTGATGAGGGAGGGTGTGGTGGTGTGGCAGGGATTGTGGGGGAAGGTGTAGTGGTGTGGTAGGGGTGATGAGGGAGGGTGTGGTGATGTGACAGGGATTGTGGGGTAAGGTGTGATGGTGTGGTAGGGTTGATGAGGGAGGGTGTGGTGGTGTGGCAGGGATTGTGGAGGAAGGTGTGGTGGTGTGGTAGGGGTGATGAGGGAGGGTATGGTGGTGTGGGAGGGTTTGGTGGTGTGGCAGGGATTGCGGGGGAAAGTGTGGTGGTGTGGTAGGGGTGGTAGTGCGGTAGGGGTGGTGGTGTGGTAGGGGTGATGAGGGAGGGTATGGTGGTGTGGGAGGGTTTGGTGGTGTGGCAGGGATTGCGGGGGAAGGTGTGGTAGTGCGGTAGGGATGGTAGTGCGGTAGGGATGGTGGTGTGATAGGGATGATGAGGGAGGGTATGGTTATGTGGAAGGTTTTGGTGGTGTGGTAGGGATGATGTGGTATGTTAGTGGTGGTGGGGGAGGATCTAGTGGTGTGGTAGGGGTGGTGGGGGAAGGTGTGGAGGTGACTGAGGGAGATACAGTGCTGTAGTGTGGTAGTAGTGGTGTGGTAGTGAGAGAGGGGGTTAATTTTGTACAATGAAGTGTGTGTGGTGGTGAGGGAGGAAGCAGTAGTGGTAATAATGGTATGGCAGTTTGTGGTGGTGTGTTTGAGGGAAGTAGTAATAACGTGGTAGTAATGGTGCGGTGGTGTGTGTTGGTGTAAGAGGGAGTTAGTGTAATAGTGGTGGTGTGTGGTGGTGGTGGGTGTATTGTAAGGCAGGGTGTTGTGTGTGTGGTACTGAGGGAGGAAATGATAGTGGTGGCGTGGCAGTGTGTGTTGGTTCGGTAGTGTGTGGTGGTAAGGGAGGCGTCTGGTTAGAACAATGACTTGCTAGTTTCGGGGGGGGGGGGGAGGTAAAGCTGGCAAGTAACGGAGTGTGACTGGGTTTGTGTTGAGGCTAAAGTTTGATTTGTCTCCTGTTTTTAAAACAGAAGGGGAAGTTGCGGTGCTTTAAAGATTATGGTGTACTTGTTTCTCAGCCACTCAGTTCCCATTACTTATCCAACTCATCCAGTCTCTTTTGCCAGGTTTTATGCATTTTTTTCCCAATTAAAGAAAGTACTAAGTCATCAGTATATTTGATTTTAAGTTGGCTACAGCCTTTATAAACCTTTACAGCATTTAAGGCTGGCAGTAGATAGATAGATGAATTGTCGTCCGAAATGCAAGGTGTTCTGTGCACAGACTTGTTCTCAGATTTACGCAAGACGCTGGCACTCCTGTTGCTTCCAGTACACATTGTATACGGAGAAGAGGGTTTAGGTTCATGCCTGTCGACTGCACGAGTGACATTAACACCTTCGGCCCAAAGACGTCTTTTTCACTTTGTTCTTGCTTTCGCCTAACGATTTAATTTACCTTTAGGCATTATTCTCAGTATTAATTATATATTTTTGCGGCAGTTTTCCCAGAAGTTAATTTAAATCATCTGCAGGTAGTAAGAATTAAATATCATAAGTGGTGGTACAAAAATCGTTGAAGGTAGACTTTTCTTCGCAGTCTTTAACGGTTTGCTGCAGTCTGTTTATATCCGCATCACACAATACCGTTGGATGAACAGGGTTAAAGAAGACACGAACTGAGTCCACCAGTCTGATCGTCCAAAGAAAATACAATAGTCGACCTACTTCTATTTTATTCTTATGCACTTATTGATATCTCTGTTTAGTATACCAGAAGAGGGTCCAGGTTGACCTTAAACTACGATATCCTCACAACAAACACAATTCTGAGTGAGAGTAAATTTATTCTTCTGAAAATTCGCAACCTTGTCAAAGGAGACACGCTGATATAGTCTGATTAATCAATGAGTTGTCTTATGCGCTGCAGTGGCATTAAATATATACATAAAAATGGCCAAAGACACAGATATACTTAAATTACATCTCTTAGATACACGTCAGTAACTTAATATGTGCATGACGATAGTTACACCCCTAGTGTCTAGCTTGGCAGTTGATGAAGTGGTCCTGTCCCAGAGACATTGTGAAGTGAAATTTTGCGTGGATCATTTGGGTCAATGAAGTGGAGCTGAGAGTGGATGTGGCCCATTTACTGGTCATTCTGTTTGGTAGTTCCTCTGGCAGTCTACTTTCTTGTTCCAATTCTTGAGCCTTCTCAGCTCTATAGGAAAGATGGTAATGATGATGATTATACATTTGAAGTACGGTTATTGGAGCTGCAGAGGAATGCCTTCGTGTCGTGGCTCTGAAATAACCGTGGGACTTAACTACCAGATTATATAAACGTCTACTTACCTATTCCCCGAAACATAAATGGTGGACTGCAGGTGAATAGGAACTTAAGCCTGCATTCCACTGGGTTCACATTCAGATGAGTCTTAGAGTGCAAATACTACTACATATGATTATACCTCATACACATTGTGCTTTAATTATTCATACATTCTTTTATCTCAGTTTCTGCTTTTTCCTTTATCTTCCTGCTTGTCATCTCAGCGTGGAATTACCTCTGTCCAGGTAAGAAGAGTTCACTATCAAGGGTAAGGGTGAGCTGCTCTATGTGCATATATCTGTTCCGTACTGGCAGTCCAATAACCTGGACTCTCCTTTGTCGGGTTGTGTTGTTTGAGTATGCAAATTTCCATTATCGGCGGTGCGTTCCGATGCATCCCGCCGCCTCCATAACAAAGCAGATTCAAGAACCCAATAATGTGGTAAAATGCCAGCCCCATAACCTACCACACAGGCTATTTTCCGCCATGTTAAGAGGTGGAAGGTCAAGGACGGTGTGGCCATTGTTGGGTACGAACCTGGTGGACATTAACGTACAAGAACATTTGGTGTTTTTAATACCGGCTATGTCTGATTTTCCAGGATTATCAACCCTCCATTCTTTGTACTCTAACCTAACTTAATCTATCCTGTCCTAACCTAACAGATTAACCTAACTGACTAAGATACTAACCTAACCTGATACTAAGAAAACAAACCTAAGCTAACCTAGACTTTCCTGGACATGAAGGTGCAAAAATGGTACAGAGAACTGAAATCAGCGACCACGACATGGCAGGCAACACGGGTACACCAGCCCGTATGCACCGCCCCACCATACCCAGGACCAAGGCCCATAAAACCAAGAGGTCAACTCAGCAGCCAGAGTACGCATGTAGGCTGGGTTTGGGTTGGGCAAGCCGTGACGTAGCGGGTAGGACTCGAGTGGCCAGATGTCACCCTCTCTCTCTCTCTCTCTCTCTCTCTCTCTCTCTCCCTAATTAAAATGGAAAGCACGAATACATGTAATAATAAAAATATAATAATAATAGTATTAATAATAATAATAATAATAATAATAAAATAATAATAATAATAATAATAATAAGTTTAAACTACAGTAATAATAACTATAGTAATAATATTAATAACCACCATCACCATCAATGCGAAAATAGTAAATTATTTTAGAGGTATGGTCATGGCCCTAATTTACCCTCTCTCCCTCTCTCTCTCTCTCTCTCTCTCTCTCTCAAACCAAGAAGCTTTCAGTCTATTGTCTCTCCATATTTATTCCTATTAACATTCTTATTATTATTATTATTATTATTATTATTATATAAATATTCTGTGCCTGTTATGATAGGTAAATGAAGAGTAGGTACGGCCCCTGGTCTGATTCTTATTTGATTTGAAGGTATTGGTAGTCCTAGTAACTCATATTTAAGATTTCTTTCATATGCTATAACTTCAAAATGGCGGCTGCATATATACGAAGTGGCAGGACTCATATCATTTCGTCGTTTGCATACATTAATCCATTTGCGCCTCAGTTCTTTGTCTCTGAGAAATGTATGAAAAGTAATATTGCGACCTTTTACATATGCGGAATGGTAGCCAAAGACTGCACAAGTACTTGGCATTTTGCATTAACAGAGGGCACATCAGAAAACAGAGTTCCCACTGATGAGTACTCTGTACCTGACATGCCTGGACTGACCTCTACTGACTCGTACTACTCTCAGTCTTCCCTTTCTGTGACGTCACGCCACTTTGGACCCGCCTCCTGCGCCAACCTGTATCAATTTAGCACGCTGGCGCCCTGACCTCTTGGTTTTATGGGCCTTGCCCAGGACATGGGTTTGCTTTAACTCCCGTCATAACTAAATGCTTACTTTGACAAACATAGGATGATTTTGTCTCTCTCCCTTTCTTTGTGGTTAAAACAAATGTTCATCTTACCAACGACTAGTAACCGGTCTTAAATTCCTGTGCTTATCCTTCTCCTAGCCTAAGAGCATCACACCACAGCGTAGCTGTAAACCCTATTCCCCCCCTTATTTTGTAATTGGTTCTCCATTTTTAAAGCACAATAACTTACGGTAAATAATAGAGAGGGAAGGGGAACTAAAATATTTTGCAGATAAACGCCATTCGTGTGTGTGTGTGTGTGTGTGTGTGTGTGTGTGTGTGCGTGCTCCCATTTCAATACCTCAGAGGTGTGGGTGTGATATAAATCCTCATGTGCTGTCACCACCATACATACATTTTTTTTTTTGTTTCCCTCAGACCAACAAAGTAACAATCATTTCCGTGCCAACAACTCACTTCATTTTGTACGGCCAACCAAACCCGCACATCACCACCACCCTCCAGCACTCTCTTAGCTGCACATGTGTTCGTGTATTATTGTGACATTTTTTTCCCTGTTTATTGCCTGAACTTTGTGGGTTAAAAGTCATTTACTGTGTTGGTGCTAATATACTAAGTCATTGTCTGCGACTGATGTACATATTTACTTGGATCTAATCAGAGCAAGTCCCAGTAGTTGTACAGACATTCCCAGTACGTAAGACATGGTCACTGAAAGGTAATGTTTTCTTACCCTCATGAATTACCTCAGCGTCGACAGTTCTTGTTCTACGCATGTTAGTTTTTTTTTTTTTTTCACTTCATTCAATAACCCAAGTTTTTCTTGGTAATATAGCTTTTAGGTTTCTGATGTGCATTGGTTTCCCTGGCCGACTACGAGATCTTTTATCAGTGTAATCAACCCCAGTCTGTTCGTTATTTCAGAGTGAAAAGAGGGACATTGGCTGTAAAGGTACGGTTGTTTGTTGTTTTCACGGGGAATGGTCGGGTGCTTTCCTAAACTGTTTCATTTGCACATGTTTCTGATATCTCTCTACGCGCAATATACAGTCCACATATTCTGAATTAATTTCCTTAGCCTGAAATCCACTTCCTCGCCATCCAGTTTTTCTCACCTTCCTTCTGATTAAGTGTGAAGCTCCATAACACGTTGGTGCTTCCCTTGTTAGGTAAGCCGTTGCAAATACGTTCTTGTTCCTGACCGACCACAGCACTTTTGGGCAGCGTCTCTTTACTCGAGCAAGTTCTCACAGAGGACTGAAATAGGGACCGTGATATCTAAACTGACCGTTCCGTATCGTAGTATGGGGCAGTGTTTGACTAGTCCTTTCTGGTCAGTTACGTTGGTCCTTGCTAGCCCCCTCCCGGCACCCCGTTCCCGCATCCTCCTCCCTCCCAGCAGCCAGCACCACAGACTCCCCGGCATCCTGTGTTCAGTGGCGGTGCTGGCCATCAGTGTGAGCAGCGCCTTATGCACCGTATTTTTGGCTGATAAGGAGCATCCATAGTACCTCTTCCTCACCAGTGTGTTTTTGTATAGGATACGTTAACTCCCCCGTATGATTTTTTTTTTTTTTTTTTACTTAACTATTGCTACCACCAGACTGTTTTCTTCAGCTTATGGGAGACTTCTTGTTGCAAAAGACTGAAGGTGATTTTTATTTCCTTCAGTACCTGACCTCTCTCCTAATCTGAGTAAAATCGTTTGTTGATAGTAAGAATGAAGCACAAAATGCGTCACCTGAATGGCTTAGAATTCTCGTCTACGATATTCATACAAACTTTGTCAATATAAAGGACTAGGAATGGTACAAAATAGAACCATCAAGGTGGCATGTATTGTACAGTGAGGGACAATAGTCGTGTCGCGGTTGTAACCGAAGATGAAATGAAAGTCGTGAATCATTATGAAAGCTCAACCATAGTTATAACCTCGTGATTGGCAGGCCTGGATCCCTTAAGCTTCGTATGCTGCTGCTCCGATAAGGGTTCCTATGAATCCCGGGGCTTTGTTGGAGATTGGATACGAACCATAATCGGGAGCTGTACTAAATATTAGCGTGGTGCAGTTATACGATGGGTTTGATTTTCTTAATGTTGGAGTGACTATATGTGTTGGTATGGCGATGATCGTGTGCTTTGTGTGGTAGTCAGTAAGTGTGGTAGTCAGTAATTGTTGTAGTCAATTAAGTGTGGTGGTGGTTATATTTTCAGCCATATTATGGTAAAGGAATAACTTATGTTTCATTTATCCCATTTACGTTTTCGTTACGCTGGCAGAATGTCTTGTTCTGTGCTGAAGTTTGTAAATAATAATAATAATAATAGTAATAATAATAGTAACAAACAAAATAGTCTAATGGCCACTATAAAGAAATGCAAAGCACACAGTGGATAATAGGCTAATATAGGGAGTAGCTAAATAACAGGGGAGACGGTGATGGTTCGGCCATTTTTACGAAAATATTCGTTGAAGAAGGAATACTGTAAGCAGTCTAGCATTTATTGATCCCATAGTGAAGTCCCCAACCTTGGCTCCTATGTGTGTTATACTTGATGCTTCATCTTGGTTAGTTATTGAATACTAAAAACACGAACCACCCCCCACAACAGGTCCGAACCATCCCACTGTTCAAACCATCACCGCCCTCCCCTGTATCACATAGAGGGAAATAGATATAAAACATACTGTATATCTGTCTGAAAACCAACCATACAAACACGAGAGCAATGGCGAGTAAAGTGATGGTGAAGCACATCATACTACTAGCCTAAGCGTGGCTGTCCAAACTTCTTAATGGATTGGTCTTCACAGAAATTAACAAATATATGGACCAGATGGCAACTCAAGTCAGTTATATACCACATGTTTAGCCTGTCGCCTTAAGTTTTCACCAAATTTCACCACACGACTTTTGTCCCTCACTGTACAAGATAAATCGCTAAGGAAGATATGCCAGAAAGTGTCCTAACCCCAGGTGAAAACTGTACCTTGTTATCCTCTCATCTTAATGCCCTCCCGCGTGTCAGTCAGGCGAGATAATCGGGCGATAAGGCACAAAAACAATCTGCTGAGGCAACATTAACTTAATACATTCAACATGGTGTTCAAAAATAGATGGTTCGAGAGGAACTGATCGAAATAAGTACATGAATCAGTTAAGACTGAAATAACAGGAGGGAAAAAATTCATTGCTCCCTCAGACACTAATACTTATCTTTATTACAAAATTATCCGATCGTGTAATATTAGTTGCCTCCGAAAAATTGGTTGGCAAGCCGCCATTAAATCAGCTTGATCGAAACAGACCGGTTCAGCAACACCTGTCGACAGCAAAAATTTATTGGTGAGGAAAAAATTCTCTCTCCGACCAAATATTAAGAATGTGGGCGAAACTGTTGGTGGCAGGGTGTGTTGAGGGTGTGGAGGGGAGGGATGAGTGAGTGAGTGAGGTGTGGAAACGGGTATGGGTGTGTTGTGAGAATGGGGTGTGTGCTGTAGGAGGGGATGGGAGAGTATCGGAGGGTGAGTAGAGTGGGAGATTCGTGTAGGCAAAGGTTTAGTGTTATAGTGACCGCTGGCTGGGTTGTGGTCATGCAGCCTTGGGTTATACTGCACATGGGGCAGCTGGTGGTGCATGGGTTAACAATACTGCACATGGGACAGCTGGTGGTGCATGGGTTAACAATACTGCACATGGGGCAGCTGGTGGTGCATGGGTTAACAATACTGCACATGGGGCAGCTGGTGGTGCATGGGTTAACAATACTGCACGTGGGGCAGCTGGTGGTGCATGGGTTAACAATACTACACATGGGGCAGCTGGTGGTGCATGGGTTAACAATACTGCACATGGGGCAGCTGGTGGTGCATGGGTTAACAATACTGCACGTGGGGCAGCTAGTGGTGCATGGGTTAACAATACTGCACGTGGGGCAGCTGGTGGTGCATGGGTTAACAATACTACACATGGGGCAGCTGGTGGTGCATGGGTTAACAATACTGCACATGGGGCAGCTGGTGGTGCATGGGTTAACAATACTGCACATGGGGCAGCTGGTGGTGCATGGGTTAACAATACTGCACATGGGGCAGCTGGTGGTGCATGGGTTTAATAATACTGCACATGGGGCAGCTGGTGGTGCATGGGTTAGCAAGTGCAGCTCGCAACGGGATGAATCGTCTAAGACAACGAGAACACAGACGAATCCGTGCATTGTTATCTGGCTGGCTAAGATGCTCTTGTGACGCTAGTGACGCCATCAGGACGTCACGGCCCTGATGGTTTACTACACGGCATGTGTGTGTGTGTGTGTGTGTGTGTGTGTCTCTCTCTCTCTCTCTCTCTCTCTCTCTCTCTCTCTCTCTCTCTCTCTCTCTCTCTCATTCTTGCTACTTTCAGATGTATATGTTCAGTCTGGGGGAGACGGGAAGAGGCACTGGAGGTGGTTTCTAATCCTTCACTATAAGATTCTCCACCTAAACTGAATAAAGTCGCCTGGGAATAGCAGGAATAAAATACAAAAGCGTCATCGTGATGAAGGAAAAGTATAAGATAATATTCAATGTCTCGAAGCCAGTCGGAGTAACTTGTATCAAGACCGTATTCTAATTAACTAAGTGGCATTCATCACACTTTTTATAAGCGATTTATTTTGCATCATGCCTTGTCATATGGTCACGTATGTTACTGATGCAAATTGTGCCGAAGCTAAAGGACATACAAAAACTAACAAGACAATAATATTGTGTAACATGCAAAGTAAATTGCCAACGAAGAGGTGCTGCGAAGTCTTCATAGTTGACGTAAACCTCATACGCCACATAGTGCTGGGCCAGAATATTATCAGAAAAACAACATCTAGTCCACATCATACAGTTTTCCATAAACTTTTATTACTATGATCAAGGTGATGGAGAGGGATGATGACTTCACGCGGTGGCACATGTATGACCGAACGGTGGAGCTGCCTGGTTGTACAGACATCATTTATTCCCCTCCCTGTCCCAGGACATGATTATGATGGACCGTGGTATAAGGCTGTGTTGATCTGCAGTTCACTGAGTTCCCGTTCAGCTGAGCCTGGGGTTGCCCCTACTATAATTACGATCAAGGCGAGTAGGCTATATGATAGACCTCAGGTAAACTCAATTTGCTGTTACTAGCACATGAGGCATGATATCACCCAATTATACGAGTTATTGGATCGACTTCCTGTTATTGGTGCGTCTGTGACATGAGGATCTATGAACTAAAGATGAAGGTTGAAGTGATGGAGAGTAAGAAAGAGAATAGGATGTGTACACGACAGTAGTAGACAGTGGTATGATGTAAGTTTTGGTTATGAAAGTAAATGGGTAGGATTATTGAAGGATTAGGGAGAGACTGGATAAATATAATACAAGATAGTGATATGGTAAGACACATGCAGTCTCAGATGGTGAAACAAAAGATAGAGGTATGGACATTAGTATTGTGTTTGTATATGTTAGTTTGCTGCGTATTTAAGATGTAGATTTGGTTACTTCACTGTGGTAGAAATATGTTACCTTGTAGGGGCACCGCTTAAGGACGAGCTCGGACGTATTATGACACAAATTATCTGATCATGTAGATAGAAATGAAAATTTGCACAGCCCTCTGTTTCACTGGGCCACGTTCTGGGCAAGCCGTTTCTCAGTGCCAGGCAAAATGCAGGTGATAGTGAAAAACAAAGTGCACAGAATGTGCTATCATGAACTACACGATGGGACAGTCTGTGTCCGTCTCATACAGGGGGTCACACCCACAACTGATTTGTTGCATCTCGGTGAAGAAAATTGCAAACACGCCACGCTTCACTTTAGAGGTACAGAGCTCACTAAGGATTCCATAGTAATCAGTTTGAGTATATTTATGTTATTATTCGTACACTCACTATTACTACCAGAAGTTATTGGAAGCGAACACAAAGAGTGAAGGTTTCGCTAGTTAGCACCTTAACAAAAAAAGGCGGCTGTGGAAGCGGCCTTAGCTGATCCCTGTGCCCTTGTGAACGTCACTGGGAGTCCGTCCCGCACACTCGGTGGCAGTCAGACGGGCTCGAGCAAGTCCATTGTGTCTCGGAACTTGAAAAGGAGAGTTTTGGATTAATACCTATTGACTGCACGAGGATCATTAGGACAGATACGTAATTTGGTTAAATGTTGATCATTGAACAAGACCTACAATAATGGAAATAACATCCGGGAATATAAGGAGGCAGGAATCTTTGTCCAGTACTACCTGCAACTTTCCTAAACCCATCAGCTTTAACCCAGCCTTGCAACTCCGTACCTGGTCAACAGCGACAAGGGGGAAACATTCAGTGTCCAGCAGTCTGACCTGCCCAAGATTGGAACTCATGCGTGACACACATGGGGAGCACCCAACATTTAATGTTCTCCAGACCACGACACGCAACAGTCTTTTTGCTAATCCATGCCCCTGATTTATTTCTGGGTGTGACCAGTCAAATATAAAAGGAACTGAACTCACCATTTAGTAGACTTATATATGAAGCAATTGTTAAACCAACCAGACCAGTGAGTCGCCCACCCTCAAGCCTTGGTCGCGTGTCTGCCTCTCACAACACCAGCACAGCCCGCCATCTCACTCCTTATCTCACTGTAACCCCGATCATCACCTGCTTCAACTCAGACGTGTGCAAATATGAACCTGCAGGAATAAGGACCTACCTATTTATTACCCCTCCCACCTCCTCCTGCTTGATATCAATCGCGGGGATATTTTGGCTGTGGATATAACTTATTATATAATGATTGTAAATTTTGGCTAAGAAAGTTAGATTAGGGGTTACACTCACACTGCCTGGAAATTTTTGACTCCGGATGTAAATTTCATTAAAGTATTATACGTTCACTACCTATAAATTTGAGCTGGGATGTAAGTTAAATAAAAGGATCATCATCAGACTGTCAGTAAATCTTGGCAAGAGATGCTAGAGAACAGATCATACCAATGCTCCATGTAAATTCTGTCTGGGGTTGTGAACTGATGTATGACGGTGCTGGATTGAGGATCTAGCTTTTCTTCCTGTCTCCGCCCCCCTTCCAACTCGATGTATCTCAAAAAATATTTTTAGTGTGGGTGTAACTTAAGAGACTTAAGTAAATTTTGGCTAAGGAAGTTAGATTAACAGATTTGCATTCACACTGCCTGTAAACTTAGGCTTATAGATTAAATAATTGGATCA
>NC_137067.1:18428020-18649101 GCF_032717465.1 Coenobita brevimanus | reverse complement strand
ATCAATGCACAGACGACATTGGCGGACCATAGACTGACGAACGCGCTCAAATAACATTGGTGAGGTACGTACTTGATTGCATGCAGCTTGAATCTGCGGGAGTAAATCATCCTCAGTGTCAACAGGGGTTTCATATACAAGTGATTTGATATGACCCCATAAAAAGAAATTTATGGGGTTAAGGTCAGGTGATCGTGCTGGACAGGAAAAGGGTCCGCCATTTCCTAGCCACCTGCCAGGAAAACGCGTATCAGGGTATTCACGTACAGTCCTGCTGAAGTGTGCAGGTGCACCGTCGTGCATAAACCACATCCTTCTGCTTGTTGTCAAAGGTACATCATCTAATAATATTGGCAACTCATTTTCTAGGAAATCATGATAAATAGGGCCTGTTAGTCGACCAGGAAGTACATGAGGACCTATGATGCAATTAGCCACATTGATGCCGTGCACCATACATTCACCGAAAATCAGATGCTGGTGTCCTCTTATGCCATGTTATATGAGGATTCTTATCATCTCAGGAATTTATATTATGGCTGTTAAAAATCCCTGTTCTTGTAAAACTTGCTTAATCTGTGAACAATATTTTGCTAGCAAAGTCATTATTTCGTGCATTTTCATCCAAATACCACTGGCAGAAAATAGTGCGTCTTGGGAAATCATCTGGCATTAAATGTTGTACTTTCGGGAAATGATATGGATAAAGAAGTTGCTCGTGAAGTACTTGCCATACGGTAGAATGACTGATAGCCATGTCACTAGCTATGCCACGAGTGCTACCTTGAAGATTATTTCCAATTCTCTCTAGAATTCTCTTACATTTGGGGTGTCCGAACAAAGCGTTGTAGTCCCGTGTCTACCATACAACGGCGAAATGATCCTCTCTTCCTTAGTCTTCTGCCTATGGCAGTGAAAGTAGTGTGACATGGACGATACCGCTGGGGAAACCTTTTTGCACAAAGTCGGGCAGCTACACTGCCTTGTCTCTGAGCAGGACTGTATGTTAGATGCATATCCGCCAACTCTGCATATGTGAACCTGTGCATACTGACAACCTGCAAAGAAAGAAGCACCGACTTTGACCAACACATAACGGATATTGCATTGCTGAACCTCTTACAGAGGCAGGCCTACTGAACAGAGGTAAACAATATTGTACTGTCTGTTTAATATCAGGAACTGGCATATGCAGGCAAGATAATCATCAATACATGCGGGTTATCTGAAGCGATGACAAGGATGACTTATTTCTTTGAGTGTCCAAGATGGTTATTTATACCCTATCCTACAAAATATGTACTGTACTTAAAAAAAAAAAAAAAAAAAAAACACCTATTGATGTGTAGCTAGCATTGTTTGATTTGTATAAAATACGTAGAAAAGTGATAAATTTACGTATAGACTTGTAAGCAGATAATATGCATTTAGAACGACCGTTAGTATTCTGACGACTAAATTGGAATATTTCTATTTAGCAAAAGTTACCACAATCACACGAAAAAATGAGTAGGCCTACATTAGAATTTAATGAGGAATTGTGCAAACGCACACACAAGCGTTCTTGTCTTTTTTTTTTAACCCTGAAAATACATAAAATAATTTGAAACATTCTCTTTAACAAACACACACACACACACACACACACACACACACACACACACACACACACATACACACACATATACACACACACACACACACACATGCACACGCACATACAAGCGCACACACGCACACACGCACGCACGCACACAGGCACAAACAAGCACACACACACGCACGCACACATCGTGGCACCTGATATCACTTACCAGGTGCAAACTCAGCAGCAGTCTAAGCTGTTACTTCGTTATAGCTGCAAGTTACCTACGGTATGGATAATTGTTTTGTGAAGCTTCGATATTCGCTCCGATCTGCTCGAATGTTGAAGCATTAACTTGAGCTTATCTCCCTTAATTACAAATGTGCAACCAGATAACTGTACACCTGTCACATACAGTCGTCGCCTAGAATGATTGACCATATCCTTACGTTATAAGTGAAACAATGAAGAAGGACTATTGATAACAACACACATACACACACACACACACACACACACACACACACACACACACACACACACACACACACACACACACACACACACATTCATTTCATTGCCAAATTGACCTTTTATACTTCATATAAATACAAAAATATGATAAAGAAATGGGAGTCTTTCTGTGGGTTTCATTAGGTTCCATTAGTCATTGCTCACTTTTTCAGTAATATCATGATGATGTGGCTTATAATACCTATCATAATTCTATCGACAACATTTCTTTACTCCTGAAAAACCCTAATGTTATCCCTGAACATAACTGTACAAACAACATTGTCACTTTATGGGAATTAACACTATCCAATGGAACTACGCTCCATAAACGACTGCTTTAACCCCAGATGTATTTCGACAGTCGACCCAGGCTTTGGCGTCCGTATTAAGCTACACCAAAGCCTGGGTAGAATGTTGGAACACATCCCGGGCTCAGTCAGTCGTTTATGAAAATGCTTGGTATTTACACAACATAAAGTTGGGCTGACTTCCCGGTTTATTAAAGAAACGTTACTATCATCCCTATGTAATAATACTGATATTAAACTAATATTGGTCATAAACTTGGGGACTATGGTGGTAGGGTAAGGAGGAAAGAGCAAGGCCAGTGTTCGGATTAGTACTAAGGCGTGGGCCCACACTCAGTGTTTAATTTCAGCCCGGTAATTTATTAAAGGTTAGTTATTTTTAATTTCATCATAGAATAAAATGATTTTGTTTTTAAATGATGAATACGTACCCAAAGTCTGTAAGTGTTGTTCAAAAACACTATATATATATATATATATATATATATATATATATATATATATATATATATATATATATATATATATATATATATATATATATATATATATATAAATGGATAGATAGATACATATATATGGGTAGATACAGACAGGTAGATAGTTAGATGTATAGATGTATATAGTTACACTTAATCTCCAGACAATTTTATTTAACCTGATTGACATTTTGTTATAGATGGAGGTTTCTTTTAGTGGCAGGTGGGGGCGCTCACCATCCACTCACTCGATGTAGTGCTTCTCTTTGGTGTTTGCCCCTTCTCCTCCAGCCTTCTTTCCTTCCATCCTCTTCTGTCTTTCCTTCATTCTTTCCTTGTCCTTCTGCCAACGGGTAACTTTACACTCCCTCTTTTGTCTTTCTTTCCTTCATTCTTTCCTCTTCCTTTTGTCTGTGGGTGACTCTACACTGAGTGACAAGCCAAAAGGTTTCCTGTACACCAGGAAACCATTTACTATGCTGGGTGGTAACCATATAACCAAATTATGGCGCCTGGTGGTTTAGTGGGTAATTATTGCACTCCAATCGGATTGAGCCAGTGAAGGTTTACATCCAAGGGATGGTTGGGGTTGATTGCTCATGTAATCCCACTTAGGGATGAGTGAGGCTGGTCACTTTCATATTATTTGTCGGGACCAACCGCCTAGCCCTGGGCTCCTACGCTTGTCATGGGGCACTGTAGGATTGGATGATGGATGGATGCACTTTTTGAACAAAGGTGGTTGCATCAACCCTTCAGTAACCCTTTCATCACAAGAGCTCTCTGAGTGAATAAAATCGCTTGGAGGTAGCTTGGAAAACGTGAAAAATACTCTTATTACGGCAGAAGGGTAGAAGTGAACACAATACTTTCACCAGGAACACAGGACCAGTGTTTAACGCAGCGTGGGCATGGGTGGGGATGGCCGTAGCATCTGTATTCAAGCAGCCACTCCCAACAGAGGCGATTGATGGCTGTGGCTGTTGGTGAATGCTTATCAGGCTGTAATGAGGGACCAGGGTAGCGGCTGGTGGAGATGTATGAAGCCGATTGTGGCCTTACCGTTGCAGAATTATGGCAGATATAATAGTGAACCCAGCCCCGTGCAGACAGAGATTCAGATGGAGAGATGGTGTGCGGCGAGATAAGGAGGAACTGGATATAAGAGGACATTGTAGACTAAAAAGGTTGTATTCTAAGTGGCTTGAGAAATTTCTTGGTACCCCTTCCTTACCGATTTATTCTCTCATTGCACATCAGTATTCTCTTATGGTATTAATGGTGGAAATTTAGTTGATATTAAAACATAAGTAGAAGGCAAGAGAAAATGTAAGGTTTAACATGCAAGATAAGTCGCTAAGAAAGAGGTGCTTGAAGCCTCCTGTACCACCTGTAATACGCTCATAATTCTTACCAACTATACGTGGGTCATTTAAGCAGACAAACTTGCTGAGTCTAAGTCTTCCCCTAGAAATCAACCCCCAAAAGTCCATGTGACATCTAGGTACTCAGTTGTACTGCTGGACGAAGGACAAGGGCGAAACAAACCGGGTCCACCAGTCCGATCGGCCCGAGACTCGTACCTGGGTTGTTCTAATTACTACCTGGTTGAGGTAAACAAATGCTCCATAAGCTCCCCAGGTAGACAGAAGACAGCGGAGGAGATGCACAGGAGGGGCCGACCCCGATTAGGCAAAAAATAAATAAATAAATAAATAAATAAATAAATAAATATAGGAGGGAGAGAGGATTTAGCGGTTAAGTGGTACGAGAAGTGGCCTGTTGTCTGGAAGGACACAAATTTGAGCCCAGGCTGAGGCAGGAAACAGTATGATTATTGAATTTCACATAAGCAACATTTTCTGATATCGCCTAGCATGTATGCAGCATAGGCGGTGGGTTTTCAGTGAAGAAGTGGTTACATGTAAAGGCGTGGTGGCATAGAGAGCTGATGGACCTGCGAGAACGAGGTACCGGTATCAGATCTATGGCCAGAGTCTGACACACAAAAAGACAATTGCTCTGATACAAACCCTGATAGAGGAAATTTATGGCAGGCGAGATAGTGTTGGAGATGGTGGCGTTGATGATAGGGGTGTTGATGCTGTGATGGTGGTAACGAGCTGGATGATAGTGATGGCTGTGATACTACACGAGTGTTGATGGTAGCAGCGGTAATGGCGATGATAGCAGTGATGATACGAGTGGCAAACACGAAATTGTACACACACAGTCGGAAACAAAAGCAAGTCCAATCTTTCCCCTGTTCTCTATAGTCCACTTTCCTCTGTTGGCTTATATTCCTAGAGTGAGAGAAATTTGATATGATTCTCTGCCCATAGATGACTCTGTGTAATATGACTGGTCAGGGAGGAAACGACGGAAATGCCTTTAGTGTGCAGCCGACGAAGTAGAATAGTAGACGAATTTTTAGCCCTAATTGCACCACTCATAAAAACAAGCAGACAGTAGAACAAGTCTGATTAATAAGAACAATTTGGTGCTTTGGGATGAATGGGTAGATGTACTCTAGGCCAATCGCTAATATTCATGACAAGTAAGCTAACCATTCAAAAGCTCACCCTCATACCTCTTACGGCAAAAATTTTAATGATATTCTTGTCAGGTGTAGCTAAAGAACACCTGACAAAGCTCCCGGGGCAGGTGGTCAGGTGTTAGCTGTGATTATCGTCTTCTTTTTGCTAGCAACAGGAGATTTTATTATCCCCAAATGTTGATTCTCCTGTGATTTAGGTAAGCGTGTGGCGGATTTTCCTGGTATCGTAGGTGATCTTGTATTATAACTACGATAACAGTGATAACAGTATTTTTAAGGTTTATATTACTGCCGCCAGACGAAATTATTTATACCGAGATACTTGTTTGTGAAAGGTTTAGATACAGGATGGGTGGACCCCTCTGAGCATGGTTTTGTGTGTGTGTGTGTGTGTGTGTGTGTGTGTGTGTGTGTGTGTGTGTGTTCTTACCTTACCTAATTATTCTTACCTAATTGTATCTTTACAGGAATGAGTCAAGCTCGTACTGTCCCGTGTCTTAAACCATATTTATCGCACATATCCTTAAATTTGTGAATTGTTTTGGCACACACTATTTCATTCGGTAGTGCATTCCACTGATCAATTGCTCTGTTTGGGAAACTGAATTTCCTTACGTCTTTATCACCTCTCTTCTTATGCAGTTTTTTGCAGTGTCCTCTTCCTGATGCTTCCACATATGTTACGTAATCATTTATGTCTATTTTCTCCTTCCCTGATATGCATTTATATAGCATTATCATGTCGCCTCTTTTCCTTCTCTCCTGTAGTGTTGGTAGATTCAGTTTATTTAGTCTTTCTTCGTAGCTTAGGTCCCTTAAGCTTGGTACCCATATTGTAGCGGCCCTTTGAACATTTTCAATCTTGTCTATTTGTTTTTTGAGATGAGGACTCCAGACTACTGATGCATACTCCAGGGTTGGTCTGATGAATGATGTTATTATCTTTCTTAGCATGTTTTCATTTATGTATGTGAATGCTATTCTCATATTTGCAAGCAGTGTATATATGTTCGTACTTTCTCACTGATGTGGTCAGCCGGAGATAGTCTGATATTGATAATCACACCTAGGTCCTTCTCTCTTTCTGATGTGTGTAGGGTTTTATTTCCTAACGTATAATCCCAATCAGGTCTTTTTCCACTTTTACAAAACTTGATTACATGACACTTGTCCATATTGAATTCCATTTGCCATGTATTACTTCATTCATGAAGTTTATTTAATTCATCTTGTAGCTCTTTACAAGAGTCTGTGTTAGTTCTCCTTTGTATTTTTGCATCATCTGCAAACATATTTAGATAGCTTTCATTTCCAGTGTTACTGTCTATATCATTTATATACACTAAAAACATGATTGGTGCCAGCACTGAGCCCTGTGGTACTCCACTAGTCACTTCTTTCCATGATGAGTAGTTTCCCCTTAGCACTGTTCTCATTTCTCTTTTTATGAGAAAATCTTGCATCCAACAAAACAGTTAGCCTCGAATTCCTCCTTGATGGTACAGTTTCCATAAAAGTCTTTGGTGTGGTACTGTGTCAAATGCTTTCTTGATATCTAAATAGATACTGTCCACCCATCCTTCTCTTTCCTGTATTGTGTCTGTTACTCTGTCATAGTAGCTCAACAGATTAGTAACACATGATTTTCCTTTTCTGAAACCAAACTGTCTTTCTGTTATCATATTGTGTTCTTCTAGATGATTTACCCAAGCCTTTCTTATAAGCTTTTCTAATACCTTGCTTACAACACTGGTCAGTGACACTGGTCGGTAGTTGAGTGGATTTTGTCTATTCCCTTTCTTGAATAAGGGGACAATATTTGCTTTCTTCCAAATATCAGGTAGTTTACCTTGACTCAAGGAATTCTTGAAAATTAAAAATAATGGTTTACTTAACTGTGTGTGTGTGTGTGTGTGTGTGTGTGTGTGTGTGTGTGTGTGTGTGTGTGTGTGTGTGTGTGTGATCCACTTCTCTATTTTTCCCATTTTATAATATTCTGTTCCATAACCAGACGATTTGATGGAACTTACTGGTGACGAATATTACTAGAAAGAAAACGAAAAAGACATCATTAATTCCTTCACTATCAAAGGCCTTGCAGACTGAGCAGAATCATCATTAAGTGAAGTATGTGAACCTTGGCGTCGTTCTAGTGAGGAAGCTGAAACTATGGATGATCTTCAGAGTTGTTTTTTTATTATTATTTTTTGTCATTTCATTACAGCAACGATTATATGACTTTTACTACCTGCAGACGAGATTATGCAGCTTATGGCATACCTTTATTAATGAGGGAATTTAAAACACTTTCTCTTTACACCATACACCTACACCTGTGCTCTGCCATTATCTTTTTTATCTGCCCTGCTTTCCATCTTTAACGTGGTGCCATCTCTCTAAGCTCATAATTAACAGAGAGAGAGAGAGAGAGAGAGAGAGAGAGAGAGAGAGAGAGAGAGAGAGAGAGAGAGAGACTTTCCCTTTTGCAATCTCAGGTTTAATATATGACCAACCTGCAGCAAATATCACCTCTTCTGTCCAATGACGTATTTGCTATTCGGGGGGAGGCGGTGGCTCAATCGGTAGAGAGGTGGCTTGTAGTCCTAACGGACCCAGGTTCAAATCCCGCTAGGGCAGGGAACAGTTTAAGGATTTGAATTTCATAAAATCAGACTTTACTGATCTACCAGAAGACCCGCCGACATGTAAAAATACCCCCGCTAATACCAATACACCCGTCCTGTATGAGACAGCCCTAGCATGTATTCAATATGGACGGTGGGTATTAGCTCCGAAGTGGTGACATGTAGAGGTGTGCGGTACGTAGGAGGGCCGAAGTGGTGACATGTAGAGGTGTGCGGTACGTAGGAGGGCTACTGGGCATTGAAAGCAGGCTGTAAAGCCTATGCCCAGAGTCGGACACATTAAAAAAAAAAAAAAAAAAAAATCTGACCAGACGATTATATTAACTTTGGAAGAACCACCAATAGTGAAGTGGTTAATGAAGGATTTATCTAACCCCTCCTTATCTATAATCCCTCCTTATTTGAGTAAAATCTTCTGAATGTAACGAGAAAAAAAAAAGGCCTGGCCAGGATTCTTAAACATATGTACGATCAAATCTCTGTCGTAATTTACATTTGTTCTTAAAGGAAGAACTAGACAAGGGATGGTTTTTGCACTCCTTTCCCTAATCATCCTGCAAAAGTTTAGAAATAGGCTGCAGTAATTTTTGCCGCGTAACAAAGAATGGGAGTTGCAAGGTTTGGTGAATGAATTTGGGACAGTGTTTAGGAGGAGGAAGCTGAAAGTTAATGTAAACAAAAGTAAAGTTATGGCGTTTGAGAGGAATGAAGTCACAGAATGTACAGTGAGGTTGGATGGTGAGGATATGGAGAATGTGAGTGCATTCAAGTACTTGGATAGTGTGATGAGTAAGGATGGAACGTTGGGGGATGAAGTGCGGGAAAGGGTACAGCAAGGAAGGAAGGTTGTTGGTTCACTGAAAGCAGTGATGAGAAATAGGGAGGTGAGTATGGAAGTTAAGAAGTCACTGCATGATAGTATTGTGATCCCTACCCTGACGTATGGAAGCGAGGCGTGGACCTTGCAAGAGGGGAACAAGTCAAGAGTGAAAGCAGTGGAAACGAGTTACTTGAGAGTGTCACGAATTGGTGCGATTCTGTATCTAAACAAACTCGTGACATTGAACTTTGGTGGGAAACCGCGAATTCTAGTGGAATCCCAATAAGTATCACTCAGTTTAACCGTTCCCGTATTCGCCCGATCGGAAGTGTTTTCAGAACATTTTTCACTGTTTCATAAGTGATTGTCCTTGAGCGCAACATTGGTGCTTTCGCTGAGTGAATTGTTGTGGGCATGCATCGCTCACATTAATTCTGAGTGCCGTTAGCAAGCGCGGCCTGCACTCGCCCCTCTCTCACAATTTGAATTCAGTCAGGATTAAGATGCCGTGAGTGCAGGTTCGATTGGGCCCAGTGTGGAGCAGCGCCGCCGTTGTCCAGCGAGTTCCTGAATCTCCACTTAGACAGTGATTTGCCGTAGAGGTTTAGCATGTGCAGCGTCCATCCTTCGCACCGATGCCCAGTTTCCGCTTAGCCCCCTTTACTGACCAGTATTTCTTTTCGTTTTTCCTAGGCTTAAGAGTTTAGTTTAGCTTGTGAGTGAGCGAGTGAGTGTATTCTCTTTGTTATTTTGAATTCATTTTGAAACATAACATAAAATCTATTTCACTGTATTTAATAAACTTACAGTTCTTTTCTCTTGAGCTTAATGTAATGTAAACTTGTGTTTTATTTTTCCACATTAAGTTTATTTCACTTAGCGCTCCTAGTTTGCATAACGCTTTGCATTATTCATAACTGGTACTTAGGCCAGCCCTTTTTGCATTTAACTTAAATCCGTTTGCCAACTTGGAGTTAATGTTTCAGCAAGAACCTGTTTATCATTCATAGCATTAGTTACTGTTTGTCAGGGATGGAGTCACTTTCTTGTGAGGCTAGCAGTACTAACAAACAGCATTTGTGAGTAATTAGTCTCTGCTGTGTACTGCTGAGAAAGTAAATTAAGTCTTGTCCTTAGAGAATTGGCGAAATAAGCCGGTATAAAGTAATCATTGCTTGATTTTCAGAAGTCAATTTATTGTCCATATTGACAAGCAACATTATAAAATATTTCTTAATATAAAATTTCACAAAAACCCCGTGACAGAGAGGAGCATGTGGAGTGATATGGAGGGACAGGTTGACGAATGAAGAAGTGAAAGAACGTTGTGGGGTGGATATAGTTGTGGTTGAGAAGGTTAGGAGAAATACACTGAGGTGGTTTGGACATGTGGAAAGAATGGAGAATTAAAGACTGACTAAGAGGGTGTATGTAGGTGAGGTGGAGGGAGGGAGGGGGAGGGGTAGACCGAGGATGAGGTGGAGGGATGGAATTGAGAGGTATATGAGGGAGGGGGGGTGAGTTGGGGGGAGGGTAGTCAAATGGTGGGTGACAGAGCGACTTGGAGGCGTTCTGTCTGCGGCCACCCTTTGCGGGATTAGGGCGTCGGGCTATAGATAGATAGATATAGATAAAACAAAGATATGTTGATGAAGTGAGAAGGGGAGAGAGGAAGACACAGCATCCTCCTTGTCTTTCCGTAAATCAGGAAATTGATCACATGTGCAAAATTGGGGAGAGAGAGAGAGAGACAGGTTAGAGCTTGATTTCTTTATTTTCCTAATTCATAGAGTCCCTGAAGATAAAGAATTCTAGCTCTCACCTGTGTCCCTCTCACACCCAACATTTCCACCTGGATCATCTACACCTGATCGTATATGTATCTCTGTATCCGGGTCCTGGGTTCGATCTAACGGCATTAGGTTCTCGGTACAATGACCACTCCTCCTCGTCTCCTCCTGGAGTACCGGTATTCAAAGGGAGTCCTGAATCATTTGTTTCGTATGCAGCATGAATCACTGCTTCAAACGGACCGACTCTTATGCTTCTGTTTTATCTGTATATTATCATAGCGTGTATTTATAAGGCGTCATAAAATATACTCGATACACGTGGAAAATTTTGATTGGCGTCCTGTGAAGTGATATTAGGGATTGTCTGCCACACATTTATGGTAGTGGTTTATAGACAGCTTCAGTAAATAATCATTGTTATAGACATCGCCGATTCTTAAGGACATTGATGGATACTTATTCCCAAAACTTGTCCTCTCGATATGAAGTTCGTGAAATATTCGCACATTTATTAACCTGCTCACTAAAAGGTCTTGTTTTTTAATTTAATCATATTATCTCCAGGTATAATTTCCAATGCAAGATAAATGAACAGAAGTGAGGGGGTTCAGTGAAAGCTGTATCTGACCTTTCCATTTGGAAATGCCTCTCGTGGTCCGAACAAAAAGGAGCTGAAATATAAAGAAAAAAATCAACAGAGTCAATAGATTCAAGGCTTTCATTAAACCAGGAAACAAGGAGGTGAAGGTAGAGTTGTTTATTTTTATATCATTATTGCAACACATGATGGGGAAATTTAAAAGTTTGACGTTTTTATCACTCTCCTATTGACCTATTATATTTTATGTGAGGAAGAAGGAACCAAAGGCTGAGCCCACATGAATGTTCCTTCCAAGAAAGAAGAAAAAAGAAACAAACAATGCAAAAGACAGCCAAATTCAAGATCCATTCGTTTCAAGATGCCTGGACACACTGTGTTTGAAAAACTGGAGATCATAGGAAGTAGGAAATACAGACAGAGGGAGACTGTCCCAGAGTTGACCTGTTGCATAAATGAAGGACTGAAAGTAACGGTTAACTCTTGCATTAGAGAGTTGGACAGAAAAGGGATGAAAGTTTGTTGCTAGACAGGTGCTATGTGCCCGTCGTAGAGGTGGAAGGATGCAATTAGACAGTTCAGAGGAGCAGTGACCATTGAAGTAGCAATAGAAAAGAGATAAAGAGGCAGCAGTGCGGCGAAGAGACAGAGGTTGAAGGGAGCCAGTAAGAGGAGGAGAGTTGATGAGATAAATAGTCTTTGACTCCACCCTATTGAGATGAGCTGTATGTGGGGAGCCTCCCCACACATGACAGTTGTACTTTAAACAGGGGCGAATAAAACCCGTGTATAAAGTTAACAACTGTGCAGGGGTAAAGAAGGCATGGAGTCGGCTTAGCACACCCAATCTCTTGGAAGCAGATTTTATAAGAGATGCAATATGATCTTTCCAAGATAAGTCCCGTGAATGAGACCCCAAGCATGTTCAAGGATGATGCAGGATTGAGCTGGATATTATTAAACATTAGTGGGTACTTATGTGGAAGATTTTGATGGGTTGATAGGTGTAGAAACTGAGTCATTGATGCATTAAAAACAACAAGATTATCTTTATCCAAATCACAGATACGAACTAAATCAGACATTAGGTGTGCCATAGCCTCATCCCTTGTTTGTTGAAGTAACTGCTGGGATGGACGTTGCAGGAACCGAATGGAAAGCTGAAAGGTGGAGTCATCAGCATACGAGTGAATAGGGTTAGAGGTACAGCTTAGAAGGTCATTGATGAATAAAAGGAAGAGAGTTGGTGATAGGACAGAACCCTGAGGAACACCACTGTTGATAGGTCTAGGTGAAGAACGATGGTCGTCTACAACAGCAGCTATAGAACGACCAGAAAGGAAGCTAGTGATGAAGGCACAGACAGAAGAATAGAAACCATAAGAGGGCAGTTTGGAAATTAAAGATTTATGCCAGACTCGATCGAAAGCTTTTGGGATGTCAAGTGCAATTGTTCTGGTGTCAACATCTTTTTCCATATGAAGTTGTAGTATCACACATTGTACATAATAATTTTTAAAGCTGTTTAGTCATAATTAACAGTGTGTAATGAAGTGTGAATGATGAACAACCAAATATCATTTCGCTGTTAGCTGTGGTATAGAAAGAAGGTGGATGGCAGACCACAAGTGCCACCCTGTTTCAATTATAAAATGAAGGTTAGGAGAAGTGAAAAGATATATGAATAGTGGGTAAGTGTAAAGTCCTGGGGAACCATTTATTATATTGGTATATGTGAATGTACTTAATGCCATTTAATAGAGGTGTATAATGTGCTAGTAGAGTTGTCATTTATCTCTACTTTTTGCATAAGCCCAGAGTATATGTAAATGCTTGGCACCTCACTTTGTAGCTGACCTCAGCACCGCGCCCTAGTCGGCTCGGTGAGCGTACAGCGTCAGAAGCCGTTTTATAGTTATAAAGGGAGGTGGTATCGCTCTTACATATCTCTCGGGTCGCAGTTATATTATTCTGTACCCAATAAAGAGAGATTTAATCTGCTCATTTCTGTCACCTTACGCTACCACTTAATAACAGACCAGCTTCCACCTTCTAGTGGCAGAGGACCTTTGGTGGGAAGTGTCGGGCAGTGACGGTGAGAAGCTGACGTGTACTACAGACAGTGTCGTCGATCTCCAACACGGTGGTCTAGTTATACCATAAAAGCAGAACACATAATATGTAGTCAACTGCTACTCCATAACAGCTACATTAAATTGGTGGCCAACAGTGTGACGATACATTTTAATTGGTGCTAGCGGTGGCACGATATTTAGTGGTAGCCATGTACCGATACATTAAATTGGTGGCAGCAGTGGGATGAGCAAGGTAAGACACATACCATAGCGTATGCTAGTAGGGCACTAAGACCCCCAGAGAAGATCTATTCGACGACACATTTGGAGACATTAGCAGTCGTGTGGGCGTTAGGACATTTCCGGGATATTATCTTTGGCTACCGGATAATTGTTTTAACTGACCATGCACCCATACGCGACTTGTTTAAAGGGAAAAACTTGCACGGTAAGGTTGCGCTTTGGTTTGGCAAGGTAATGGAGTTTGATCCAGAGGTCAGATATTTACCAGGCCGTCAAAATGTCGTAGCCGACGCGTTGAGTAGAAACATTGCTGCTACTATAGCCGAGGATGTTGCTCTTGCTGAGTATTCCTCAGACACGGTAAAAGCGGAACAACGTAATGATGCGATGTGGTCTCAAGTCATCTATGCCTTGGAGTCTGGCGACGAGACTTGTCTACCTGAACTCCCAGTACCAATGACTCACTTCCATCTTCAACAGGGTCTTTTGTATAAGCAACCCCCAGGGAAGGACACTGCATATCAGTTGGTTGTTCCTGCTACCTTACAGCAAGCCGTGCTACAGTTAGTTCATGACGTACCTCAAGCGGGTCATCCCGGTTGCGATAGATGCATACGTGAGGCGAGAAAGAAATATTATTGGCCGACCATGAGGAAGGACATAGGAGCCCACGTCAGTCAATGTGTCAAATGCGCAGAAATACGAGGAACGACGGGACTTCCGACTCCCATCTTAGAGTATCCTCTACCGGGAAAACCCTGGGATACAGTCTCCATTGATCTCTTAGCGTTGCCGAGAAGTCGTCAAGGTTCAAGTTATGTACTGGTGGCAATGGACCATTTCTCACGATTCACTGTTTTAGCACCTTTACAGACGAAAACTTCAGAGGAGGTGGCGCACGCTTTTGTGACTTCAGTGATTTGTCCATACTCTACACCCAAGGTATTGCTCAGTGATAATGGCAGTGAATTTCGTAACCAGGTGTTACAAGAAATCTGTCGTATGTATGGAGTAAAGCAAGTTTTTGTAACGCCTTACAGTCCTAAGAGCAATGGCCTGGTGGAGAGGACAAACAGGAAGATACTGGAAGTCTTGAGACCAGTAATAACCTCAAATCAAGAGGATAACTGGGAAGACTGGTTATCACATGTAGCGGCGACCATCAACTCCTCTGAAAATTCAACTGGGAAGTCTCCTCATTATATCCTTTATGGAGAAGAGAAAGTGTTACCCTACGATTTGTTGGCTGGACCTCCTACTCCAGTATACAACGAAGAAGACTACGCAAAGATACAGTTGTTGAAATTCCAACGTATACACAGTGAAGTACGGAAAAGATTAAAAGCCTCAAGAGCGGAGATGATGGCGAAACAACACAAAGGTAGTCAAGAAAAGACGTTACAGGCAGGCCAGAAGGTCATGATCCACAGCCCTGAAAGAATTTCCAAACTCAGACCTAAGTTCCGCGGACCATATACCGTTGTGGAACGAGTACGTGGAAATACTTATAGAATAAAGGATGAAGCTAATGGAACTCAGGAGGTAGTACATGCTGATAGGATCAAACTAGTAAGTCAAGAGCTAGGTCTAACTAACCCTGCGTCTGATGTGGTGTCCCCTCTGTCTTCGTCGCAGTCTATGTCGTCGTCCGTACCTGTCCCTAACCAAGAGTATCGCAGCAAGCTACGATCCCACAACAAGAGTGATTAAGGGAGTATCTTCTCTTGCAGAAAAAAATGTGGCTGTGGCTCATACTACTCGTGCGTTGCTTGGGGTGGACCTATGGAAAGACGTCGGACATGGACACGACTGCGTTAATGCCAGGAGCACTGAAGAGCCCACTTGGAGAAGTCGTGGTAGTGGAAGATGCAGTATGCATCTGCTATCCAACGGAAGGCTATCTCCAAACGCCAGATATTGTCAAGGAGGTCTCCAAGGGTTTGTCGAATCTCAGACAGCAACTGTTGGAAGTGGGAAAGATGTTTAATCGAAACCCACGATTGACGAACTCTGACACTGAAGCTTTGGAACGAACCTTGCATGGAATTGTTGAGCTTCAGACTAGGCATATAGACAGGCTCACCTACAGGCTCACTAACTTGCATGTTGCTTTACCTAACGTACACTCTGATCTTTCCAAGCATGTCCATGCACGTACTAAGAGAGGACTTGTGGATTTTCTAGGAGTCCTGTCTCAACAACTCTTTGGCACGGCATTAGATAAGGATGTAGTGCAATTGGGTAGACAGATGCATGACTACACTGGACATAATTAGGACTACCAACCATCTAGTAGAGCTTGTGAACAACATCCAAATTAACCTACCAACCCTAGCTAACTTGGTGTTATTCGCTGAGTACTTACATGCTCTTGGCGAGTCAACCACTGCTTTGGAGAAGCATGCAGCCAATATGGTGGACGGCTTAATTGATGCAAGTTTGAACAGGGTTAATGCTTTATTGCTGCCTACTAATATACTAACAAATGCACTTGATATAGCTATGTGGAAGCATGGACTTATGCCACTCTTTGATCTGAGTCAACTGGAATATTATTACCCATTGTTAGAGGCCCAATTGACCCATGAAGGCATCCTGATATTGGTACCTATGAGGAATGCTGTAACATACCAGGCATGGGGGTTCATTTCCTTCCCTTTTGCTACTGCTAATAATACACTTGTTGTTATTGAAGAGGGTCCAGAGGCGCTAGTTGTCTCAGATGACAAGAAATATGTAGCAGAAACGACTGTGGATGAATTTGAGAAGTGTAAGGCCTCATTTCTTGATCTCCATGTATGTCCTGCTTTCCATTTTGTCTTCGTACCATTGAAGGTAGAGGAGTGTAAGAGGGCCTTGTTGGACACAAATACTTCCTCTGCTCTGCAACGTTGCACCTTCCAACCCATTCAGTTGAAGTCAGTTTTCCATGCTCATATTCATGCGAAACAGTACTTTTACTTTCCTGAGACAGAGGACGCAACTGTGACTTGTGCCTCGCAGAATCAATTCCTTGTGAGTTACACAGTAAAGAGATAGCAGTTCTGCCTAGCAAGCATCATCTAGCTTTGTCAGTGAACTTCTCATCCCAGTTACGACCCTTTTTACCTTCATTCAATGTTACTTCCTTGAATGTGAACAGGCTGTCTCATGTATTAAAGGAGCTTACCTTCCTCTCCCACCTGAACAGGACTGATTTAGAGCCTTATGTACTGCCCTATCTTCCTTCATACCTTTCTCCTTCCTATTTTGGTCCTGGCGTTGGTCTTCTACTTATTGTGGTCTTGTCCTGTGTTTGTGGTTTAGGCTACTATTTAAGGCGCCAATTAAGGAACCCACTGAGACCACGTGTCCGTACTCGCGGATTGCAAGTGGATGTTCCTGAATAGTTAGCTACCCTACACTCTGGTTAGGCTACACGGTAGTTAGGACAACAATGTCGACGAGGACGTCAATGGTGTGGCCGAGTGATGTTCTGGTGTCAACATCTTTTTCCATATGAAGTTGTAGTATCACACATTGTACATAATAATTTTTAAAGCTGTTTAGTCATAATTAACAGTGTGTAATGAAGTGTGAATGATGAACAACCAAATATCATTTCGCTGTTAGCTGTGGTATAGAAAGAAGGTGGATGGCAGACCACAAGTGCCACCCTGTTTCAATTATAAAATGAAGGTTAGGAGAAGTGAAAAGATATATGAATAGTGCGTAAGTGTTAAGTCCTGGGGAACCATTTATTTTATGGGTATATGAATGTACTTAATGCCATTTAATAGAGGTGTATAATGTGCTAGTAGAGTTGTCATTTATCTCTACTTTTTGCATAAGCCCAGAGTATATGTAAATGCTTGGCACCTCACTTTGTAGCTGACCTCAGCACCACGCCCTAGTCGGCTCAGCGAGCGTACAGCATCAAAAGCCATTTTATAGTTATAAAGGGAGGTGGTAACGCTCTTACATATCTCTCGGGTCGCAGTTATGTTATTCTGTACCCAATAAAGAGAGATTTAATCTGCTCATTTCTGTCACCTTACGCTACCACTTAATAACAGACCAGCTTCCACCTTTTAGTGGCAGAGGACCTTTGGTGGGAAGTGTCGGGCAGTGACGGCGAGTAGCTGACGTGTACTACAGACAGTGTCGTCGATCCAACACGGTGGTCTAGTTATACCATAAAAGCAGAACACATAATATGTAGTCAACTGCTACTCCATAACAGCTACATTAAATTGGTGGCCAGCAGTGTGACGATACATTTTAATTGGTGCTAGCGGTGGCACGATATTTAGTGGTAGCCGTGTACCGATACACAATGGCCAAGGTTTCACCAAAGTCCCGAAAGGAGAATGACCAGGAGTCTGAAAGGTACGTGAAAAGATCGCCAGTGGAGCTTCCCTGATGGAACACTTACTGACAATCAGAGAGAAGGTTGTGATAGGAAAGATGCTTTAAAATTTATCTGTTAAGAATTGACTCGAAAACTTTAGAGACACAGGATGTTAAAGCAATTGGACGATAGTTAGAGGGTTGGGAATGGTCACCCTTCTTTGGGACTGGCTGAATGAGAGCAAACTTCCAGCAAGAAGGAAAAGTACAAGTTGACAGACAAAGGCGAGAGAGTTTACCTAGGCAGGGTTCAAGCACAGAAGCACAGTTCTTGAGGACAACAGGAGGGACTCCATCAGGCATGTCAACAACCCTGACACAGACAGAGGGCTTGTACTACAATCCCAGACAGATCATCTTTCCACACTGAACAATCTAGACCAACATACCCATATCCCACACTAAACCCTCTTCCTCCCATCATCTCCAGACATCACCTTCTGCTCCTCAAAACTCGCCCCCTTTTCATCATGGAGAGTGGTCAAAACCCTGGGTTCTGATCACCTCCCAGTCATCATCAGTACCAAAACCAGAATCACCCCAGCTGGCCACAAACACACATACACTAATTATAAGAGAGCCAACTGGGAGGCCTTTGTAACTGAAAAAGAACAACATTATTTTCGAAACACTAAACAGTACACCCATCACAAACATCAACACCGCTGTGCACACTTTCAATACAATTATACAAAATACAGACAAAAGACACATCCCTAGAGGCAACAGAAAGAGACAGAACCTCAACTTCACACCAGAAATTCAAGGCCTCATCAGACAACGGGACACACCCCAACACCCCATACACAAGACACCGTACAACAAATACAAGAGCTCAACACTCAAATATATAATAAAATATCAGAACAGCAAACACTAATCTGGAAAAAGTACCTCCAAACACTTGACCACAAAACAAACATCAGCAAACTCTACAAAACACTAAACAGCATTATACTTTCCAACAGCAACACCACACAATCACACGCTGCCATCACAACAACAGACACCATACCCTCAAACAAACAACAAGCAAACACTCTCATCAATCAGTTTTCACAAGTCAGCCATCTAAACCCCCATACCAAAGACCGACGTATCATCTGACGTAAGAGACAGTTCCCCACAGACCCAGACTACGCACCTTTCACTTACAACCAGACGAAGCACATCATTAACAACCTCAAGCACTCATCTGCCTGTGGACCAGACAACATAAGCAACATTCACGTTAAAACACCTTGGACCACAAAGCATACAAGCACTCACCAACATATCAAACAAAAGCTACTCACACAACATAATACCCAACATCTGGAAGCATGGCATTATCATCACTATCCCTAAACCCAACAAAGATACCACGTTACCCTCCTCACGCCGCCCCATCACACTCCTCTGCACCCCTTCTAAAGTCACTGAACGACTGGTACTACAACTAGTCACACTTCACATTCCCCTAGCCCAGTCACAACATGGTTTTAGGCCACTACACTCCACAAACACCCTTCTTACAGACCTTACACAGAGAGTTTTCGATGGCATGAATTCAGCTAGGCCACCACACAGAACACTCCTAATCACACTAGACATTAGCAGAGCTTTTGATGTCATCCCCCGCCACAACCTCACAAACAAAATACTCAACACAAACATGCACAATAACACAAAAAGATGGCTGGCAAACTACTTAGCAGGCAGATGTGCACATGTAACATTTGCGGTCAGTCTTCTAACATCAGAAACTTCACAAACGGCGTCCCCCAAGGATCTGTTTTGTCCCCTACACTCATTAACCTATACATGCACGACATACCCACACACCACACACCACAGATACACACAGCTTCCTATCCAGATGATATAACACTTACATGTACGCACCAAAATGCAAACACAACTGCACACATCATTCAACCTTACCCCAACACACTACACGAATGGTTCACCACAAACAGGCTCAAAATAGCCCCAGCCAAATTTACAGTGACCCCTCTCACAAAATGGACAGCAGAAAACAGTCACATCCCACACCTCACCATAAACAACACTCCCCTATCACACACACACACACACACACACACACACACACACACACACACACAATCCTTGGTGTAACATACAATACATCAATGTCATTTAAACAGCACATCACAAACATTAAAAATAAAATAACACCAAGACTCAATGCTTTGAGGTCACTTGCCCGTACAACATTCGGACACAACAAAGAAACCACCACCACAGTATACAAACAATACATACGTTCAGTGATGAATTATGTAAGCCCTGCCTGGGCTTCAACCTCACCAAAACACACTACAACACTCTACAAACCGTACAGAACAAGGCCCTAAAAATAATCACAGGCTGCACAGCGACTGCACCCACAGACCACTTACATCAAGAAACCAAAGTCCTCAAAGTCAAAGATCACCTAGACATGAGAGGCACCCAGTTTCATGCTGCAGCCTCCACAAACCCACAACATCCACTATATTACATGGCAGCACATCCACCCACACCAAGGAGCATCAAAACAACACCCAGCACACGATACCATACACAAATACTGTCATCTCTCCCCCCTCGCCCACCTCAGACCAGCTTCCAGAAGCATATCCACACTCAGATCACTCACTGCTCCATTTAGTCACTTAAAGACAACACACAGCTGCATGCACTGCCTCCTGACATCCACCCTTCTGAATCCTATCTCCCTCGTGAGGACAGGGTCCACCTAGCCAGGCTGAGATGTGGGCACCATCCAGCCCTCTTAAGCTACCAGAAGAGGCTGGATGACTCCGTCGCTGATGCATGTCCAGGATGCAACACAGCACCCCATACTATTAAGCACATTATGGAAGACTGCATTGCACACAGTCACCTACGTCAACAACACAATATACACTCTTTGAGAGCTCTGTGGGAAAGCCCGGTTTTGGCCATGGCCTTCCTAAGGGACTCGGGAGTGTTCTGCCAGACTGCCTACGGAACAACAACAACTTCTACTACTACATCAGGCCTATATGCCTTATTAGTATTGAGGCCAGTGATGGCAGAAAAAACATCAGCTGAAGAAATTTTAATGTCAGTCATGAGGAAGTCACAGGGGGGGCGGTGATGGAGGAACAGCACAGGAATCGTCTAAGGTGGAATTGGAGGAGAAAGTCTGAGCAAAGAGATCTGCTTTATCAGTAGAAGTAATAGCTACAGAGCCATCAGGGTAGAAAAGAGGAGGGAAGGATGATGAAGTAAAGTTGTTAGAAAGGTTTTTGTCGAGGTGCCAGAAGGAGCGGGAAGAATTCGAGTTAGAGAGTTGAGAGCATTTAGTACGGATGAAATTATTATGTAAGATAGAATGCAGTTTAACTATCGTATGTCCGTAAAAGTTCCAAAATTTTCCATCATAATTTTTAGACAACCTTAAGCCCTTAAAAACTCACTGCTGACAAGACGGCCGTAATGCTTGATCCTCCTATGCTTAGCAAGGCCGAGACTGAGTTACCCCTCCGTATTGGACAGCGGGGAAGAAAAGCTTGCCTAATATTTCACCTCTTCTGCGTCTCAGTCTCCTCTGCCGGCTAATATTCTTAAACTAAGAGAGGCTTGGTGTGTGCTCCTGCCCAGTGAGGGTTCCTTTGATATAATGCAAGGGGGAGGAAAGTGGCATACATCCCCAAGTGTAAAGCAGGTTCGGTTGAATACGAAAGCCTCATCCTTAACTGTACGTAGACATATATTATTCCCTGGTGGGGCTACAGACGTGATGGTGGGCACGTTGCGTCTCATTCGCTTATATGGAGGTGGAGTGGCCAAGTGGGGAAGGTGAGGCAGGCTGGCAGACAGAGAAGAAAGGGAGCTATCTCGAGGAAATAGGACACTCACTTTACAAATAGGTCCAAGGAAGCAGGAGACACACATGTGCACAAGAAAGTACACACATGCACATATACAAGAAAAGAGCTCACACACCTAAGAAAGAGGGCCAGCAAGCGCACACACACACACACACACACACACACACACACACACACACACACACACACACACACACACACACACACACACACACACACACACACACACACACAAACACACACACACACACACACACACAGACACCGAGGCACCGAGGCACCGAGGAGACCAGACGCAAGCCACCACCGCTCCATACACGGCCAACTTGGTCAGTGGCATTACCTAAATTAGTATCTTTATATGAGTCAAGCTCTGTACCAGGTTAGACTAAATGGTGTTCTAATATATATATATATATATATTAAAAAAAAAAAGAAGTTTTAAGCAAGATTTGTTCAAACAGAGAAGAAAACAAATTAGAATAAGAGTGTGCACAATCAGCTGATCGTTTGTTTTGTCTACAACTGCCCCAGGGAATGTAAGTACCATATGTGCTTTTAGTACTGCAAAATGACCACATACTTTAGTAAAGCAAATTTGGAAAAGAAAAGGGATAAAGGTAGAAAGCAGGACGATGATTTCTACCAAGAACTGGTTGAAATGGAGACTCACAATAAACTAGCGGAATGAGTACACAGGCTAGAGATGACTTTTCAAAATGAGATTGATGAAATTAAGAAACAGATGCACTTGCAAAAGGAAGAAATAGAAAAATTAGGAAAGGAAGTCAAGAAGAAACAACCATAGATGAATTGACAGTAGAATTGGGTTCACTTAGGAGAAAAATTAGTGAAATGGCAAATACAGTAGTCAACCACGAGAGTATTATGGAAGAGTTCAAAAATGATATAGAGACAATTAGGCATGTAAGCAATCTGATAGATCAGACCAGTGATATTGAGAAGATAACACAGGTGAATGAAGCTGTGCAAAGCTACAAAAATGATGTGGAAACCACTTATGCTGAAATGGTGAGAGTAAAGAAAGACTTAGAAACAAGGGCGGAAGAAAAAAGCATTAAAAAGGAAGTGAAAAGAATAATCCAAAACAATCCTAAGTTAGTCAGAGATTCAGTAGATATTAACAAATCTATAGTAATCACTGGTATAGAAGAGGAAGAAGTAAAAAACAAGATCTCAAGAGACAAAAAGGAGATGGCAAATGTAATGAGCATATTGAAAGAAGTATCAGAGGAAATCTGTAGTAAAGACATAGAGGAACACAAAACGTTAGGGAAATACGAGAAAAGCAAGTCAAGACCCCTAAAGGTAACCTTCCAGAGCGTAAACACCGTGGAGGAGATACTAAAAAATGCAAAGAATCTTATGGAAAAAAAGGAGTTCAAAAATGTATGGATAAAAAGATGCCTAACACAAGAGGAACTGGAATAACTGAAAGAGAGGAGGGAGGAAGCGAAAACAACAAACGAGGGAAGAGCAGAGGAGGAGAAGAATAAATTTTTTTTACAAAGTAATAGTCAGGTCAGGTGCGAGTAAGGAGATGGGTCTATTATGATGTGGCAGGGGTAAACCAGCTCTACTGTCGGGCCCTGCTGCGGATGTCACTAATTGCACTGCGCAGTTGACCCATGTGTCGTGTGGTGCGGTGAGGATCTGTCCCTTCTCCCCTTTGGGGCTAAGATGCGATTGACCGTGCTTGAATGGATGAGTAAATGGGGAGTGTGTCGTCCTGTCTCAGCTACCTCCCTTTCCATGGGGGAAGCAGCCTAGGTATATAGATAGACAAAGTAATAGGATTGCAGGTACGAAAGTGGTACATAAACATGAGGGAATAAAAAGGAGGAAGGTAGTAGAACCAAGTCATGACAAGTATATAAACAAGATGATTAAGTTGATGTACTGAAATGTGGATGGAATGGTATCTAAATTATTAGAGATGAATGATTATGTCAGAGAAAATGAACCACATATAATATGCCTAACTGAAAGAAAATTAACACCAAGGATATCAAATGACATCCTAAACTTAGAGGAATATAATGTATGAAGAAGAGATAGGAACTTAAAAAAAGGAGGAAGAATAATAATATTAATTAAGAAAAATCTAAAAGTCAAAGAAATAGAACTAGATATACCCTCACAAGTAGAACTGATTGCAGTAGAGATCAATAAATCTGAAGGGAAAGTAATTGTAGCCAATTTGTACATGCCACCCAAGTCAAACACACGGGAAAGAGACGAGTATGAGGACCTGGCAGAGAATACAATTCAGAGTTTAAGATCATTACTACATAAAATGGAAGAGAAATCGGAAAGATTATACTAACTGGAGATTTTAATACAAATATAAATTGGAATACTCTAGATACTCGTATAATAAGCCAAGAAAGCTGTTGGGACCAAAAGCTCCTGGATCTCGTGCAAGAGTTTTTACTAACGCAACACGTAAGGGAAAGCACCATAAAAAAGGACTCGATGTACCCTCAATGCTATATCTCATATTTACTAGGCAAGAAAACGATATTGACAATTTAATATACCACCCTCCATTCGGCAAAAGCGACCATGCAGTACTAAACTGCAGCTTCAGGATTGCATATGACATAGTTAACAGCAATGAAAGTTACAAAAAGAGCCTAAACTATAAAAAGGGAAACTATCATGACGTAAAGAAGTACTTCTTAGAAATTGATTGGGGAAAGGAGCTTAGAGGACAAGATTTAAATGCTGTATATAAAAAATTCTGTGAACTTTATGAAATAGGAGTCCAGAAGTACATCCCAAAGCACAAAGAAGCAGAAAAGAAAAGAAAGAAATGGTTCAATACGGAATGTAAAAAATCAAAAGAAAAAAAGAGATTTGTTGTGGAATAGATACAGAAGACACAATAGTGAAAGGGCATATAATAATTACAAACAGGCAAGAAACGATTATACAAGAAAAAGGAGGGAAGCCCAAAAACAGTTTGAGGAGGATATCATAAGTAAAAGTAGCGATCAACCGAAGCTATTTTACAGCTACATCAGAAGCAAAACCAAAGTAAAAGATAAAAAACAATCCGTTACAGACGAGGGAATCACCTACACACAAGAGATGTATATTTGTGAAGCACGAAACAAGAAATTCCAATCAGTTTTTACGGAAAAAAAAAATTGAGAGGGATTATGTGGAACATGCATGCCCACACATACTACCAGATATACAAACATCAGAAAAAGTAATACAGGAGGAATTAAGTAAATTAGACAAAGGAAAAGCAAATGGCCCTGATGAAATTTCATGTTGGGTACTACGTGAATGTGCAAAGGAGTTAAGTAAACCATTATTTTTAATTTTCAAGAATTCCTTGAGTCAAGGTAAACTACCTGATATTTGGAAGAAAGCAAACATTGTTCCCTTATTCAAGAAAGAGAATAGACAAAATCCACACAACTACCGACAAGTATCACTAACCAGTGTTGTAAGCAAGGTATTAGAAAAGCTTATAAGAAAAGCTTGGGTAAATCATCTAGAAGAACACAATATGATAACAGAAAGACAGTTTGGTTTCAGAAAAGGAAATCATGTGTTACTAATCTGTTGAGCTACTATGACAGAGTAAGAGACACATTAAAGAAAAGAGAAGGATGGGTGGACAGTATCTATTTAGATTTCAAGAAAGCATTCGACACAATACCACACCAAAGACTTTTATGGAAACTGTACCATCAAGGAGGAATTCGAGGCAAAGTGTATTGTTGGATGCAAGATTTTCTCATCAGAAGAGAAATGAGAACAGTACTAAGGGGAAATTACTCATCATGGAAAGAAGTGACTAGTGGAGTACCACAGGGCTCAGTGCTGGCACCAATCATGTTTTTAGTGTATATAAATGATATAGACAGTAACACTGAAATGAAAGCTATCTAAATATGTTTGCAGATGATGCAAAAATACAAAGGAGAACTACTAACACAGACTCTTGTAAAGAGCTACAAGATGAATTAAATAAACTTCATGAATGAAGTAATACATGGCAAATGGAATTCAACGTGGACAAGTGTCATGTAATCAAGTTTTGTAAAAGTGGAAAAAGACCTGATTGGGATTATACGTTAGGAAATAAAACCCTACACACATCAGAAAGAGAGAAGGACCTAGGTGTGATTATCAATAACAGACTATCTCCGGCTGACCACATCAGTGAGAAAGTACGGAACATATATACACTGCTTGCAAATATGAGAATAGCATTCACATACATAAATGAGGACATGCTAAGAAAGATAATAACATCATTCATCAGACCAACCCTGGAGTATGCATCAGTAGTCTGGAGTCCTCATCTCAAAAAACACATAGACAAGATTGAAAAAGTTCAAAAGGCTGCTACAAGATGGGTACCAATTTTAAGAGATCTAAGCTACGAAGAAAAACTAAGTAAACCGAATCTACCAACACTACAGGAGAGAAGGAAAAGAGATGACATGATTATGCTGTATAAATGCATATCAGGGAAGGAGAAAATAGACATAAATGATTACTTAACCTCTGGGGAAGCATCAGCAAGAGGACACTGCAAAAAACTGCATAAGAAGAGAGGTGATAAAGACGTAAGGAAATTTAGTTTCCCAAACAGAGCAATTGATCAGTGGAATGCACTACCGAATGAAATAGTGTGTGCCAAAACAATTCACAATTTTAAGGGTACGTATGATAAATATGGTTTAAGACACGGGACAGTACGAGCTTGACTCATTCATCTGTAAAGATACAATTAGGTAAGAACAATTAGATAAGAACACACACACACACACACACACACACACACACACACACACACACACACACACAGTCAGTCACCTAGATGAGATATGCATATGGGCCTCGCTCATCAGCGTGTACACACACGTCACGCGTGCGCGCACAGCAATGCATACATACACATGGGCATACAGACATTGCCATGTGCACACATCCATGCACTTACATACACACATTACCATATGCGCACATCGATGAACATGTACATATACACACATTAGCATGGCACACGCACACAGATACTACAAAACTCACTCATGTACCTGCACAAAACACACACATGCACGAACGCGCTCTCACACACACTCACTCAAGCGCGAGCGCACGCACGCAGGCGCGCACACACACACACACACACACACACACACACACACACTCACACACACACACACACACACACACACACACACACACACCTGGTGCAGTGGTAACGCTCTCGCTTGCCAACTGGTGGACGGGAGTTCTCGCCTCGCTCAGGTTGCGAAAAGTTTCACTGACGAAGTGGATGGTTACTGTCCCCCTTGAGCAAGGGGACGGGTGTGTGGGTGTGTGGTCACAGCCTTGCCCTTAGATCGGACTATATGAGCTCTCAGCTCCCTTCCAGGAGGGTAAAAGCTGACGATCACGACCATCAAGTGATCCTGATCGACCTGGTGAATTACACACACACACACACACACACACACACACACACACACACACACACACACATCATTATACATACCCATATACACACACCATTATACACGCCCATATACACAAACCATCATGGACACACATACGAGTATCAACACACACACACACACACACACACACACACACACACACACACACACACACACAGACGTAGGGATGCACAGACACATTTATACATTCACACATATACATGAAATATAACTCGCTATTAAAGATACACACATATCTAAATTACAGCCATAAATTATCCACGAATTTAGTAACAGTTCATGGGCACCCATTAATGTCTATAAAAACGAAGTAATTACCCCTTACACATATCAAGAAGTAATTAGGTTATTACCTTGTGGGTAAAATAGACGATTGGCCTTAGGTGAGAGAGAGATAAAAACTACTGTCAGAAAGTTAATTCTCTCACTCAGCTCTTTCGACTTAAGCACTTAAATCATTGCAGTAAAAGCTAGTTTGCTGGACTGAGGGAAATTGGGAAAGTAATATTAAGCTGTTTACTTAGATTCCCTTTTTTCATTACCATAAGGCTGGTATAAGCTGATATAATTTAGGGAGGAACTTTTTTATCGTCTATCTGTCTACGACCAGAAGCCTTAATCTCGTAAGTGGTGGCCACAAATAAATCGCCTCCATGTCGCCCTGTCCCATGCCGTTTCGCTGCCCTTCTCCCATTATTGTAAGGCTGTTAATTATGGCTGTGGTTTTCACTTCCATAAAAAAAGATTCTTATCTTACACAATTGAAGTGCCTGGTGGTAACAAGAAAACTAAGGCATCGTACTGAAGAAGTTACACACACACACACACTCTCTCTCTCTCTCGAAGGAAAAGCAAAAAATCAGTTCAAGCTTTGCCAATACGCTGGACCCAGCTCCTATGAAGCAGCCTAATATGTACCTCCTGACACGGATCGTTGTTACAGCGTGTTCTGGCTATATTTGGAAGCGCCATGCATAGAGCCACTCCATCTTCATCCATTTTTGTCGAAGGTGGGGGTTAGGGAGGGGAAGAGAGGGACGCTGGGTGTGTGAGTTTTCATCTTAACATTCTTGAAACACCTATGACTCACCTCCAGCATAATCGTAAGGCGTTAGGTGGAATGAAGTAGGTTTTGGAGAGGGGCGCCTTCGTGTGGTGGCACTGATATAATCAGGTCAACTGCTTGATTATACAAATATCCCTCAATTACTTCCCTTTCCCCCCAAAAGGAGGATGGTGAGCCGCAAGAGAAGATAAATTTAAGTCTGCAATCCACCTGGTTCACGTTTCAGATAAACCTACTACTACTACTGCTACTACTACTACTACTACTACTACTACTACTGCTACTGCTACTACTGCTACTGCCACTGCTACTACTGCTACTGCTACTGCTACTGCTACTACTGCTACTGCTACTGCTACTACTGCTACTGCTACTATTACTGCTACTACAACTACTACTACTACTAACTACTACTACTACTACTACAACTACTACTACTACTACTACTACTACTACTGGAATGAAATACTTGAGTAGTGTTGATCGGGAAAAGGTTGATGGTTACCATATCAAGCAGAAATGATAAAACAGAAGCGAACTGACTCAGTACGTGCTCCCCTTCACGGCCACACCACCAAAAGCTGCATCAGGAATACATGAGCAGTCGCCTTTAACCTCGCAGTGCATGACCTCTTCAACTACAACCTCATTCAACACCCTCTGTGTCCCCTTTATGCTCCTAGACCAATTGATTCACCTTCCGGGCTAGTCTTCATCACCTGCCACTTAATATTTTCGTAATTTAGTCCTTCTGGGTGTGTTTATTTTTCCAGGTGTATCTCTTGTTCTCATAATCCCTCTTTGATCAGGTATCTTTAAATAAACATCAAGACTAGGCCACCTACACTTTAATTAATATTCTCAAGTTGCACACCTTAAGCCATACCTACTCCTCCCCTGCCAAGTCTGACCTTAATTAGCCTCAGCCAGACACACTACGCATACAAACGGCTTGGCGCCCCCCCTGGATGATGGGAGAGGCTAGGTGACACAAATAACAACTTACAGTAGCTTGGCTCTCTCTTCCTCATGTTCTGACACACCTAACTTCCTACATGGACTGGGGGACGGCTGGCGGTCTGGCTGGCTGGCTGGCTGACTGGCTGACTGCTGGACCCTCGTAATCTCTACCACAGCAAGCAGGTATTCACTGTGTAGCAAAGGGCTTTCCTCTCCGGCTTCTTTATCAACCACAGACCCAGGTGTAAAATCTGCAAAAAGGCCTCGTTGCCTCTCCGCTTTTCTCCCTCCCAATGCAGACTGGTGTATAATCTGCAACTCTGGTCAATTCTCATGCTTAACTTTCTGCTGCAGGACATAGGTGTATATTCTGCTAAGTTTTTGTAGTTTCCTGTCTGCCACACCATACAGATGTTTATTCAATAGCCAAAGTCCTGTTGTATCTCTTGCTTCTCTTTACCACAACACACAGGCATTTATTCAGTAGTCAGTCCTGTAGCCTTTCCTGGTCTTTCCCCCATAGCACACAGTCGTTCATTGAGTAGCCAAAATTTCGTCGTCTCTTCTGCTTTTCTTTCTGGCACAGTATACAGGTGTCTCGTTCTCACTCCTGCACCTACCTACCACAGCAAACACGTGTATAATATGCAAGTTCTTCTCTCCTGTTTCTTTCTCTGCCACAGTTCACAAGTGTATATCAGCAGCAAAATTCCTATTGCCTCTCGTGTTTATATTACTTATCTTTCTATTAAAGCACAAAGGTGAATAGTCGTCAGCAAAATTCCTATTATCTATTTACATTTTTCCGTTTTCAATGGACTTCGAAATCGGTCATGTGAATCTGCAGCAGCCGACTTTGATGACAGTGGTCTCTGGCCAAATAAAGTCATTACTGTCGGCTGGTGGGGTATGACCAGCCTGATTTTCAAAGTCATTGGGGAGAGAAGCAGTAAAAACAGCAGGATGCTTGCTGCTGATTATACAGTTGGCTTCAGTAGCTCCATAATAGTTTCGAAGCGGTATCGAAGCCGAAAGAGAGCTTGCCATTCGAATCAGCAACAGTTACTTGGAATAACATCTCCCATTATCAGTTGGGGATCCCAGATAATGTCTACCTGTCTTGTCCGATGCTGCATCCTGTAAGAGATCCTCGACAACAGGACCTCGGTAATGACCTGCCTTCCCACGATATACCACCTTCCCTCACATATTCAGGCAACTTCTCTCTTCATCTTATTTTCAGTCCCTCTCATCTCCTTCTAACCAGCTCGTCATGGGAGTATTGTTAACCTCTTCAGTGACATGTCTTATTTCTCGCTTTATACTAACACACGATTTTTCTCAGTTAAGGAGTGGCTTTTCAAGGAGGTTAGAAACAGCCTTCACTGACCCACTTCGCTACAAGACATCATTTCAGAGATGAATAAAATCGCCTGGAAGTAACAAGAAAATAATAGAAAATGTCAAAGGATTGAAGGTGTTAGGGATCTTTGACTTTGACTGTACAATATCAGTCTCCCCTTAGGGCCTTAGAGACAAAACAAAAATTGAGGCCTGGACCGCTTGGGGACTCATTCCTGTAAGACAAAATGTGAAAGAGTTTTTTCAGGGGGAAAAATTTAGCCTACCATTCCACTGCATCTACATCACACTTTGAGCATGTCCGTCACAGTCCTCCCTGACTCATCATAAAAGAAAAGCACATACAGAAATATACCAAACCTTTCACAGCTTATTACCATGTGCCCGCAGATAAAATTTCAAGTAAAGAGGTGAAATATTAGGCGAAGTTATAGGCAAGGGAATCTACCAAGCTTCTCCCAGCTTAAGAAATCCAGCTGGTGACAGAAAAAAGAAGGGGTGAAATATTAGGCAATGTAATGGCTAGGGAAACATACCAAGCCTCTCTCAGATTAAGAATATTATCCATCTGACGAAGTTAGAAGCCGAGGAGGTGAAATACAGGGTGGTTCATAAATACAACGCTCCCTTTACACTGTGCCTGGTGATTTCTCGTGTTTTGTGGGGACGGCTGGCCGTTTATCCTTTATCTACCCTGCACCGTTCATTCAGTATACTCCCACTGCCACAGCTACGCCCACACCAGCTGACAGAGAAATAAGGTACTACCACGTGCGTTTTTGGTGGAGCGCTTTCCGGCCAGCCTGTAGTAAGCGAACGTTTGTCCACACCTGTACAATAACCATGGTGGTAAAGATATGAAAGAGGTCCAGCCCGCTCCAAGGCAGGTCCGAGCCAGGTCTTCCATATTTAACTGCAAAGTATATGGGGCAGGCAGTACTGAATCGCTTTTTTGTGGCCGGAAAGAGTAGGGTCGTGTTCTTCCTAATCATACACATCTGACAATCGTACATCTGGCCCTGTTTATGGAGAGGGCAGCTTGATTGCCTCCAATGTGGTCGTCTGCCGGTATAGGTTGTGCGAATCTTTTTATAAATTACATTTTCTTGTTTCATTTTTTTTTAAATTCTCATTCATATCTACCACACCCACTGAACACCAGAAATTGTGTAGGCCAGATTATGCGCCAGTATCTGTCTGTCTGTCTGTTTATCAGTCTCTCAGCCGTTCTGTCTCTCTCACTGTCTGTTTTCGAGTTTATCTGTGAGCATATATGTCTGCTCCTCTCTTTATCTGTGTACGGTATCTATCTATCTATCTGTCTATTAGTCTCTCTCTCTCTCTCTCTCTCTCTCTCTCTCTCTCACACACACACACACACACACACACACACACACACACACACACACACATCCACACCGGTTAATGAACATCCCTGGTTGATTCCCCATGGTGACTGTCTTCCATTTTTTTTTTTTTTCATTGTTTAACCTTCATTCATATCTGCCAACCCAATTCACTGCTAGAAAGTGTTCAGACTCGATTGTATACCGGTATCTGTCCTCTCTCTCTCTCTCTCTCTCTCTCTCTAATAAGTTCACCTTTCCTTTCCTTTTCTTCACTCGTAATAAAACGGTGGCTATTTAGAAACGATCCACAGCATTTTACTATCAATATAATGTGATTTCAAGGGATATGGAGGCTTGAGTGGTTGATAGGAGAGCAAGAACTAAAGATAGGAGGACGATAAAGAGATAAGAAACTGTCTCTAACATTTATCGAGAATTGGCAGCAAATTGTAGCATACACGGAGAGGGATGATGGGGAGAGTGCTATCAGGTTTTATAAACAAACGATGAATGATACGGTATATAGTACTGTGTTGAGTCCACTTGTGGTTGAATGTATATTTTCGTAATACACACACGCCAAACTCAACACACGCACACACACACACCACCTTAAACTTACACACACACACACACACACACACACACACACACACACACACACACACACACACACACATCTGTTCATGAAGAGGGTCCCCTTCGGGCTGAAAACGCTACATTCTCCCCGTACCCCTAGCGCTCCCCTCCCCCCCCCTCAAAAAAAAGTGAGCATAGTTCTGCTTCCATACGTATTTTCTTTACTGAGGAGCCCAGACCGTTACTGAAACCGGTTGTTTAATTCTACCTCCCCAGTTTGCCAGATTTATACCCACTCTTCCTGTATATTTGTTCCATTAAGTTTGTTTTATGCAGGTTTATCATATATCTGTCCCACGTCTTAAACCTTCCCCATCCATGCACTCCATACATGAGTAAATCATATCGCGAAGGTGTAAAGAAACCCCAAATTTCTGATAGATATTTGTTGGAACTAGCGATGAGGGTAATGTGTGTTTGTCTTACCCAACTGCTGAATGAACTTTGTGAAGTTTTTTTTTTTTTCTTTGTTTTACGCATCCAACAACAGGCATAGATTGACAGTAGTCCTCCTAAGCGCTTTAAATTGTGTCACACTCCGCAAGTCGCCGCTCAGGCAAGGTAAACGTACTGAATGTATGCCAGCACAGGTGAAATAGCATTAGCAAAGGTGTTTTTCATGAAACGTAAATGCGATTTGTGGAAATTAGTGAAGTAATTTAGTCTACCGAAATTCAGAATCATAAAATATTGTCAACCGAGGCTGGTAATACTCGCGTCCTTCCTTACCGTAGCTCACTTTTCTACCACAGTATCACCACCTTCTCTTGGACTAATTAGATCTCACCTTCACAATTGTTTCACAAATCACCGTCAGAACCTGGGGAGAGAATCTGGGGCTTTCATACATCTTTGGGATCTCTCTTTTAAGAATTTGGCTGTCACTGCTAACGTCCTGTTCCATATCACTCATTCTCTTTCAGCACATACCAGCACCTTATAGATGGTACTCAGTGTTTTTCCATCACCGTAGGTAACTGCTCCTTCCCACTATCCAACTTACATATGAAGTCAGTTTTAGCTTTCCCTCATTCTTTCTAAGCACATTCTAACACTGTATAGATGCTCTTCAGTGTTCTGTTACTTTAGGTCACTGCTTCCTCTCACTATCCCACTTACATTCGAAGGTACTGAATCCCGTCTGCATAGCATCCGTCCCTCTGACCACTATTCCCCCACGCAAATCGAATGCAAAACAAGGTAGGTCCCACTGCCCAATTCTTAACCCCCAGACAGCGAGGGGCCAACCCAAGGCTGAGGAAAATCGTCTAGAGAATAAGAATGAAAGAGTTTAAGATGTCTGGCACCATTACAGAATGTGAAAAATCATAAATTATACGATTTTATTTAGCTTGTAAATGGCTCTTTCACATGTAAGGATTATGATACCTCGTCTCCTTGTCAGTATCGTCAGTACATTACCGTCCATTGATTGTTTCCTTGCAGCCGCTAGACAATTCTCTTCAGCTTAAAAATGACCTATTGTCTAAGTCAAAGGATTATAAATACCTAAAACTACAGGTAAACACTTTTCATGGTAGACGTGAACACCTTCCATCCGTACTCATGTAGAATCCAATCGTACACTACCATCCTTCATTACACTCGCTACAGCCACACCTTTATATCACCCCGGTTGTCATCTGAGAATTTAAGATACTCGTAAATATGGTTTTAAAATCGGGCTAAACGTGTCATGATGGGTTCCAATCCTTTACAGCCCCATCCTGACACCATCCACTTATCCACCACCACCCCTCCATAAGTCCAAGCATAAGAAAACTATATTTTCGCTATTGTCAGTGTTTTATTCGTGTGAAACAATCTTTACGCAGAGAAATATTTACATTACCCGTAGATTCCGGCAGTAAATACGTGCTACTTTAGGCTCAAATAGTGTCTCTCTTTTTTTTTTTTTTTTTTTCCTTCCAGCATCCCTCACACAGTTGGTCATTCTGTTATAGCAAGCTCCCGAGAAGCAATGTATTCTCACTAATTCAAGTGATTCCACTCAGATGCGTGTCATTATATGCTTGTACACTTTCCATCCCCACCCCAGCACCATCCACTTACACACTACCGTCTCTACGTTGTACCCTCGCTGATGCCACACTATTAAATTCGGGTTACGTGTAGTGTGCCACCGGGTTTGAAATACATCCTGATTCCAGCAAAACGCTTGTCACAGACTTGAACACCATCCTACCGTACCCTGCTATCTTTCACACCACCATCCTTCTATTCTCGCCGGTTTTTGTGTATTCTTGGCGACGGCGAATGGTTTACCTGTGAGAGTCTCTTTGCATCCACAGGGTTAAAAATACCATCAGATTCTACTTAACCGTGTGTCATTATAGGCTTGAACACCCAGCTGTACCCCAGCAGCAGTCACCCGTTCACCACCGCCCTTCATTATTCCAGCAAATATTCTAGGCACAGCCGAATATGTTATGCCTGAGAGAATCTACATATTCAGAGGGTTGAAAATATACCCAGTGTTATGATAAGCTCTGACACCTTCCCTCCCCGTTTCCAAAGCTCTGACACCTTCCCTCCCCACCTCCAAAGCTCTGACACCTTCCCTCCCCACCTCCAAAGCTCTGACACCTTCCTTTCCCACTTCCTAAGCTCCTTTGTACTCTTTTGTACAGCTTCCCTTCACATTTCCCAAGCTCTGACACCTTCCCTTCTCACTTCCTATAATCTGGCACCTTCCCTTCCCACCTCCTAAGCTCTGACACCTTCCCTCCCCACCTCCTAAGCTCTGACACCTTTCCTCCCTACCTCCTAAACTCTGACACATTCCCTCCCCGCCTCCTAAGTTCTGACACCTTCCCTCCCCACCTCCTAAGCTCTGACACCTTTCCTCCCCACCTCCTAAGCTCTGACACCTTTCCTCCCCACCTCCTAAGCTCTGACACCTTCCCTTCCACCTCAGCAGCTATCACCCATACACAACCTGTCATTCATTAGTCCAGGTAAATATTCTAGCCACTGACAGATTTGTTTGTCTGAGATAATCCTTACACATAATTAAAAATAAACTAAGATATAAGCTAAACCCCCGTCATGATAGATTTGAACATCTATTTCCACTCTAACATCATACCTCGTACACCACCGTCCTTCCCTAATTCCAGGCAAAGTATTCTGAGCACTGACGATTTTTTCCATCTGAGAGAAACCCTACACATCCAGAGGGTTCAGAATACATCCAGATTCCAGCTAAACCCGTGTCATGATAGGCTTGAACACCTCCCGTCTCTACCCCTGGAGAATCCCTTGTACAGTACCGTTCCTGAATTATTCCAGGCACGGAACAAGTGAGGCCCAGCTGGCCATGCGTGCGGGCTGTAGGTGGGCATACAGATGGCTCCCTCATCCTTGTTTACGAGGACCATGCGCAGAAACTCTTATGCACGCGGACAGATGCCAGGTTCCATATTTATAAACCTGGCTTGCGCATACATGGGTTAAAAGATACACTGTTCTTCATTCACTTACATTAGTTTTCACACCCAAACTCCTCTGCTAAATGACAGGTTACGTGAAATACGTAGATTTTTGATATTGTAAACTGTAAGGAAAATGTGCTTATCTTGCAAATTAGCTGAGATTCTTGATAAATATCGCCACAAGAGGAGGAAAACGAGAAAGAGCTTTGGAGAGGAAGATGGGTATGGGGAGAGGAAGTGGGAAGGAGGGGGGGGAGGAAGGGAAATAGAAAGGAAGGACCGAGGGAGAAGAAAAGGGGGAAGGGGTTGAATTGGGAAACAAGAGGGTTGGAGGAGGTGGAAGGGAGGGACTGAGAGTGGGGGAGGGGAGGGAGGGAAGGAAAGGGTGAGGGAGGAGTGAGGACAATGATCAGGTGAAACAGGAGGAGTAAAGGGAAGAGGAGGGGGAAGAGAACGAGGAAGAGCAGAAAGAAAAGGAGGGGGGAGAGGAAAGCTGTGAGTGGAAAAGCACAAGTTATGACGGAGTGGGGAGAGAGAGAGAGAGAGAGAGAGAGAGAGAGAGAGAGAGAGAGAGAGAGAGAGAGAGAGAGAGAGAAAGAGAGAGAGAATTATCCATAGCCAAAATCATCTTACGAAAGGGCTTTGCTTTTTTCTACTGTATGTTGACTCCACATTGCTTAGTCAGAATACACCCTTACACAGACTGGTATGATGGTGTAGTGGTTAGCACACCCCCAGTCGAAGTGACGGGGCTGCAGTGCGCGTGGCTTTGAACCCCCAAGAGGTGACTGGGGACTCCTGCTTCATGTAATGCCATCATGGGCGTGGGTCTGTCATCCACCCTTATATGTACAAGCCTTCACTTACTATACTTCAGAGGGGGTAATATGGGTAGGGGTGTTCCTGCTCTCTCTCTCTCTCTCTCTCTCTCTCAGAGAAAACTCCTCCCATTCACTACGACAGGTCTGTTATGTAAACGAAACCGACTGGTGTTGGCAAGCATAATAAAATGATATCGTTCAAAAAAAAAGTATATATATATATATATATATATATATATATATATATATATATATATATATATATATATATATATATATATATATATATATATATATATATATATATATATATATGGACTTCGTACTTAGAGGATAGTAATTCAGACAAGTTTTTGCTTCAAGGAATTTATCTGAGTTGGTAAAATCTTAGGTTGGTACCAAGAATACACTAAAAATTCAGTTCTTACTAAAAGAATTGAGAATGCGGTTATTAGATTATGCAGCGAAACATGAGCATAAATGAAAGATTATGAACTTAAAATACTACGGTAATAGTGGGTTGATTTCAGAGCTCCCTTGTTGTTGTTGGTTGGCCTGTCTGTCTGTTCGATTAAACCCGTCGACAGCAGGAAAAAAAAATGCTTGCGTGAGGCTGTCATTCTGGTACAGTACAGCACATACACCCTGCCGTGACTTGGCGCCCCCTTGTGGTAGACAGCGCTTCACCATGGTCTGATCAGGGCGAGGCGCAGGGAAATATGAGGCTTGGTTCCCGGATGGACGCCGCAGTCGCGTGACCCACGGTACACAGTGCCACCACGTATATGCCCCTCGTCAGCGCCTTTGACTTCAGTGAACTGCAAATGGAAAAAGTATACTTACATAATGAATTTTTATGCAACAGTTTCTGCTCGACATGAAACCTGTTCTACATATTGAAATCGTGTTTATTATGAAGGTGAAGCCAGGAATCCAAAGGCTTAAATGATGAGTGTATTGCTGTTTGATCCACTTCACTGGCCATTCTGTTAATAGTTCTCCCACGTTCGTACTTTCTGTGTCCTTGTTTCTGGATCCTACCTCACCCCATCCTTAGGTGAGACGTAGAAGTCAAGATGTTGATGAATATCTTTAATGTGAAATATAACACTCACGACCCTACTTAGATCCTGAAAAATGTCCAGGTTTGGCCTGAACTGTTTTATCTACACAAAAAAACAGACTTCAGTAGGTAAGAAAAATAATCCATGCTACTGGTAAATTATGGCGGCTTTGCACTACTGTCTCTCGCTTTTACACAGCAGACAAAGCAAACAATAGGTCGTATTCTCCTTGCTTTAGGAAGCTCTTTAATATCTCTTCCTAGAAAATATTTATTACACATATTTTACTGTCAGACTTTCTTAATTATTTTCTTATGCAAGCCACGTCTATCTATCTATCTATTGCCAGACGCCATAATCCCGTAAGGGGTGGCCATTTGACTTTGAGTTACCTGTTTTACGGGGAGGGGCACTAACCCTCCACCAACCCACTTGCTGACACGTAGGGATTACGTATGGTTTGGTTATATGGTTACCACCCAGCGTTGTAAATGGTTTCTTGGCTTACAGGAAACCATTTGGCTTGTCATTCAATGTAATGCCACTTGTAAAGGAAAGAAAAGCAATAAGAAGTGACAGGAAAGATGGGAGAAACAGGAAGAGAGGAGGGCAGGCACAGAAATATAATGATAGAGGCTAAGAAAGAAAGAGGCAGCATTACATCAAGTGAATGGATGATGGTCGCCAATGAAGATTAATGTGTAGAAGATCTGGACAGAATAAGTGACCTTAAATGAGTCAGTTATTGAATATACAGAATTATTTCACGGAGACGAATGCAAAAAATAAAAAAAAATAAAAAATAAGGCTTACCATTCTCCCCATTTTCAGTGTAGATAGTATATCAATAACATAACCAACAACTTTGATCAGCATCATCGGTGTCGTCATCGTTAATCACTAACGCTTCAACACGAGGACGCCTTTATTTTCTTTTCGCTGTTGTCAGGCGGTTTTATGTAGATTAACAGAGGCGCCAAGCAGTGCAGGGGTAAATGAAGGCCATAACCAACCCCTCTAGATCGAAAAGTTTATCCAAAGCTGAATAAAACTGCTCCTCAGTTGCTGGAAAATAATACCAATACGTCTCCTTGCATCAGCAGTTAAATGGCACGCCATAAATACAAGTTGTTTAGCATGAGAACTTAGTTATGCATATTACAGTGTTTTGGGTAATGTTATTTTTTTTATATAGTGGTTAAAGGAATTGATATGCTGCTCTTATGTTACTTGTCAAACACACCTTTGTGTTATTAATAAAGATAATGTACCGTGGTGGGAGTGAGGGAGGTTGGGATTCGGTAGTTTTACGAGATTTTTTTTCTTCTTGGTGACCCCCCTTATTGTCCTTTGACCGGAAGTTAGAAAAAAAATAACAATTTTTTTGTCTCAAAACATGCACTGCCTTTAACATTTCCCGGAATATTTCGAGAAGTTTATTTTATACAATTTCCTTTACATTATATGTGTTAAACTAAATATGCAGAGCGCTATCAGCCTTCCAAGTAATTCCAACAATTTTTTTTTTTTTTTTTTTTTTTTCAGAGATAGATTTGCTACAAGAATTTCAAGTGTTCACAGATAATTTGCTTTTCAAAACTGCGTGCCTTCCTCTTTCCGCTTTAACGTTTGACCATACGGACAAAGATATATGCCAAAGAGAAAACACATTTACACTGAGGTCGGGATCAGACATATTCTAACGCAAACCTTTCGATCGTGTAAGTCATGCAAAAAGCTGGAAGAACACCTTTTAGTCATGTTGGAGGAGAGTGTGGGAAGCAGAATGACCAGAATATGAAAGAGTGAAGCTGAGTGTTTTTTATTTGGTTGTTATCCCAACCCACTCGATCCGATTATTTGCGTTAGAATTCAACCGCAGCCTCAGTGTGAACCTTCTCATACAATTTAAAAATTTTCCAGTATTTTCTTGTCTGCGGCAACGGAAGGTGTTACATGAAACTGCATTATTTTCACGTGGTAACAGTATTTATACAACAAAAGAGTATGAAAGGAAAAATTATTTACGTCGCTCGAGAAAGAATGAGAAATATGGAAGGCAGGAGAGAATGATGGTTGAGGATTATGGGCAAACTTTTACCCGTGCTACTACCCATATCCCTCCAGCATTATTTGGTCCGCCCACAAAGCTACACAGCATAAAAGGTTTTGTTGATGGCGTGCATGCGTTTGTGTGTGTGTGTGTGGGGGGGGGGTGGAAACTGGTTCTACTACCTCATATTTTTTAATCTTGAATATTAACTGCGACTCAGAGCAAGATTAGATTACACCTGAACTGGACTGCAAAAGAACCCTGTGATGGGTTGTATTGTGAAGAGCCCCGGACTCCCCCTTACCCTTGCTTCTGAGGCAGGCCACGTATTCATACACTTTCTTGACTATAAGATGTATAAGAGTATTTGTACCATCATTTTCACTCATACAGAATTGCCTGAGATCCTTTACGAATACTTCAGGTGTTGTGTAATCAGAGGTGTTCATTGTTGCAGCATCACAGTGTTCATCGAGCTGATATCACGGCATTGATACACCTTCTTTATCATTATAGCGCTTTTTATCTCTGTTTCCTTCTCTTACCGCTGTGTCTTTCATCAGTAGCCTGCAGATTAAGGCTGGTGACTGCCAGTGATCTTATGTTACGTTGTGAGTGTTGGGTATTGGTAATTGTGCAGTCTCTCTCTCTCTCTCTCTCTCTCTCTCTCTCTCTCTCTCTCTCTCTCTCTCTCTCTCTCTCGTATTCAGGGTATACAAACAAGTCAGACTCTTCATACCCATTATGGTGAAAATCAGTAACTATATACATGCAAGAAAATGCTAAAATAACCATTAGGACAATCAAATATTTTATCGGCAAAAATTTCACGTTTGTTGGTCTTACAATTAATTTCTCGCTGGCAGTATTTATCACAAAGTACAAGACTAATACTGAAATATCACAGAAACAGTTGAAAGTATTACCTAGTATTTATTTCTTATTTTAATGTCATGAAATTTTTTTAATTAATCTCACGAAACATTTAATTCCTGCACGATGCGGAGTCGTCATAGTACTGAAGGGGTTAACGGTGACTGTTTTACCCTTTCATTACTTCTTTTCTCCCTGACCTGAATGTTGCCTGGAACATTGATAGATAGGTGGATGGATGGGTAGATGATAGATCGATAGATAGATACAGACAGATAAATCTAGTAAAGACAAAGGTAACTGATGAGCCTAAAGACCAGTTGGGTGTCAATAAAGTTGCCTTAAATCGTCTTGCGGGAGAAAAACCCTTTTGCTTCAGTCTTGACTAGGCTGTATGAAGTGGTGTGGCGGTGCAAGAATATAAGGTATGACGCTATCATGTGGAATAAATGGGGCTTTTACAATGTCCTGGACACGAAGTTGCTACAAAACTGAAGGAATTTACCTGGTTTACAGGTGATGATATTATAGAAATGACTAATCAGTGAAAGGATACATTGAGAGGTATCAGTCCCTTCATTCGGGAAGTTTTCTGTGAAGCTGTTGAAGACATTTTGGCTGTAGCAATAATAAAACACATCATACTAAAGCGGCTTGTTAAGGTTAATTCAAATATGAAATATGAATAAAAATGGTACGTAAAGGTGAACAACAAATTTATCATTCCCTCACTACTGTATTTTTAAACGGTGAAATCGTCATCGTTTTAAGAAATATCACCACCACCACCATCGCTGTCACCACCACTGGCATCACAAGTATCATCAGTTTGCCATCACAAAGACCACCATCACCACCAAATTCATCATGATCACCTTTCCCACTAACACACGTGGTGTAAAGGATACAAATATAGGAACAACAAAGCACTAAAGAAAGTGAACAAGGAATCACAAGGCAAAAATATAACCAGTGTTGATGTGGCTGAACCTGCTTTAGGGGAGACTTTTGGAACTGGCTGGGTTAGTATACGTATAGTAGTCATTGTCCCTTTCTCTCAGATCTAAGTTTATGGACACGTCATCGCAGTGAAGGAAATGAAATGCTGAAACTCACTTACCATGACTTGGGTCAGACACAAACCTACAACTTGTGTTATTTGGTTACTTTTTTTTTTTTTAAATTCCATGTCACCACCTTGTTAATAAAGGTATCACTACTCTCAGTGAACCAGTAATCTCTCTTCCCTGCTGTACCCTTTCATGCACTTCATCCTCTACACTTCCGTCCTTACATTACACTACCTATATTTTTAAAGGCAGTCTCATTCCCCATTACCTGACCATCCAACCTGATTATGCACTCCCTGACTTCATTTGTCCGAAAACAAAAACAACAACAACAACAACAACAACAACTCTTCGTTTCATTCAGTAATAGATTTAATTTCTTACCCACACAAACGAGAAAAGGATTATAAACAAAAGTGGAAATGATGTACGGTATGTGGGTGGGAGGGGAAATGTGAATACTATAACGTAGTTCTTTCACTTTAAGTTGACCGAGATTGTCGTCCATTTGCAGCTTATTTCACGTAGCTCGGAGGCAGAAAAAACACCATACTTCTTCACCCTTTCCCATTGCACTTTTTAACTAGTATCGTTTCTAGTGTCAATTTGTTGTTACAACTCAGTATTTAAAAAGGACTGGTGACAAATATCGGCCAAGTTAGCGTAAAATTGAGTGTTGTTGATGAGTATGGCTGAAGAGCATGAGGGTCGGTGAAGGTGTTGTGGTTGGCAGAGTGAGTGCAAAGAACAGTGAGGTGGCAGGCAGGTTGTTAACCTTTTCATTCCCATGACACGTTTTGTCCTGTGTTGAACCTACTGTAGTTGTGAAGGATTTAGATAAGGCAGTGTGTGATTAATCAGCCTCGAAAAGTCGCCCTTAAGTCCAATAAAATGATCTAGTATTATTTTAAAAAATAATAATAATAATAATGGTGTAGTAAACCAAAGGCATTGAGGTGCGGGACTGAAGGCCGGTGGAGGAATACAGGTGTAGAGTGCAAGGTCAGAGAGAGGGGGTGGTGGCAGGTGTGGGCGAGGCGGGGTGACTTTATGGCTGAGGAGAGAGAACACTGACCCGTGGCGGAGGTCAGAATGATATACTATGTGTGTGTGTGTATGTGTGTGTGTGTGTGTGTGTGTGTGTGTGTGTGTGTGTGTGTTTGTGTGTGTGTGGGTGCGGTCACTATACCGGCATGCAAAAAGAACCGCACCATTTACACACATGTACGCATGTGGACATGGCTTAATCTGTATTAGTCATTTCTTACACACACAATGTAATAGCAAATTGGATTCTAATTTATCACACAGAACATTTTGACTAAAGGCAGCAGTCCATCCATAACTGATTTACTGAAGGTGATTTAGTGTATAATAACCATAAAGCCAGTAACAGGGCACACGAACCATATATTTCAACATACCTGAGCATCGTGAGGTGTGGTAACGCTGAAAGCATTACAAGTCGTTCCCGTGAGCTTTGGGAGGTTTCTGACACCACCTCCTTAGCGATTTAGGTACTGGAGCTTATTATTTGTGTCCTTTTGATTTTATACAAATTGCACAGATACACAGAAGAGAATATTAACGTGTCACCTGCAGAAACAACAGGTAAGGAAAATGTGCTCGGAAGCTTCCTGAACTTTCGAGAATACGACCCTATATTACTTACACAAAATCTGAACGAAGAAAACTGCACAAGTATATAAAGAAAGACTAAATTTATTACTTCCTTATAAAAACAGTTGAGGTGTTTGATGGTGAGTTAAGAAAAAACGAGTTCCCTAAAATGAAAAATCCATTTCCCTTTCACCGTATGGCCTGGTAATTGTTGTATAGGCAACGTAAGATTTACGGTGCCATAACTTGCCGTATGCAAATTATTCCCACCTATACCACGGGCAAGTTGAAGTGAAGGACGCGTTGTGTGGCTGGAAAGTGAATTATGAGGTGAGAGAGGGGCAGCAGATAACACTGTATGGGTTTGGTTAACAATGACATTATCTGTCTAAGTCTTTTGCCTCGTGTTCTCCTTCACTTCTTCTATTCCCTTCATTCCTCGTTGGCATTTGGCAGTAAGGAGAAAGCTATGATTTTACTCCCATCGACAGCACCAGAGACATTATGCCATGCGATTATTTCAAACGACCCACATTTGTTTATTTATAGCCAGGTCTCCATTTATGCCGCTGGGTGCACGGGGACAATGGGAAAACAAACTGCATCCACCTGTCTGACCGGTCCGACGATTGGCAGTAATAATTGAAGCTAAAAGTTAAGGGCAACCCTGGCAGCAGGAGAGGCGTGAACTGGCCCAGTACACGCGATCGTAAACAAATGCATAAATGAGGCCCAACCAAAAGTGAACGTTGAGGTAGTGATGGTAAAAGTTGGTGCCCTGTAATAATTTTGTACCGCAGTAACAAGCCTCACCATTTATTTGTTCTTTGACTTAGTGAAAGGAGGTTTAGTATGCACAAATATATGCAGAATATCATTTTTCTTATGTTATCGACTCTGGGTGTAGACTAGATGGTCCGTTCCCTAACATCCAGGAGTAATCGCCATGCATTGCCTCTAGGCCAAATTTACTCCCATACCTTACCCCCAGATCCACTCCCCATTATCCCCGACCCCTATCCCCATCACCTACCACTTACCCAAATCCCCTTCTTCACCAAATTACTCAGTCTTCCCTCCCCCCACCTCTCTGTCTCTGTCTCTGTCTGTCTGTCTGTCTGTCTGTCTGTCTGTCTGTCTCTCTCTCTCTCTCTCTCTCTCTCTCTCTCTCTCTCTCTCTCTCTCTCTCTCCTTTTGGTGGCTTTATATTAATTTCTGCATTACATTCAGCTTAGATAAAACCACCGTAGCAACTTGTTCATTAAATATATTGATTAACGTTGTGTGCAGAATTACACTCGTGTTACGTTACTGCCGCTAGCGTCAGACGAGTTTATTCAGGAACCGGCTGTAGAGAAACATTTAATACGGAACTGATATTCTACACGGTGCCTTTATTATCATACGGTGGAGATTACCATAAATACTCCAGTTGCAATCTGGATTAAATTTATGTACTTTTCCTTTGTGGCCCGGTCAGCTTTATCTAATGGGGAGGCGTGGCTCAATCGGTAGAGACGTGGCCTGCTGTTCTAACGGACCCAGGTTCAAATCCCCGCTGGGGCAGGGAACAGTTTAAGGATTTGAATTTCATTAAATCAAGCTTTACTGACCTACCAGAAGACCCGCCGACATGTCGTAAAAATACCCCCGGTAATACCAATACACCAGTCCAGTATGAGACAGCCCTAGCATGTATTCAATATGGACGGTGGGTGTTAGCGCCGAAGTGGTGACATGAAGAGTTGTATGGTATGTAGGAGGACTGTTGGGCCTTGATAGCAGGCTGTGAAGCCTATGCCCAGAGTAGAACACATTAATATATATATATATATATATATATATATATATATATATATATATATATATATATATGTAGTTTATTGCAGAACAGAGGCCTTATGTAGGTTATCTCTTTATGATTTACTTACAGGTGAAGGGAGCAAGGTGGTATACTGTAGTGCTTGGATAATTATGAAAGGGGTGGGAAGTATATAAAAAGGAAGAGGAGTATAGGAGAGAAGAATATGAGAGAGATGAGAGGTGAAGAGAGCGAAATTGGAGTAAAAGATAAAGAACTAAAAGACTGAAAAGAAGAATAAAAGTGACAGGAAGGAGGTAAGGAGGAACAGGAGGATATGGAAAGAAGGGACGGCAGAAAGTAAATGAACAGGTTTGGGAGGAGGTAGGACGGAAGAGGGGGAGGTGAGAAGCAGGAGGAGGGAAGAAGGGAGTAATGGGAGGAGGGAAGGCGTGTAGTGTTTCTGCAACACTCTTTCCCAGCTTGCACATGAACTTGATATGGGCATTTTGTTCAAACTGTGACATCGCCACGGACAGCTTAGACACACCTTCATATGAGCACTTCCAGCACGCGACTGATGTGGTATTACCTACAAAAAGGACCTGAACATGCGCAGTAAGACAGTGCCCCACACCGTTTCTCGCGGCGGTATACCATATCTCGTAACACTGCATTGCATATGCATATAGCAAAACTTAAAAGTGATTATGCTAAATTTGAAGGTTGTGTGTGTAAGACAGGGATAAGAGATATTATGATGCACACCTGCCTACTACTCCCTCTGCTCTAAGAGGCGGGAGGAGGGAACAAGAGAGAAAACATACTTATAAAGAAATATCAAAATTTTTATTTTCGAGTATAGAAAAGGAAACGTTATGAATTATTCTTTCTTATCCATTATTCTGAACTAACAAATAAGCCTATAATTTTTTGTCTCAGCCAGTCTGAATTTACTGAACCCGGGTGCTTTAGAGTATAATTATTTAAATTATTAAACGTCCATATGCATCAAAATATAATACTTTTATGTATATCAAGAATGGTTTCTTGCCTTGATGTCTTTTGATTTTCCAGATGAGTTGATATATATATATATATTTTTTTTTAATGCAAGGAAGAAGGAATGGAAGGTCAGAAGGCCGAAAATTGTTCACGCAAAGAAAAATGTTAAAAAGATAATAGAGAGACAACTTCCGTTCATTTCGAGATGCTTGGACATTCTGCGTTTAGAAGACTGGAGGTCATAGGTAGTAGGAAATACAGACAAAGGAAAGCAGTTCCAGTGTTGACCCGTAGCATACATGATAGACTGGAATTAAAGATTATCTCTTGAATTACAGAGTTGAACAGAAAAGCGATGAGAGTTTGCTGCTAGACGGGTGCTTTGCCACCCGCCGTAGTGGTGGAGGGATGCAAGAAGACAGTTCAGAGGAGCAGTGACCACTGAAGTAGCGATAGAAAAGATATAAAGATGCAGCAGTGCGGCGAAGAGATAGAAGTTGAAAGGAGCCAGTAAGACGAGGAGAATGATAATGACGGAAAGCTTTTAACTCCACCCTATTGAGAAGAGCTGTATGTGGAGTCTCCCCCCATATTTTTTGTTTTTGTTTTTTCGTTCGTCCGGCTCTGGGCTTAGGCAGCACAGTCTGCTCCCAAGGCCCAATAGTCCTCCTGCATATCATACACATACATGTCACCCCTCTGACGCTAACACCCCCCGACCACACTGAATCTATGCTAAGACTGTTTCGTACGGGTCTGGTGTATTGGTATAATGGGGGTATTTTTACTACATGTCGGCACTTTTTTTTTTCGAAAGATTAGTAAAGTTTGCTTTATCAAGTTCAGATCCTTAAACTGTTCCCTGTCCCAACGGGGATTCGAGCCTGGGTCCATTTTCACTGCGGCCATATCTACACAAGGGCAAATAAAACCCCTCATAAAGTCAACAACTGTACAGAGGTAAAGAAGGCAAGGAGTTGGCTTAGCACGCCTAATTTCTTGGAAGCAGATTTTACGAGAGAGGTAATATGATGTTTCCAAGATAAATCCCTTGAATGAAACCCCAGGTATTTTCAGAGATGATGCAGGATTGAGTTGAGTATTGTTTAAAATTAGGGGATATTCCTGTGGTAGATTTTGACGGGTCGAAGGATGTAATAACTGAGTTTCTGATGCATTAAGAACAACAAGGTTACCTTTACCCTAATCAAAGATACGAACCAAGTAAGGCATTAAGAATACCATTGTCTCACCCCTTGTTTGTTGAAGTAACTGCTGAGATGGAAGCTGCAGGAAATAGATGGAAATGTAAGGGGACGTATAAGTGAATGGAATTAGATGTACAGCTCTGATGCTCATTGATGAATAGAAGGAAGAGAGCTGGTGATAGGACAGAGCCCTGAGGAACAGTACTACTGATACCCCTAGGAGAAGAACTGTGGCCGTCTATAACAACAGGTATAGAATGACCAGAAAGAAATCTGGAGATGAAGGCACAGAAGAAGAACATATACCGTAAGAGGGCAGTGATTCTCTCTCTCTCTCTCTCTCTCTCTCTCTCTCTCTTTCATGTGTCACATCTAGGTGGTGGTAGATGATTAACTATTGTCATTTTCCCGTTGCCTCTGGAGATCCCTTGAATTGCATTCTTTACACTGGTCTTTTTCACATTCAAGACTTCTCCAGTATTCTTTTCGTCGATATTCACCTTTATGAACACAAAGCCAATTTGCACACCTTGCACAATCCAGTCCACCAGCCTGGACAGACTGGAATTCAGTACTTAGTGGGCCAGCCAGTGTTGCCTCATCCAGTACCATTATGCCTCATGTACTCACTGTATCGCAAATATTTACGTGCCACTTTTTGCTTTCGTTTATTCTTTACAGATCGCATCACCTTAGTCAAGTGTTGGTGGAAGTGGTGGCATTGTAACAAATGACCCTCTGAGTCGTGTTACAAGAAGCATTACTGACCATGTGTTTTGTTCTGCAGTGTTGTGATACATTCAAAATGAGGAACTATTCAGGCTTAAAGAAACTGAGTTTAATTATGAGGATGTACTTTTTCATTCCTAGACCCACTTCGGGTATGTGAATAGGATCCAGACTTGGGTGAAATTATTTCATCCTCACAATAAACATATTCAGGACGAGGGTATAATTCTTCCATTACACGTCATGTTTCTGCTCAGCTACAGTTTCTTTTTCTGGCGATTTTAGTTCATGCACTACAACCATTACCTGATTACAGTAGTCTTGTAGATTCTCATACCACGCACTGTCCCTTGTTGCATGGCTTTTCTTAGTTATTCAGACAGTATTCTGAATAGAGTCAAGTGGGGGGACCCACCATGATACCATCCACTGACTCGATGTAACAATGATAAATCGTGCGTAATCAAAAGATTTACCTACTCAGCCCGAGGATGTCTGTTTAATTGTGACTTTCTCTCCTTATACGATTTTATTGTTCTGTGAAGAGCCGAACGTCGTTGTTACCAGTGACTATATACACGTGTATATAGTCACTGGTTGTTACTGTTGTGACCCTGGACTCATTTGAAACTGAAACCGAACGTCGTTGTTACCAGTGACTATATACACGTGTATATAGTCACTGGTTGTTACTGTTGTGACCGTGGGCTCATTTGAAACTGAAACCGAACGTCGTTGTTACTGTTGTGACACTGGGCTCATCTGAAACTGAAACCGAACGTCGTTGTTACTGTTGCGACCCTGGACTCATTTGACAATGAAACCGAACGTCGTTGTTACTGTTGTGACCCTGGCCTCATTTGAAACTGAAACCGAACGTCGTTGTTACTGCTGTGACCCTGGGCTCATTTGAAACTGAAACCGAACGTCGTTGTTACTGTTGTGACCCTGGGCTCATTTGAAACTGAAACCGAACGTCGTTGTTACTGTTGTGACCCTGGCCTCATTTGAAACTGAAACCGAACGTCGTTGTTACTGTTGTGACCCTGGGCTCATTTGAAAATGAAACCGGTGGACTGTAAGCTGAACTTGCCTTTCTTCTGTAGTCCGCCATTCCTAGCATGGGGGGTCATGGAGGGAGTTGAGGGACGTTTGTATAAGCAGGCATTGGTGCCCCCCGGTTTATAGTGGTGCCATCGCGTGAAGGTGTTCTCCTCCAGTACCATCCGAGTAGTGAATGGATTAATGAAGACCATGATATACTTATCCAACGAAATACGAGTTTTCTAAGCGGAATAAAAACAAGAAAATAAAGACGTCATCGTAGTGATAAGGTTAATTGTTACGGAAGAGTTATTTAAAAGAAAACAAAAAAAAAGCATATCAAAGGGCTTCCTCCCGTGTATCAGAATTCGTAAATATATTCTGCTTTCGCCTGCTTATTGTGTGGGGTGTACTTGAATTGTGTGGATGATCGTAGTGTAAGTGTTGGTGTGTGCTGTGAGGTGTGGGGTGTACATGTAGTGTGTGGATGATGGCAGTGTAAATGGTGATGTGTGCTGTGAGGTGTGGGGTGTACATGTAGTGTGTGGATGATGGCAGTGTAAGTGTTGATGTGTGCTGTGAGGTGTGGGTGTACATGTAGTGTGTGGATGATGGCAGTGTAAGTGTTGATGTGTGCTGTGAGGTGTGGGGTGTACTTGTAGTGTGTGGATGATGGCAATGTAAGTGTTGATGTGTGCTGTGAGGTGTGGGGTGTACTTGTAGTGTGTGGATGATGGCAATGTAAGTGTTGATGTCTGCTGTGAGGTGTGGGGTGTACATACTGGCTCATTATTGCTGGAATATTCATGTTCATGTGTATGATATGAGTGTGTTTGCATGCTCATGTGTGTGCTGGCTGGACTACATCTGCAACCCAGTAATGAGCAGGATACATTTACATACATGCTGAATGGATGCGTAGAAGAAGGCGGTGCGGAAAAGTTTTGTCGCGTGTTGTTAGTCTGTAGGCTTTAATTGTGTAAGCTTAGGTGGCTCTCTCGTACCTCTCCCCCACCATTTTTTCATAAGGAAGCATCTCTAGGAGTGATCCTGACGGTCCATCTCTCACTAATGATTTTCGGATTTTCTTCACTCCCGTAAAATTTAGGAACACCACACCACGTGGTATCACACCAAATCACACTACAGCACACAACACCAAACAGTATTACAAAAGTAATTGACAGAAGGTAATTAATCAGAGTTCTACAGCTTCCGCCTCGTGTAATATTGTGCTTGTTTTTATGTAAATGACCCATTAATATTCTTTAGATAACCAATCGTTTAAAACAGTAATCCATATTGAACAAGGATTTCAGTAAAGCGTCATTCACGATGTTTTTACCCTCATTATAAAATAATTATTTCAACGTATGAAAACTAATACCTAGACCACCATAGTATTTCATATGCCATCAGAGATTATCTTTGGTCATCTCAGTCATTTATTATTTTACTTAACCGTAAATTTGTTGAACTTGTTCAGGAGTTTGACACAACTAGTAGTTGTCATCTACATAATTATGTTTTTAATAGTGTCTGTTGCTAATTATTGTGAATTATCTTTTTCAGGTATCGAGACTGGAGACAGAGTGCTGACAATTACTTCGCCCGAACACCCACTCCAGCCATCACTCTTGCGTGTGTATATTCCAGGATGTAAACAATGCAGACAACAACATGGTGACAATCAACGCCATCTTTTAAGGAATCATAACACTATCTTCCCTTTTAGTGACCAAAGTGTCCCAGTAAAGTGTATATTTATGAACCGCCCTACAATCACCTACAGAATCACCTCCTAGTTAGAGGTGTTTGGAAGCTCAAGTTACGTGGTGGATGGGATTAAATTTGAAGTTGTTCCGGGTCAGTGTGCGAATTGTCTCAGTACAACTGCTTCAATTACTGAGCCCCTCCATTGCCCAGACGCCGTGGTCCACGGCCTCACGTCAGTCAGTGTTGTTTGGAAGCTTAAGTGATGTGGTAGTGGTCTTAAAATATCAGACAATAGGGGAAAGTAAATACGAATCAAATAGTTTCCCAGAAAAATTTTAAAACGTGAAATCATTTAGAGAGAGAGAAAGCAGTGGAGAGACGGAAGAAAGATAGAGGAAAATGAGAAAAAAGACAGGAAAGAAAAAAATAGAGGAAAAAATTACGAGATGAGGAAAAAGAATGTTATTTTCTTTGGAGGCTCGAGTAATGTTAAAACCTCGATCAGTAATGGAAAAAGATTGGGAATCGAACAATTTTCCAAGAACTCTTTACCTAACTTGAAACTAACATTAAGAAACTGGGAAAAGAAGAGACAGGAACGAGTGAAAAGACAAGTAGGAGTAAAAAAAAAAAAAAAAAAAAAAAAACGGAAGAGAACACCAAAAGATTGAAAGAAGAAGGTGGAAAGAGGTAAAAAAAACAAGTATGATAGAATCGGGAATGACAGTATAACAAAGACAGTAGGTACTCAGTAGTGAATCAAGTCTATAGAGACCCAGAATGAAGTGAGTGTGAGGAAAAATACAGAATCCAGTTGACATGGAAAACATCACAGCAGTGGTATCTTGGTGAGTACGCTGTTTGAATCTTTAGTTCCTAAATCAGTGGTTTTAGCTCCAATTCATATTTTATTTGAAATTTGGAATGTAATGCAATTATTAACAATATATTGGTTATGAAACACCAGGTTTGGGTGACAAAGGTATTTACTTTGATGAGAAAGATGATAAATATGACGGCTTGTAAATTAATTTTTCCTTTAAAAACACAGTTTTAGAAAAGTAATCGTATTTTTCGGGTAGAAGAAAAAGTGTGCGGCTTCATACAGAGTTTTGCTTATTTACGCTGCTGTACGCTAAACGAATTTCATTTTATCCATGCGAATCTTGAGAAAAATTATTTAATACGAAAGGTACGTGGAAAAATAATGGCAAACTGTAGGTAATGAATATGAATATGGTTTTCGGTGTGTATGTGATGAGAGAATCAAATATTTGTATTACTGCAGGTTATGGGGAAGGCATGTGAGGAGGATCAAAAGATGTTTGTAGCATCTAAGGCTGTGGAAAAGGCGTGTAACAAGGCAAATAGCAGGGGATTAAAGGTAGCTATGGTGATACGTTAATCTGATGTTGGAAAACCACTGAATGTTGCTGCCCCTCCTTATTCTTCTTCAATGCCCTTACTTGTTGACTATCCATCCCTCCGCCTTCACTGGCCTAACGTCATATACCTCAACCAACCCACACTTACATCCAAGCACTCATTATAAGTGGTATGTGGGGTGTCCGTCATCCACTCACATGATGTAGTGCTGCCATATAGCCTTCTTCGCTTGGCGCTGGTTTTCCTTCACAATTCAATTCAATTCATTATTTCCTGGTTAAAGTAAGATGATACTTTGATCCATCCATCCATCCATCATCTAATCCTACGTTGCCCCATGAGAAGCGTAGGAGCCAGGGGCTAGGAAAGTTGGTCCTGACATTTAAGATGAGAGTGACCAGGCTCACTCATCCCTGAGTGGTATTACGTGAGCAATAAACCCCAACCATCCCTTGGATATAAACCTTAACCGGCTCAATCCGATTAAAGCACATTTATTACCTACTAAACCACCAGGAGCCAAAATCTGGTTATATGGTTACCACCCAGCGTAGTAAATGGTTTCCTGGTGTACAGGAAACCATTTGGCTGATCACTCAGTGTAGAGTCACCCACAGGCAGAAGGAAGAGGAAAGAATGAAGGAAAGAAAGACACAAGAGGGAGTGTAAAGTCACCCGCAGGCAGAAGAAAGAGGAAAGAATGAAGGAAAGAAAGACAGAAGAGGATGGAAGGAAAGAAGGATGGAGGAGAGGAAAGGGCAGACACCCGAGAGCAGCACTACATCAAGTGAGTGGATGGTGAGCGCCCCCACCTACCACAAATGATACCTTGATTTATATGACTAAAACTAAGGAAACATTAAAGGAAATGTGATATTACGTAATACTATTTTAGACCTACTTGTATACTATGCATATAACTTTGTATTTTGTTTTATGAGATGCTGATATTGTCCCATGAGAGTAGGCCTAACGGTGGTAAAATGTTTTATAATAATGATATAACAATAATTTTGTTTGACAGTGATTGATGGTGTTTTTCAAACCAGTAAAACAGAATGTGATGAGTCTTTACAATTTGTTAGTTTTTTTCTACTTATATATATATATATATATATATATATATATATATATTTATATATATATATATATAAATTAAGCTCTTCTTATATACAAGTAATAGGTTTCTATGACGTAGGCTTATATTAAACTGAATCTATGTAAATAAATCCATTAAGAACACAGTAAAGTTGACAAAATAGTGGGTTTAATTAATAATAATTGCAACACATAATCAAATTAAAGGGGAGAGAGAGAGAGAGAGAGAGAGAGAGAGAGAGAGAGAGAGAGAGAGAGAGAGAGAGAGAATTTGCGACCAGCTGCAGGCACGCGCCGCCTTCGCAGGTGACGCGATCAATCTCACCCCCTGGCCTGTTGACTTAGAGGAGGCCTTGGCACCACTGTTTATGGCATATTAGTGTTTGTCAGTGTGTTTTTGGCCATGCCTGTGTGGGCCAGCCAATTATGTGGATATGAAAGATAAGTGGGTGTCAGTGGATGTCACTGTTCATGCTTACTGGCTTATTATCTGCCAATGTTAACTTTTATAACCGTGTAGCCTTCCATATTCGTTTAGTAGTTGTACGTGTGTGTGTGTGTGTGTGTGTGTGTGTGTGTGTGTGTGTGTGTGTGTGTGTGTGTGTGTGTGTGTGTGTGTGCGTGCGTGCATGCGCGTTTGTTTGTTCTGTTCACATTAGAAGAGATAAATATTTAGGTGCAAATAATTACTGTATTTCAATGAAAATGTATGAAACATATGATGTGATAAATATCTGAGTATTTATGAACATAAGTAAATTTATAAGTGTCCGCGTGGGTGTCAGTGTGTTTCTTTACTTATTACTAGTGATGTAATTATTCATAAATACATATATCTTGAACACAAATGGTAATTTGCCAATTTGTAAATATTTACTCTACACTTATTATTACTTTTAACAAAAAAAATAAAAAATCTTTTGCCAAGGTAAATGTAAGTGAAATTTCATGACCAACTGTAATATATCTGTTAATGTTTTATTTTGTATGTGTGCGTGAATGAGTGGGAAGGTTGTGTCTGAAGGTGTACCAGGATGATTTAATACAAGGGAATAAGTACGTGAGAGAAAAGGACACCGGATATGTAAGTCAGTAAATATGAGAGTTAATGAATTAATATATGAGCCAGAAAATAGAAGAGAGGGAGTGAGAGAGTATGCAAGTGAGAGTGAAATGAAAGTGTGGGAGATAGTGACGGTAAGAGTGACCGAATGAGTGATAGACTGACCGAGAGAGAGAGAGAGAGAGAGAGAGAGAGAGAGAGAGAGAGAGAGAGAGAGAGAGAGAGAGAGAGAGAGAGGTACAAGGAAGAATCAGACAAACCGGAACAGATAAGCTTAATGTGTGTGTCAGCGTAAAAGGATATGATGTAAATGTTTGTGTTTGTGTGGATATATGTACGTCAGACTGAAAAACTTCCATGTTATTAGGCAACGATTGATTTTATTTTAGTATTTTGTTTCACTAGATTATGGTTGGGGTATGTTATATGCTCTCTCTCTCTCTCTCTCGCCATTGCAGCTTATTTGAGCATGCCATAAAACGAAATAATTCTACTTCCCTTATTTCTCTTCAGTCAGATTCATCCACATCATTCCTATTTACTTCGCCTGTGTATATTTCATTAGTTTTCATAGTGCATATAATTCTCATTCTAATATTACAGATTTTTTTTTACCGGAGTAATAGGTTTAGTAAATTCTCGTCTTTCTCCCTTTCATCAGAATCGCTGATAGTTTGTTTATTAACTCTGTAATTTGTTGCTGGATACTTTTTTTTTTTTTTTCATCTCTTTTTTTATTGCAACAGTTTCGAGCCTTATAATTATTCCTTCCATTCTCAGTGTGTCTTTCCTCGATTCCATTGACTACCTCCACAACGTTGTATGAGCTCTAATCTCTTTTATATATATGCTTCTCTTGCACTCCTCGTTTTATTCAGTTTAATTTGTTTTCGCAATAACGAGCCTAACTAATTCTCATCTCTTCTGCATTCCTCTTCTGTTGAGACTACCTCCTAATCTATTTCTTTAAAACAAACTTTCAATGTAGTCAATTCCTTAATGGCAAAACAAGCTTAATACTTTCTTATACAAGCCCCCCCCGCCTTTCCATTTTTCTGACTCCCTCCACATCAGTCAGTTAGTTCAAAACTCTGGATACTGTCCAGTGTTTTCAGCCGCTGTGTTTTGTCAGTATCACGGTTGTTTTTATTCCATGATATCACGATTGATAATTTCCTACTTTCCTCCGTACGCACCTCTTACTTCATTGATACTGTACGTACAGTATAGTCGCTCCATACTTGTTTTCATACTTGTTTTTTTCCCGTGTTCTTTTTATTCCTAGTGACAGATCCTTTGATCCCGTAATAACATGCTTGATAACAGATCCTTTTCTGAAGTCCTCCCCTGTCCTTTCTTCCTTACTCCTCCTTGACCGTATTAACTGTATAATGTTCATATTTTTTTCCTTCACACTAATTTCAGTCAGTCTGAGTTTCATTTATAACACAGTAACGCGCCCTTTGTTTTTCCTTTTTCCTTTTTCTTTCATGCCACCAAAGGGGCGTCACCTTTTTTTCAGCTCTTCCTGCCACTCCCTCCTAGTTATATACCAGTACTTTATTTTACGGTTTTATTATTTTTTTAAATAAATGTCACGCATTCTATCACATATACGCGGTAGTCTGTGCTTTTCCATTGCCGCCTTATCCATTTCTCTGCAGGTTTGAACTTTGTTCTTCAATAATTTTGTATTTTCGTTCTCCACACTATAATCTTTCTGTTGCATTAACTCTAAGGCCAACTCTAAGTGCTAAAACCAAGCAAAAATCGATGTGCTCGGATGGAAACTATGTATATAGTTGAGTTCGGCAATTGCTCGTGCAGAGACTTTCTCTCTCTGTAGAGACATAAGGAATGCTGAAGTAACACTGTCTGACAACTTTAACTACTTTACATCTTGGTATACCAGCTCGGTACTTTGTCTCATACTTTGATATTTTCGCTGCTCCATCTGTCATTTCCCCCCCCCCCCAAGGAAAACACGTTTGACAACCTCTCCAGTCCTAACTCCCCTCAGTCATTTCTTTCCTCTTCTCATATCATTCGGGTTCCTGTTTTTCTCAGACTTCCAACCATTAATATCTTTTTAGCGCACCCTCTTCTCCACCCTCCACCTCATCATCTTCCCACAGCCTCGTCTTGCCCATCCTGTTCCCTCTTATGCTGCTCCCCTCATGGCATCCCCCACCCACCCACCAACCAGCTTTCCCTTTCACCTTCCCCACGTCCATCTTGCCCACGTCCATCTTGCCCACGTCCATCTTGCCCACGTCCATCTTGCCCACGTCCATCTTGCCCACGTCCATCTTGCCCACGTCCATCTTGCCCACGTCCATCTTGCCCACGTCCATCTTGCCCACGTCCATCTTGCCCACGTCCATCTTCCCCACGTCCATCTTGCCCACGTCCATCTTGCCCACGTCCATCTTGCCCACGTCCATCTTGCCCACGTCCATCTTGCCCACGTCCATCTTGCCCACGTCCATCTTGCCCACGTCCATCTTCCCCACGTCCATCTTCCCCACGTCCATCTTCCCCACGTCCATCTTCCCCACGTCCATCTTCCCCACGTCCATCTTCCCCACGTCCATCTTCTCCACTTCATCTTCATCCTCTCTCTTTTTTTTCCTTTACACATTGTTACTAACTTGTATGTTTGGAATTATTCTCCTAGACTTTTCTTTTTTCTAGTTCGATTTTCATTGCTTATTCCCACACCTTCATCTCCAGCATTTTTACTCATTTTCCACCAATACCCCATTTTTATCTACGTGTAATATTATTTTTCGAACATCTTCCCTTTTCTCGTACCAGCTTCTTTAACTTGTCTTGCCTTCTGTCCTTTCTTTTATTGTCTTTTTGCGTCACATTTTCCCCCATTGCATTTTTCATCCACATTTTCCTGCAACTTGCCCAGCCCCTCTCCTTCCCTTCCATCTTCACCTTCCCCTCCATCTTCATCCGTCCCTTCACCTTCCCCTCTCCTCCTCTTGGCACAACATTAGTATTATTTCCTCCTAACTGCTGGATCGTCACGCCTGCCGCCGCTCCCACCTCTTCTTCCCAACATTGTTTTAAAGCATTATCTGTTTAAGGGTTTTATCGGCAATATTTCTTTAACCTCTTCATTCTCTCTCTCTCTCTCTCTCTCTCTCTCTCTCTCTCTCTCTCTCTCTCTGTCTCTCTCTCTCTCTCTAGCAGAGCCATCCAATGGCATTCCTCAGCCAAGCTGGGAGTCGTGGTCAGGGCTTGTTGTGCGTCTCCCCCACCACCATTTCCCATCGCCAGACCCCTCACCACTCTATCACTTATCCCCTCTTCACGCTCCCAACCTCTATCCCTGCGTCACTGTCAAGGAACCCTTCTCCCCCTTGTTTTCCCTTCCTAGGTCCCTCCCTTCATACTTTTCTCCTTATTCATTTTCTCTCCCTAATCCGCTTGGCTCTACCCCTTCCACTCCCCACTCTCTCCCTTCTCTCTCCCCTTATCTCCTTCCTAGACCCTCTTTCCTACTTCTGTCCCTTCTCCCATCCCAGATTTTCAACTGTTCTCTTCGCCTCCCCTTATTGCCATCCCCACCCCTTACTTCTTTATCAGATCCAGCAGTTCATTTGCCCCCTCCCACATATCAACACCCTCTCCAATACCCTGTCTCCTGACCCCCTCCCCTCTCAACCCCTCCATTCTCCTCTCCCCTTCTCCTTCCCCCAACCATTTCTCCTTCCACCCAGTCTTAAACCCTCTTCCCACCCTTCCCCTTCCTCTACTATCTCGTCTCTTTGCCCCATCCCAAGAACCCCTCCTCTTCTCTACCCTTCCCTCCCTCCCCAGCACCTACCCTTTCGCCAGAACCCCTCCTTACATCCTCCCCACCTCCCCTTTTATCCCCTTCCCCCGTGACCCCACTTTTCATTTTCCCTCGCAGTTCTCCTTGCCACTGTAGTAATTACGTGCTCTCGCCACTGTCTTCCACCCTTCCTTTTGCCTCCTCCTCTTTCTGAGCTCATTTTTCCTTCCTACCCTTCTCCTTTCAGTGACTTCATTTTATAAATCTGTCGTTTTCTTCGTTACTTTCCTTCTTTTTCTTCCTTTCTTTTCTTCCTTTTCCCATCAACTCATCCTTTACCGAATCTCATTTTGTAGTACCGCTATATATTATAATGGAAGAATTGTGCCTATACTGTATATTGAAGCCGTCTTTTTTTTTTTTTTTTTTTTTTTTTTTTTTGAGAAGGGAGTCCTGTTCAGACCGAAAAACTTGACTCTTCACAGTAAACATGATTTTATTATGGAGGAATATTTATTATTCTCTGCAGATTTCCTCTTTTCTTTCCACCCCAGCCTTCCATAGTTCTCCCGCCCCCCCATCTCTCTCTCTCTCTCTCTCTCTCTCTCTCTCTCCTTTCATTATATTTTCGTTTTCTTTCGTGCTATTTGAGTCTTAAACATTTTCATATTTCTTTCTTTCCACCCTTATTTTATTGAGTTGATTTTTCCCATTCTTTCAAAGCTTGTTTCCTTTCATATTTTTCTCCTTCCCTTCCACTCTCTCGCTCTCCAGTCTGTCTTTCCTACTTTGCCCTACCCCTTTTCTCCGTTTTCCTTCCCTCTCGCCTCGCCTCTCACGCTGTCCAGCATGAGTGAGTGGGTAGGCGTGGGGTCAGCGTGAAGGAAGCAGCCTGGCGCGTGGAGTAACATGAATAAGTAATGCGGGTGGTGGCGGAATGGAAAACCCTGGCGATGTGGGAGGGATGATAGAGTACTGCTTGTTGTTGTGAGGTGTGATGTATGTATTAGTGTGAGAGATGTAGGACGCAGTGAATGTATGTATTAGTGTGAGAGATGTAGGACGCAGTGAATGTATGTATTAGTGTGAGAGATGTAGGACGCAGTGAATGTATGTATTAGTGTGAGAGATGTAGGACGCAGTGAATGTATGTATTAGTGTGAGAGATGTAGGACGCAGTGAATGTATGTATTAGTGTGAGAGATGTAGGACGCAGTGAATGTATGTATTAGTGTGAGAGATGTAGGACGCAGTGAATGTATGTATTAGTGTGAGAGATGTAGGACGCAGTGAATGTATGTATTAGTGTGAGAGATGTAGGACGCAGTGAATGTATGTATTAGTGTGAGAGATGTAGGACGCAGTGAATGTATGTATTAGTGTGAGAGATGTAGGACGCAGTGAATGTATGTATTAGTGTGAGAGATGTAGGACGCAGTGAATGTATGTATTAGTGTGAGAGATGTAGGACGCAGTGAATGTATGTATTAGTGTGAGAGATGTAGGAGACGGGATATGGAGTGAGAGGGTATGAGTGTATAACCTTTTTCAAACTCGTGTTATATATAAGGTTGTTTTCCATTTTATCTTCACTCCTACAGACACCAAACATTTCACAACCAAACCAGAGTGCATGTTCAAGTAAATAATACGTCCAAACAGCACGATTCCTGGTAATAAATAACTGCCGTGGAGATGTGTATATAGTGACAGTTAAGACCCTCCGTGAACAAGACCTTTGTCCACACAAAGGCCTGATTTGGACATATTCTGACGAAGAGTATCTGATCGTGTAGGCTGGAATAAAACAGTGAAACACGTACCGCTTCACTGGGCCATTAAGTTTCTCTCAGTCTCTGCATAATGTCTGGCGCTGAGAAACGGAATACCCAGAATGTGGCTCAGTGAAACGGGGCTTTCTTCCTTTTAGATTCCTTTTCAACCTACACCATCAGATCGTCTGCGTCAGAATATATCCGTTTCCTGCCTCTGTGTGAACAGGCCGTGTGTGTGAAATCAGGGGGAAGCAGGGAAGACTGGATTGGGTTATAATACTGTGTGGTTATAGGGAAGGGCGAGATACAACCACTTCAATCCAATGATGGCTGATATTATTTCTGCTGTTGAACGTTTTTATGTCAGTTTGGAGACCTGTGCTCATGATAAAAGAGCATCATTGTACTATACGAGTATTTACTGGACTATTTTGGTTAGTTAAATAGGACCTCCTCGTAGTGAAGGGGTTATTGTTCAGGCATTGTTCTCATACTGCTCCTCTAAAATGTGGGTTTCATAGTTCCTTTTGTTCCATCCAGTACTAATACCTGCTGTCATCTCAGGCTTAGGTTTCACAGGCTGTGGATCTAGCCTTTAGTTTCTCATATTTCTCTCTCGTTGGTGGGATAAGGTGAGCATCTAAGTAGTACGTCCATTAGTGCTGAGATGGACCAGTCGCTACAAAGCCCGAATCATCTGACGCAAATTGTGGTGTTATGGCGGCAGGTGGATGATCCAATAATGTGTGGCAATTTGTCCAGTTAGCCAACAACAGCTGCCAACAGTGACAGTACCTGCAGATCACACCAACACACTAGCCACTCACCCAACCAGAGTCTTATAGACTAGTGAACCTAACACTCGTTCCTAGCGATTTATTTTGTAAATTACAGTTTATGTTCCAGTGTAAGTTATTCCTGTCTTGGTAGAATTGACATACAGTAATTTGCATAAATAATCGACAAGGTGTACTAATGTGCCATATGCATAAATTAATTGGTAAAGAAGATGTTATACGAGTACGCAGCCTCCTCAGCCAGTTAGAATACCACCATCCCACCATCGATAACACCTTGGGACATGGTGTAACTTGAAATATTCCTTAACCTTATAGTGCAGCAGTCCTTATAAATAAGCTGTTGAATAACCCATGTTTGTATGGCCAAGCAGACCCATCAACTGTAGGCAAGCAGCCGCCCCTGCAGGCCCGTCCCCTGCGTTAATCGTTGTTCCCTTGTGGCTGACAACGCCTCGCCACAGCGTGGCTTGGGCAAGTGTGCGGAGGTTTAGTTCCTGGATGGACTTTGCAGTTGCAGCTCTCAAACCAGTTAGCGGGCACCACAATATGATTCACATCATCATCTTGGTTGATTATATGGTTACCACCCAGTGTTGTAAATTGTTTCCTGGGTTACAAGAAACCAGTAGGCTTGTCACTCAATGTAGAGTCACCTGAAGTGGAAATAACAGTGATAAAAGCGAGAGGAAGGATGGGAGAACTAGGATGAGAGGATGACAGACACAGTAAAGAATGATAAAAGCAAATGAAGCAAATGAAGACAATGAAGACAAAAACATAAATAACCAATCTTATGCACAGTTTAATGTTAATGCTGTGTGGCTGAAGATGGCAGCTGCATTAGTGAAGACACATATTAACAAGTAATATTATACAGTAGATAGACAACTTAGTCTAGTTTGACTACAAGTGCATGGTGGCTGTATGGGAAATGACAAGTATAAACAAATAGTAGTATAACATGAGCTCAAAAACTTTTGTAAATACGGATCCAGATGAAGGGCCGGTGGGAAGGGGGAGGGGGAGAAGAAGAAGTCGGATGGGAAGGGGAGAAGATTGGAGGGGTGGAGATAGGGAAGAGGGTAAAGAAGAGAGGAGAGGGGAAAGGAAGAAGATAGGAGTTGGAGAGATAAAGACTGGGGAAGGGGGTAAAGAAGAGAGGAGCAGGGAAGGGGGAAGGAGACAGTGGCTTGACAAACCAGCTCCACTATGGCCTCGGGTTACGGATGCTCTGGCCCAATATAGCCTTAATCCACAGCGTGACGTAGTGTGGTAAAAACTGACTGGGATAATAGAATGAATGGAGTAGGCGTGGTGAAAATTAGGATAGACAATGAAGGAAAACGAGAATGAATAGCTCGAGGAGACAAGATAAGCAGCGTGTTTAAGTAGCAATGAATGGTGTGAAGAGTCTGAGTGATGTGGAAAGACAGAGGCAAATTGAATTAAAGTGAATAGAATAATGAAGATGACAAGGAAGGACGAGATGAAAATGATACAGCCTGCAAGGAGGAAATAATCACGGTGGATGAATAACAATGAGTGGCGAGGAGAGTTTGAATCACTGGTGTGGAAAGAATGGAAGTAAGTTGAGGGACAGAGGGTAAATTATAGAAGATGCAGAAAAAAAAAAAAAAGAGGAGGAAGGTTGAGGGAAGAAGATGAGCCTCTTGTAACAGTGAGTGGCGTGGAAAGTCTGGATGGTGAGGAAAAAAGAGAACCATTGCAAGAAAGTGAAGAGATTAGCAAAGATGCATCAAAGAGGAGGAGGAATGAGAGAAAATCAAGGGTGTGGACAATCTGCGTGGTGAATCAAAGTGAAAGGTTTGCATATAGTGATAATGGAGAACAGAAATGAATAGGAGCAAAGGTGAAGGGATATTGGATTGATTCGTAACCCTCTGACCTCGGAGGATTTTCCATTGGTGAGTAAAATCACTGAAAGGCAAAGAAAAAAAAGAAAGAAATTGATGAATCGTCCCTCTAGGTTAAAGGACTAAATCGAGGTAGTTTTCTGTAATATCAAACCTGGCAAGCTTCCCAGGAGTCAAGTAAAATAGTTTGGCTTTACCCAGATAATATGGATGTACTGTCTATTGAAGTTTAAAGGGTAACCAGAGGATAACAGGGAACAAATCCTAAGCATCATAAAATCGTCTGCAGTACCAAATGTTGAATAATTAAGGATTCAGAGCAACAGGTATACAGTAGTTTAATACATGAATTGTTTTACTCAGGAACGGAGTAGGATTCGAGTCTAAAGATGCTTTATCCTCATAAAATTATACAAACAGTGACACTGTGTGAAGAAGGAATTTCGTGGAGAGGCGAGAGTGGAAGGAGGAAAAGGAGATAATGAGTACCGGTAGTCTGGGGATGTAAACGTCTTGCGTGGTGTGGGGTGGCCGTGGGTGTGGAAAGATGATGAATGAGTGGTGTGGGAAGCATACGAATGAATGGTGATGGTGGAGAAGGGGGTGGGGGAGCGTTGGCAAGCGATCTCTTTGCTGCCGTATTTACATCACAACGTTAACACGCCACCCTTCCTTATCCAATCAGAAGAGAGGAGGAACAGTCTAAGGGAAGCGATAGGTAGACAAGGTTGGCGTTAGGAAATTGGAGAAAGAAGAGTGGAGAGAGTAGTCAGGAAGACTAGAGAGGGATGGGCGCAGAAGGAAGCGGGAGAGAGAGAAAAACAGGACAGGGGAGAGAGCAGGGAGAAAGGTAGCAAGAGGAGTGGAGCGGTTATAAACGAGGTGGGAAGAGAGAATCTGATAATCCCACTTTTCTAACTGGAGTAGTTGCATATTACATTCATGACCTTTATTCTGCAGTGGGTTCACCTAAACTGAATTAATTGGTTTGGGAAATATCAAGGATAACTGAAAACAGACGCTACTGTATTGAAATGAATTATCATCATTCTTACGCTGATATTAGTCACTTTCAATAGAATAAAATGACATGGAGTTAGTCAGGGTTAATGGTACCAGTGTTATCGCTATTCGGTTGCCATAATTCACTCCTAGTCTAATGAGATCGTCTGCCGTTAGCTGGAAGAAAACGCGAGACAAGACACAACTATGAGTGTGTTAAATATCCTTTTAAATTTTTGCCAATGAGACTCTGAGTAAGCTTGTGGTTGAAGCCAGGGTTGCCAAGGTCGCGGTTTTCCCGCCAAATTGGGCTCGTTTTGAAGCTCTTCCGCGGGCAGATTTTACCGGTCGCGGGTTGCGGTTTTTTGGGCTGGTTTGAAAACTGTCGCGGTTGTTTGGGCTAGTATGGAGTTAAACCACATCACGACAATATACTGAGAGAGAGAGAGAGAGAGAGAGAGAGAGAGAGAGAGAGAGAGAGAGAGTTTAAACATATGGCGGAGAGAGACCCCCTAATACTCCCACAGGGACCAGTGGATGCAGCCAGTGCGGAGACTCCGGAGAGTTTTGTTTTATCCCAATTATCGTTGCCAGCAAGCACTGCTGCAGTAGAGAGGATTTTCTCTCAGTATAATTTAGTGAAAAGTAAATGAAGAAACAGACAGCAACATGAAACAGTTGAAAACACTCTTCATGTTAGAGCAATATGCGGACATAAAATCTGTTGTAATGATTTCACAAACAAAATTATGTTAGCAAATTTCACATATGACGTACACAGCAACGAAACACAGTGATGATGATCATATAGATTTTTGAATAATATAAGTGTGATGGAAAGTTGACTCAGAGGGAGAGAAAATACCTTCACTTGCATGTTGTATTACCTAGTGTAATGATAAGTATATTTCAACAGAATCATTGTTGTTTTATGGGCAATAGTGTTTTTATGGGAAATAGGGAAAGTTTAAGTGAATCAAGTGATCATTTCAGGCATTAATAGGGACCTATATATGAATTATTAATATAAAATACTAATTTCGCATAAATAGAGGATTTTTAAAATAATTATTGGTGTTGGGCTACTTTTGGGCTGGTTTTCAGTTGGGTTTCCGCGGGCAGAGCAGGGTGCGACTTGGCAATCCTGGTTGAAGCTGGTTTCTCATATTTTGTGTGTGTGTGTGTGTGTGTGTGTGTGTGTGTGTGTGTGTGTGTGTGTGTGTGTGTGTGTGTGTGTGTGTGTGTGTGTGTGTGTGTGTGTGTGTGTGTGTGTGTGTGTGTGTGTGTGTGTGTGTGTGTGTGTGTGTGTGTGTGTGTGTGTGTGTGTGTGTGTGTGTGTGTGTGTGTGTGTGTGTGTGTGTGTGTGTGTGTGTGTGTGTGTGTGTGTGTGTGTGTGTGTGTGTGTGTGTGTGTGTGTGTGTGTGTGTGTGTGTGTGTGTGTGTGTGTGTGTGTGTGTGTGTGTGTGTGTGTGTGTGTGTGTGTGTGTGTGTGTGTGTGTGTGTGTGTGTGTGTGTGTGTGTGTGTGTGTGTGTGTGTGTGTGTGTGTGTGTGTGTGTGTGTGTGTGTGTGTGTGTGTGTGTGTGTGTGTGTGTGTGTGTGTGTGTGTGTGTGTGTGTGTGTGTGTGTGTGTGTGTGTGTGTGTGTGTGTGTGTGTGTGTGTGTGTGTGTGTGTGTGTGTGTGTGTGTGTGTGTGTGTGTGTGTGTGTGTGTGTGTGTGTGTGTGTGTGTGTGTGTGTGTGTGTGTGTGTGTGTGTGTGTGTGTGTGTGTGTGTGTGTGTGTGTGTGTGTGTGTGTGTGTGTGTGTGTGTGTGTGTGTGTGTGTGTGTGTGTGTGTGTGTGTGTGTGTGTGTGTGTGTGTGTGTGTGTGTGTGTGTGTGTGTGTGTGTGTGTGTGTGTGTGTGTGTGTGTGTGTGTGTGTGTGTGTGTGTGTGTGTGTGTGTGTGTGTGTGTGTGTGTGTGTGTGTGTGTGTGTGTGTGTGTGTGTGTGTGTGTGTGTGTGTGTGTGTGTGTGTGTGTGTGTGTGTGTGTGTGTGTGTGTGTGTGTGTGTGTGTGTGTGTGTGTGTGTGTGTGTGTGTGTGTGTGTGTGTGTGTGTGTGTGTGTGTGTGTGTGTGTGTGTGTGTGTGTGTGTGTGTGTGTGTGTGTGTGTGTGTGTGTGTGTGTGTGTGTGTGTGTGTGTGTGTGTGTGTGTGTGTGTGTGTGTGTGTGTGTGTGTGTGTGTGTGTGTGTGTGTGTGTGTGTGTGTGTGTGTGTGGTCAGTCATTTATACCATAAAATGTCTACCAGCACCCTTCACCGAGCGAAGGACAGCACCCATTCCCTCGGTTGTATGTCTGTACCAGCACTCTTCACCTTGGTAGGGGTAGCACTCACTCCCACGGTAGTATATGTCTGTACCAGCACTCCTCACCCTTGTCCCAGTCACCCCTAATTACTCTATTCACTTTCTTTATGGCACATACAATTGTTTCTAGTGCCTATTACATGTATTTTAGTGGCAAGGTCTGAGAGCACCTTGATGGGGCCGAGCTGACTGCTGTCTGCTGAACTACTTTGCATGCCTCGGTCAGACCGTATCATCTAAATGCGGCAAAATGCAAATGCAGTGACACCCACGGCCAACTGTTGCCGCCTGTGATGAGCTTTTAAGTGGCTGTTACGGAAAGTTATGAGCCTGTGTAAGTGGGTTAAACTGTTACTGTACTGTACTTGTAGTACTGAGAATGGGCTGGATGGAGTAGTGGAGTGGCCGCATAAGTATTACATCTTCATTTGTTGTCTGGCTCTGAGGGGGGGGGGAGGGTCTTGGGAAGAGAGGAGCCAGACATTTTGAGGTTAGTAAAACCGGTATGAAGTCTTTCAGATGGAGGACATTTTATATATTTTATTCTTGCTCCTTGGTGAGTTTATTTCGTGTAAATGAGATTTTATTATTGGAGGAGTTAGAGCATTGATGAACACCTGCATTACTTTGCTAGGGTACACTTCCTATGCTGAGCAAAACTGTCTAGCACCAACATGAGTAAAATATTTATAACGTCGTTGTAGACGTCTGTGTGTGTGCATACTGTTATTTCCTTACGTTGTTTGACATCAGTGTAAATTACGGTAAAGGCAGCATTTGAGACGGGGAGCATCACTGCTATTCTAAGCTGCCCTGAACCTGAGGTGAATACTTCTATAAAAAATTTGGATTGGCATTGTACAGTGGGCGAGGCGGGAGTACGAGAGAGACAGGCACACAGACCGACAGACACAGAGGCTGCCTCTGACTAAATGAATGACTATGATACATTCTCAGACACACTGACATACTCGAAGACTGACTCTAGCTGACTGATTAAATCAGAGACTCTAACTTACAGTCTGACTCTGACAGGCTCAGAGACTCTCTAACTTACAGACTGACTCTGACACTCTTTAACGTAACAGACTGACTGACAGACTCAGACTCTCGTGTGAGTGACTAAGGGACTGAGACAGTGGGGAGAGAGTAGCGACCCTTGAAACTTAGCCGTCTGTGGAAGTGATTAGAACAACAAAAGTTTCCAGACAGTGGGAATGACCGGTTGAGCAGTATTGCTGATTAAAATAAAAATATCTAATTTTCGCCCTATTAAGAGTACTTCAGTACCAGATGTGTGTTGCCAGTGATACCAGTAAAGGCGAGGTAGCGGCTTGATGTAGTTAGAGAGTATTTGTTAAAGAAATATACGTGTCTAAACTCCACCAGTTAGAGTTCCAATAACAGGCTTGTGTGGCCAACTGTCAATAATACCACAGTATCCCAGTATTGGTGGTGAGGCAACAGCTGGTGTAGTTACAGAGTGCAGGCCCTGATTGCTGCTGTCAACAGCTGGTGTAGTTACAGAGTGCAGGCCCTGATTGCTGCTGTCAACAGCTGGTGTAGTTACAGAGTGCAGGCCCTGATTGCTGCTGTCAACAGCTGGTGTAGTTACAGAGTGCAGGCCCTGATTGCTGCTGTCAACAGCTGGTGTAGTTACAGAGTGCAGGCCCTGATTGCTGCTGTCAACAGCTGGTGTAGTTACAGAGTGCAGGCCCTGATTGCTGCTGTCAAAACATTGTTATTGTATTTTATGACCACTGTAATAATAACCAACGTGTCTAATCACTCCAAAAACATGCTGACTTTTTCTAACTTTGAATACTGCAGTAGCTGAAACGTTTGAAAATTATCGGGTAACTTTTGTTTTATGTGTATGTCTGCAACTGTCATTATACATAATGAAGAAAGAATGTTATTCACCATAAGTATCCTGCATATTCATTTAGTATTGCCTTACCTTAATGTATGCGAGCAACAACGATACACTTTGTGGAACTACTGACCATTTGGGTAAAGACACTTTTGTGGGGTGACTGCAGCTGTAACTTCAGTCTAAGCTATTTCCTTCACAAAAACAATACTTTTATCCAAGATTTTCTCTGCATGATAAATATTTGTGTAATGGTTTTCTGTTTCATTGGATTTCGTAAAGTGTTTGAATTAATGATTTCATTTTGCTATACATTTTAGCAACATAACTTTTAAGGTATGGTGCCGGCTTGCAAATATAATAAACACACAGTATCAGATCCTAACAAAAATAATACACTATACCACACGTCTGCCCACCACCTGACGCCATAAGGAGCAAATAAATTACAGTCCACTGCTGCTTCCCACAGAACACTCTGCCTCCCCCACCACGATACTCACAAAACAGTCAACAAGGAAAGATAATATTACCACAGCAAGAGCCAGTAATTCGGCCATGTGGATGTGTTGGTGTGTGTGATGATAAACGACCATTACGTGACGTAGTTATCACCATCCCCTTGGTTCTTGATGCCGGAACAGGAATGTTTGGGTGGAAGGTCCTACGAACTGTTTTGTGTTGGTGCCGTGAGTGTTCTTAAGATGGTCAGGGAGGACTAACGATGGGAATGAAAGCTGGGAGCGAGTGTTACGGGGAGGTGGGTGGTTGTGCTTCTAAAAGAGTGCAGCATTTTATTTTTTCCCAACTTCATTCTTCTTACCGACTCCTTTCAGCCTCTCATGACTTGAGTTGATTCAGTCTCTCTCTCTAGTGTTAGTATTGAACTGACCACAATTCTCACTTCATGTATGTTTTCCTAATTAATACTGTCGCATATTTTTTGTCCAACTTTCCAGTGCGAAAGTTAATCGATACCGAATGCCTTCATGCGCACTGGTCAACTCTGGAACGCACGTCCATGGTCTGTGTCCATCTTTTCGTCTTCTGACAGTTGGTGCTAATGTGATGTCTCCCATAAAGCTGTAATGATATCAAAGCTCTTTTTCTCTCTCACTGAGTATCCTCTTGTAAGTAGCATTATCGAGGGAGAATTACCTCGTCAATCCGTGACCGTTCCATAATGTTTTATTCAGACTAACCGTAAAACAGGCACTGGTCATTTATTTCAATGTTTACCACTATACAATCTTGCTTATCTCAGGCGAGACCCTACTGGTCTACATGACTAGTCTTAACTCCCTGTATAAGATGGCGTATGTTAGTGGCTTAGTCTTGCTACCTCCAGACAGTTTTATTCAGCCTATATAGGAAAGGTTTGTCGTTTTTTAAGGGGTTAAATTATTGCTGTTTCTAACCCCTCCGGTTCGGAAGCTCTCAATGTGCATAAAAGCCCCTGGAATTAGGAAGAAGTTTTTAAGGACCAAGTCATCCCAATGAAAATGTTAATGGCTATCTGAAATTAACCTCCAAACAATTGTGGCTGCCTGGAGTGAGTGTTGTATTTTGGATGGTGGTGTTATAAGGGCAGTTCCCCCAAGTGGTGGCATCACATGACACGCTGTTCTCGTGAGCTTAGTAGGGTTTCTAACACCTCCTGAACAATATATTTTGCACATTACACCCAAATACTCCGTTGTGCGTTATTCATGTCTTCTCACTAAGGACATCGATAGCATAAGTAATGTGGAAGACAATCGTAACACACAATAAGCAGGAATAAACAGGTTAAAGTAGGGGTGCCAGAGAGCCTCATTACCTAAGGAGAATACGTCACAAGGCATGCAGGGGTCCCAGTCAGGCCACAGCCACCAGACTCTGATAAGGTTTTACGACATTCCTGCCATATGTTTACATCTCATCCTCACCGTTCTCACATCTTCCACACATCAACATCATAGTCTTATTTGTTTCACAGTTTTCTCTCGTAGCTAAATACCACTTCTTTTTTCCTTATTATTGTTTACATAAATAATAACTATTTTTGTATGTTGCCATCATTTCCTAATCAGTGCTTACACACACCTTAACAACTTAATTCCTTCAGCCAGAGGACATCACCTATATTTTATTCTTACTACTACAATATTAGTCACCTTAGGAGAGCACGTAGTTGCGAAGAGGTCAGAGAAGGCTGTATCCAACCCTTCCAATTACTCCCGTCCAATAGGATAAAACGTCGGTCGTCGTAGAGAATGGGCGAATCTCATCTGGTTGCCAGTTTTGTCTCGTAACTGAACCCTCCTTCGAAATATTCTAATTAGTGTTTAGAGGCTGGAAACTATTATAGTTAAATTTTGAGTATCCCAGATGGAATGTTTAATATTAGAGTAGGAAAGCTTTGTATCATCTTCATCATGGTAGCGTTAAGCTTTAAAGAAAAAAAACGTTTTTCGTAGATATAAGGACATTCCTCAAGATGTACTGTTTAACAAGCTTTAATAGCTCCAGGAAAATAGTTATGTGGAAATTTATTGGAACTGTACAGCTGTATAGACGTTCTGGTTCTATGGAGAAACGATCTCAGTGTAAAGATTTTATGGAGCTAACGAACATTTTATCATGCAGATCTTAACAGTTCCTCTAAATTTATAACCAGATTAAAAAGTAGTGTTCATGTGTAGCGTATTGAGTATCAGAGCTACACAGAGGTTGTTGAAAACTCGTGAGCTTTAGCTGTTACATTTATGTTCCTTTGGCAAAACATCCTATTTCTTACACCTCTCACATATATACACAAAATTAGTCTTTCCAAAGAATTTTGCAGCTTACCTGCTTGTATTTATTGAGAAATTATTGCACAAAGCCGATGTGTGTAAAAGTCTTTGTAATTAATGTAATTTGGTGCAGAATCCACTCCCTCAACAAACTATCGGTGCCCAGTCCTCGTGAAACAATCTGACACCACAGACGATGGATATAATAAAATATCCCGTATTCCCAACCCCCATTTCCTACCCTGTTGTCATGAGGTTACACTGTATTTTTTTGCTAGAGAAATTTGCAGTCGCATCCACGGTAAGTGTTATTATATGCACGGTCACGTGAAAGTAAATTAAGCCTCCTTAGGCGTCACGAACAGTATTGATCATATTGGGTACCATTGGATTCTTAGTGTCCGATGCCTTTTAATAATTTATTCGATCAAAAAACTCCCAACACCGGTGGTTTCACATCCAGCGCTGTTGCATATCGTGTTTTTTCTATAGGTGACTATTTCAGAATGAACTGGTTACTTAATATGTTGCATAAAGTTCTCTCTTGACGTCGTGCTAATAAAACTACTAGCCATGCACAGCTATGAGCAGTTACTGGGGAATATTTTCGTGCGTCTCACCCACTCTTTTAAAATGTAAAGACGAAGGTTGTAAAGATAGGTTTTTTGATCGTGCGCACGTAAGTGAGAGAGACAGGTCATTAGATGTTAACATAGAGGAACGTAAAGGTCATGTTAGTTTAGCTGGTATTATACAGTATACCTGAAGTGTTTAAGAGTCTGGATCCCTTATCCAGCACAGTGACAAGAAAAGTGCTTTTAAAAACTAGAAGCTGGACTTAAAGTTCTTATCCACAAGGGACACACATTGTTGAAACTCCTGATAAAATGACAACTTCTCCACAGCCCCAGTTACATATTTCACTGTCCTCTTTTGTCCTCCTTGTCTCTTGCATCTCTGCTGTACATCTAATATGGAGCTGAGATATTTTACTGTTCCTTCACATCTTTTTTCTACCATTTATCCTGCCTACTTTCTGGTGGGTGTCAGCGCTGTGTATGTTGCGTGTTCAAAGTATTTCCCCACCGAGTCTTGACAGCACCACACCAACATCGTTACAGGTTTTAATTGGTCATTTGTTATCTCTCACGACGAGTTTCCTCCTTCAGTTCATAATAACATCATCATCATCACATTAAACGAACTCATATGTGGATCCTCACCACCACAGAGAAGAGGATAGTAAAAGTTATCATTATCGATATTGCCTTCCATAAACGTTCATCCTCCACAGTCATACTGGGAGACATAACACGTTTTACTTCTACGGTACTTTACTGACCACCATCATCAGTATCTGCAGCCAGGTTTGCAGTAACAGTCAGCAACCAAAATTATCAGTGTCATCTTCCATACCAAAACAAGTTCGTCTGACAGTCACACAGGGAACGACACATAGACGTTCTACTTTCACTTCCCTGACCACCATCAACTTACCCAGCTGTTACGGACTCTTCTGAAATATACATTACCAGCTGTCAGTCAGATTCATCAACATCCTTCACAAGTTCATCTGACAAGTTATCAGACGATAATCCAACGATCTACTCTTACGCTCCTGACCACAATCATACATTATAATCAGCTGTTACAATCTCCTACATGAATAAACAGTGTCAGTTAGCAATCAGAATTATTTGGCTTCACCTTTGCGTCCATCTCCGCTCAATTACGACATTCGTAAACAAATGATCAATTAAATGATCTACTTTTACACTTTTATTCACCAAAATATTAAGTCGTAAGTCTTTATCTAAATATCCAGTACTAAGAGGCAATAACAATTATCACCATCGCCATTCTTCATTATTTAATCCATCATAGTCACACGGCAAATGATTCTCTCTCTCTCTCTCTCTCTCTCTCTCCTTGATATATATAAATTTACTTCTTACAGGTGGACGAAGCCTAAATATTTCCCACCACTGTCAGTCATTTTATTTTCATTTACCCACACTGTCAGGCTGAATCATCTCTGCCATTTTTTTTTTTTTTTTCAGCAACTTTTTCCATATTCATTCCATATCTCTGATCACTGCCATCTTCTGTCACCCCCTGTCGCTCCCTCTAATGGTTTTTCTCCAGCTTACCCGCCACCTGTTGTGTCTGTGCATCTCATCATTAGAAAAATCTCCACATCATCGCCTCTCCCCTCTTTCAACTCTCAAACAACAAGTTCCAGTCTGCTAAAACTCCCAAGCCTTTCCCTCCAAAGACGTTGCATTCGCCTTACTCTTGCTACAGCCTGACGATTTACTCAGTGCATGAGATACTTTTTAAAATAAAGTGTTGGTATAGCTTTCGTTAACCCCTTTAAGATATTTCCAGTCTTGAATAAAACCGTCAGGTGATGTTAACAGTGAAATAAGAATGACGTTAACTGTCTGAACGAGTTAGCCCCTTCTCCCTGACACATCGGGTTTGCTTTCTTCTTCTACTTATTGATGGCTGTTTTTAGCTTTGAAAAGATTTATGTGCTGGAGGAGTTTAGCAGATTTTGCCTATAACTATCAATAACTGGTTAAACCAACGTTAAATACAATCGTCTGGAGTATACAGAATTTAATTTAAAAATGTTAACTAATTCAGAGGATGAAACCATTCCTATGCTTAAAGAATGGATAAGAAAGTTAAAACAAAAAAAAGTACTGTTAAAGATACTAAGAACTTGAAACCTGTGGCGACAGTCGTCACGTATTTAACAGTGATGAGTGCTTGTTTGCCTTTTTATTTTATTCTTTGAACGAAATCACCGCAACATCCATACCGAACAGCCGACGTCACCCATCCGCACAGGATGTATTCCCCCCTCCATACCTCATCAGCTACCACCATCTTAGCCCATCCCACCCACTAATATCTGCCCACCTCACTCATTTATTGTTCTCCCACTTTTGCTTGTACCTTACTGGCGTATTTGCAACACTTACCTTCTCAGCATCAACTTCCTCAAGCGTGCTTCAACGACGACTACCAACTCAGCCCATCCCGTCCACTCCTCTCCACCCACCCCGTCTATTTCTGTTCTGATGCAATGAATATCAAAACAGTGTCTGCCACGACCATCTGCCGACCTATAACAGCAGTACTCACAGGGTATACTTCCCACGTCAGAGACATTTCCTTAAATTCCTAAAATTCAAAATCTCGCTTTGTCACTCATTTATTATATCTATCCAGCTTCCTCTTGGCTAACCACGTCCTCCACATTCAAGCTTGCTCACATACCCCTATCACGACTCTTATCTGCATCCATTCTCCCCAGATTACCATACTATCTAAGCACACACTCATTTACCCTATCATCAGCAGATTGTCGTACTTCATATTCAATATACCCGTTTCATTACAGTGTCTATACAATTCTCCATATGACCATGCCACCTGAGTACGCTTTATTCTACCCTGTTGTCGACAGACTTCATTTCCATACATCTTCAGAAGTGGGGAAAAATATGATTATGGGCAGGAGTTACTGTTAAGGGAAACTGGTAGTTACTAGTAAAGAGGGTGTAAATTATCGTAGTAATATAAGAATGAGTTTATGGTGCTCGTTGCTGATGGTGAGACGGTTACGCTGCACTGTATTATTATAACTGGTGACACAAAAGATCATGGTTATTGAATATAGATGGGGTTCTCTCTTAACAGTTAATAAATATAATCCCGTGCAATGTGAAACTTTGTAAGGTAATCAAGTTTTTGTGAAATTAAAATTTAGAGGGTACTAAGCAGGAAGCCGTAATTGGAGTGTAGTGAATAAAAAATATAAACATATATATTTAGTAGTCTCTTCAGTAGTAACACGCTCTTTATATCTTGATGTTTTCTCCTGACAATTATATTCAGATTAAAACGGGGAGTATTTAATGTAAAAACCATTCTCATTCATGTTCTAACAGAAGAATAAGACTAATATATTCCAGTTAACGTCAGAGGATATTAAACATCAATTCACAAAGGCATACAGCAGCCAGAGGGTTAACCATGACTGTGAAGAACACGCAGCTCTTAAATATAACAGGATGGCAAGTATCAGTGTCTGACTCGGAATGGACGAGCTCAAGAATCAATAAAAACTCATCCACAGTGAACAGCAACAAGGCCTATGACATTCCCCAGTCAGATGGGATGCTCCTCACTCGGCCATATCGGAGTGGCCCAGACATAAGACATATATAGGAGAGGAGGGGAGAGAAAATGTAGAAAGATGAAGAGAATGTGAGAGAGGAGAGGAGAAGGGGAGCGTAGAGGTGAGATAATTGCGAGAAGTAAAATGAAGGAAGGAGAATTGAAAAAAGTAGGAAAAAGGATTCCTGTGTGAGGATATACGGGAGAAGGGGAGAGTAGGGTTTACCAAGGAGTGGACAAAGAAGGCGAGTATTGGGGAATCCACGTAGAAGAGAGGAGGCAGATATTGAACTGCGAATACAGAAGATAAATAAGTCTGCATAGGTGCATGAGAAACTCCATTATTCAAACATTTAAGGGAAGACGAAAGCAGATCTTACTTGTCAGTTGTGAAGGAACTGTGATCAGATAAGAAACTGCGGGATGAAGGAATTTCTAAGAGAGCAGGGCCTCTGTGTGTTCGAGATCCACACTATCAATCATACACTTTAGGGTAACGCCTGATCAACTTAACCAGTGATTCCCTCGAGGAAAGGTGTTCTAAGGAGAGGAGAAAGAAGAAAGCATGTAATTCCAAATAGATGAGAAGAAACGTGAATGCAAGAAAAAGAAGATAAGAGAAGAGGGCAGGAGACAGTAATAGGGGGTTCCAATATGAAACTGAGGAGAAGAAAGGAGAGAGTTCAAGGAATGAAAAGAGAGGAGCAAGTCCTGATGCATGAGAGCTGAGATGTGAGGGCTCCTGTGTGCATGAGAAGGTCGACATTACTCAAACATTTTATGGTAACCACCAATCAAACTCGAAAGAGAGGAAAAGAGAGCAAGGGATTCCAGTAAGGGGGGAGGAGAAAAAGAGGCCCAGATACGGATGAGAGCAGAGTAGAAAAAGGGAGAGAAGAGAGAGGAGAGGCGAGGAATTGAAATGATAGCGAGAAGAGGAAATTAAGGTATTTTTATGAGAGAAAAGGAGATATCAGAGAGGAAAAAGAGGAGGAAAGAAGAGAGGAGGGAATCTGGAGCATAAAAGGGTTGGCAGGTGAGTAAGAGGGTGGACATCACTCGTACACTTTACGGTAACTCGTAATCCAATTCACCCGTGATCCCCACCAGCTTTATTGCTCGTAAATCAAGACAGTGATTGCCCGCTGGTGAACCCCGAGATCAGAGAACCCACGCCCTCACCCAGGCAGCGATGGCTGGCGAAGTGTGGGGGTGGGAGGGAGATGGTGTGAGGTGTGGGGGTGGGAGGGAGATGGTGTGAGGTGTGGGGGTGGGAGGGAGATGGTGTGTGATGTGGGGATGGGAGGGAGATGGTGTGTGGTGTGGGGATGGGAAGGAGATGGTGTGAGGTGTGGGGGTGGGAGGGAGATGGTGTGAGGTGTGGGGATGGGAGGGAGATGGTGTGAGGTGTGGGGATGAGAGGGAGATGGTGTGAGGTGTGGTGGTGGGAAGGAGATGGTGTGAGGTGTGTGGGTGGGAGGGAGATGGTGTGAGGTGTGGGGGTGGGAGGGAGATGGTGTGAGGTGTGGGGGTGGGAGGGAGATGGTGTGAGGTGTGGGGGTGGGAGGGAGATGGTGTGAGGTGTGGGGGTGGGTTAATGGATAAGGGAGGTGGAGTTGTGAGCTAAGTAGAAAATTGAAGGCCAGTGGATAAGTGAGAATTAGTGAGATGAGTTGAAAATTGAAGACCAGTGGTGATGAGACATGAAAACAGGAAACAGACAGACCGAAGGTGAGTAAGTATGAAGGGAAGGAAAGAGAGAGAGAAAGAGAGAGAGATTGGTTGGTGGTTGGTTGGTTGGTTGGCTAGTTAATTGGTTGAATGATTGATTGATTGGTTGATTTTTGGTAAGAATGTACGTGGATAAGGGTATGGGGACGATGCGGTGTGAAGGATGGGTGGGCGGTGAGGGGCGGCAGCAACAGATGGACTTACCGTTCATCGAATATGAAAGAGAACTTAAGTGGTGCGGACAGCCGTGGTGGTGGATGAAAGGTTTGTGTGGGTGTGGGCAGGTGTGATGATGCAGTGGTGATATAATGCCATTTACAGGTAGGTACACATTGACAAGATTAGCCTATTCCATCCGGGGACGTCTAAGAAACTGAATGAGATCGAAACTCATTCAGCTAAATATATTTTATGAAATTCCTATGGGTCGAAGGGGTTAGCCCATTAATTAACTGATACTGCTACCAGGCGCGAGCTCATGGTTCGATCTGCAGTAGTCTTCATTGACTTCAAGGAAATCACGTCTTTTTTCTGTTCGTAACATTGACGGACCATATTTTTCATCTCTGGAGACTCTCATAGGGAACGATTAGCGGCAGTCCACCTGTTAGTACAGTGACGCTTTACTTTGTTATTTATCTTACGGCCAATAGATTTTTTTTCCTCATAAGAAGGATCTGTTGTAGTTAAGAAGTTTGTTTGCGAGCGACCGTGCTGTTGGTATGGAAAGGCATCGTCGTAAAGAAAATTACTGGTGTAGTCTGCATTGGTAAGATTGTGATGGGTCAGTGTAGTGATGAAGTTGGAAGGTATAGCGTAGGGATGAGTTGGAATGATGGTAGTAAGTTTGTGTGGTGTTGATAATGATTTGGTGTGATATTGGTGTATCGTGGTGACGTGAGAAATGTGGTCATGCTATCAAGTAAGGTGGCTGTGATGTATGCCAGTGGTGTGGAAAAGTGAAAGGTCAGTTAGTAATGACAGGTGTAGTAATATAATAGAAAAATGAGAGTAGCGTGTCATTTGGTGTGATCTTGTTGTAGGCAGGTGTGATGGTGGTGAGAACAGGTGTGGATGTGATGAGGGCAGGTGTCCCTGTTAATTAATGGCTGTGCCTGAACAACTAGGTGTGCCTGGAATGTAGCCAGGTGTAGTTATGAGGAGTCATTGGACGTGATAGTGAGTGAGAGAATGTGGTGGTTTCGTGAAAGAGTAGTGATTACAGTCTGGACTGCTGTTGTGGTGATTTGAATGGGTCAGTGTTGGAAACAAGTGTAATTATCATGTGCAGACAGCAAAGGAATTTCTAAGTACATGTGGTGCTGGACTGCTTTGGTGAAAGGGATGAATGAAAGTATAAAGAACTGGTGAAGAGGAAATGTAGTGGTGAAGAGAAGCACAATACTGTAGTCTGTGATAATGTGTATTATGCAGGTGGTGATGTAAGTCCATGTGCTGACCTTAACTGGTGAAAGGAGAGAACATTACCTGAGGTAGTCCGATAGCCTGGGTGAAAGAAATCGTTCTCCCGCAAGGCTTTTCTAAGGTGGAAATGAACAGAAGTGCCAGATAGATATATGAGCAGTATGTTGGTGATATAGGTATGGCTGTTGTGTGAATGATTTTAGTGTGAGTGGCTTTAGAAAGATAACAGTTTGTTGAAAAACAAATATATAGACGGATATGGTGTGGTTGATAGGAAGGCGGTAGTGGTCAAATGGCGCCATGTGGATAAACACTTTGGTATGAGAATACGTGTGTATTAGCCCGATTAGGGAATAAACTGAATGGACCAGATGATAGAGCAGTATGATTATGTAATGATGTGTGTGGATATAGTGGTGATGGTGGTGTGATATAGAGGGTGATGGTGGTGTGGCAGATGTGGTTGTGGTGGTGGTGGTAGTTTCATAGGGATGGTAGTGGTGTGGCAGGGAAGTGGTGGTGGTGGTGGTGGTTCGGGTGGAGGGATGACTAAGCATACAGGAAGCATGGATGTTTTTGGTGTCAGGGGGGAAGTAAGTGGCGCCAGGGAGTGAGACACTGTGGAGAGGCGTTGAGGTGTGGTGGATAAATTACTTCGGCGGAATGAGATGCATGGTGGAAGTGGGGACGTTGGAGTCAGTGGCATGGAAACGTGTGTGGGGGGGGGGTTAGGTGTGTTTGGTGGGGACGACGGTGTGTGGGGGGTGGGGGTGAAGATGTGGCTGCATCTACGTGCGTGTGTGCGTGTAAAAACACCGCCAGGCCATGCAAGGCGTGGCAAGGATCGGGACGTGCATGAGCGTCATATCAGCTTCCTGCGTGACGAAGCCCATTGTTATGGCGTGCCTGGCTGCAGTGTCAGCACTTTCTGTCCTGGTGGGCCACGTGTGGGAGGAGGCTGCATCATGACCCCTCAGGGCAGGGCGTGATATCTCAGTGGCGGCGTCACCCATCCCTTCCCCAGTGTAGTTTTACCTCAGTAACCCTCCCAGTAATTATAACCCAACATTATATGATTACCGCTGCCACAGCTCCACCACCCACACAGGAAAGTTAATATCATCTTATTTGGTCAGAAGCCGGCCTATCTGAAGAGGTAAAAACCTGCAATCATTGAGGCAAGTTTAACATGGAGAGGATCCATAAAAAAAACTGGAAAATTTTTACCATTGAACGGTATAAGTGCCTGAAGATATGGTTATTGGTTATACTCTTTTATATTCTTTTAAATCGACTTTTAGGTTCACATCCGGCTTGTTAATTTACTTTTGAATTTTATGGATAATTCCTAGTTATCGTTCCTGTCGTTCTTATAATATCTGTAATTAGCTATCTCTGCTGTACAACAATCACTGTCCTGTTATCGGTTGATATTCCAGTACCTTCTCTTACGCACCTGGACGTTAATGATCTGCTACCTGTCGTAACCAAGATCTCTTTTTGGAAATAAGAACAATAAATTAATAACGCTGATTGTATCGATGCCTCTTGTTCATCCCGCAAAAAAGAAGTCTTCGGTATGAGAAGAAAATTGTCTTTTGTAATTTTGTGAAGCTCAGTTCTGGAAGTATTTGATTTTTTGTCACTCTAAATCTCGGTTCCTTTACAAAAGTAACCCAGTCGAACATTAACATATCTTCCAGCATCATGTTACCCAACTTCCTGCACACACCTTCCCTCTCTCTCTCTCTCTCTCTCTCCCACACACACACACACACACACACACACACACACACACACACACACACACACACACACACGCACGCGGCCTACCTTACCCCCTACACACGCCAGTTCTTCCTCAACTCCCCCGCCACACACCTGTCCTCCCTCATCCCCCACACCTCTCCTTCCCCCCCCCACACATTTTTCATTCCCCTCCTCACACACCTGTCCTCCCTCACCCTCCCGCACACATACACCTGTCCTTCCTCATCCCCTCCACACACACTTGTCCTTCCTCTCCCGCACACGGAGCTCTCCTCCCTACCTCCAGCACATACACATCTGTCCTCCATTTCCCCCACACAAACCTGTCACACACTTTTTCTCCCCCATACGCCTATGCTCCCTCACTCCCCCACACACCTGTCCTCTCTAACCACTGCACACATATTTGCCCAGCCTTACTCCCCATCACACACATTTGTCCTCCCTCAACCCCCCCCCACACATTTGTCCTTCCTCACCCCCGCACACACCTATCCTCCCTCCTCCCATACCCCTGTCCTCTTTCCCCACAACCACGTGTGCCACACCTTTCTTCCTTCCCCTTACGCGTATGTCCTCATTCCCTTCCTCCACACACACACACACACACACACACACACACACACACACACACACACACACACACACACACACACACCGTCAACCTGAGCCACAGTTTTTGTCCAGCCGCCTCACCAGCAAGGCCAACCTCACTCTTGGTCGAGCCAATAAATATAACAAATTAGTGAGTCGCTCCCAGGAGACGCACAGCAAATACGCTGCCGAGTTCTAATCTGGGTGTTTTGGCGGAGGCTTAGTTAATGCCCCGTGTTGCAGGGTAAACACCGCCTCCAGCCTGTAATTACGTTCATAGTAATAGCCGGTGGATCAGTGGAATGTGGGATTAACTTGCTCTCGTGCTAAACCTTAATCATGGCTAATTACTGAGTTTGTATAGAAAAATTGGCAATGTAGTGTTAAACTATATGATTAACCTTAGATTAAACTTATCCTTGTTGTTATAATTCCTGTGTCCCGGACTTACCAAGGCAGTATCAATGGTCACCTTATACTTACAGAGAAGGCAACAGTGTTACTGAGTAATTTTAAAGTATGCTCAACTCAATTTGTACCGGACATACCCATGGAGTTTTCAATAAGCAGTCATCATTTACTAATGGAAAGGAGAACACTTTTTTCTTTGGGGGGCGGGGGGGGGGTAGGGGGTAGACAGAAGCATCTTGAGGAGCGGCCCAGTCATGACGATTTTTACCTACACGGTGCTTCACTAGCGAAGTCCAATTTTGTGCTTCACCGTGGCTACCTAAGGATTTTCACACGCAAGCTGCTTTACTCCTGCAAAGCCACATATGGTGTTTCACTTAAACCAAGTCCCATATGGTCCCCCATCTCTCTAGTACATCAGCAATTATTGCGTAAACTGACTGTCAGTAACCTTCACTACGATGATGACTATTATGTTTCCTATGTGGTAATTTTCCCTTGATCTTTATCTGTGAAGGAGTTAGTGAAGATTAGATCTGGACCCTCCAGTTCCAAAAAACTAATCTGAATAGATATGCCTGACAGTATCAAGGGTAGGCTATATAACAGAATTATACCATCGTACTGTAGTGTCTCAGTCCACGTTTGAACACCAAAAACCCCATTTTTAAAAAAAAATGGAAGGTAGGCTTATAATGGTGGTGGTGGTGGAGCAGCAGCCACCAAGAGTCTCCAGCCTCCACCTAAAGCACAGAATACAATATTAACACTTTAAGTCCAAGGACTTTTTACGTATTTTCTTCTTCCTGCCATTATATCATTTATTCTGTCAGATATTTCCAAACAGCCGGGGTATGACACAGTCGTCTTCATTAACCCCTGGACAACAAAACGCCTCTTCTGAGCCGAATAAAGCAGTATGGTGATGGTGACAGATGCAATAAAATGGAAAAGACATCATCTTAATCGTCATTAATCTCAACCAAGATGTGACAACGCCGGTATTTTGAGCCGCTAACAACCATATGGTAGACACATGATGGTTTTATGGCTTTATGAAGGACTCTAAATGTCATTGCTGTGGATGGCAAGAAAATGAGGAAAAACCAAAAAACTTACCTGCACTTCATTGGCTTACGACGAGCATCAGTTCATCGTATATGGCTGAGGTTATGAGACAGAAAAGAAAAATCTATTTATTAAGTCTGCACAGTACAAGACTTGTACTTTCATTTCCTTTCAGTAAAAATTATCACTGATGCATCGGAGGTAAAAACCAGACATTAACAAATGTCTTTAAATATAGTACCAAACAAACGTATCATCCCACACCTTGTAACTACACCATTGTTGGATATATAATGTAGAAGTTAAGACGGGAAATTCATGTAAAACTTGAGGGAAGGGGAAGTGCAGGCCAGGAGGGAAGATGAGAGAAGAATGGTGAGGGGAAGGGGAAAGTGAAAAGGGGAGGTGGTGGGTGGGCTAGAAGAGGTAAAGGAAATGGGTAAAAGGGACAAAAAAAAGTAGACCTGTAGGTTGTGTGTGGTGGATTGGAGGGGAGTGAACTGAGGAGGGGGGAGGTGAGCGGGGAGGAAAGAAAAGGGAGTCAGGGCGAGAAGACATCCCAACATCGAATTGCAGGTGAATGTGGACGAACGCGAGAAAAACAATTGCCACTGCTATGCTGGATCTCGCCTAAACTTTTCTGCCGAAGTGACTCTCATTACCCAGGTAGAAACTGAGGAATGTAGTGACGAGGAATGAGAACTATGCCGGGGAACTTGGAAATTGGAGCTGGATTTGTAGGTGAGCAAAACCTGGCATGAACTAAGCGATATGAGGGAGATAGGAGGACTGGGAGAGTTAATGGGACATAGATACTCTGGGGATTTTGGTGAGACAGTGGAAGGTTATAGGAAGCTACGCAGAGTGACGGGATATCAAGTTTAGTGGGGTGGACGGGGTGGAGTAAAATTGCTTAGTTGAAAGCCAGCAGGGGAGGAGGAGGACTTGGAGGGAAGCGAGGAGGAAGAAGAAAGAGGAGGTGGAGGAGGAGCAGAAAGGGGAGGGGGATGAGAACAATAAGAAAAAAAAAAAGGTAGTAAGAGGAGGACTGTAATAGGGAGCGGTATGTAGTCTGGAGGGACATGAGTTCTTACAAGGATGTGGCAAAGAAGCAGAAAGGAGGTTACAAAGGATGAGACGCCCATCATATGTCTTGTCAGGTCATTCACTGACGCAAAAATGTTTTCTGCTAAGATACCGCCAACTAAGATTGTAATCTTTATCACTAAGAGACTTTATTTCTGTTTCGGAAAAAACCTCTCGCTATGAAGATGATGTAAATATAAGTGATTAACACCCTGAACGCTTTAACGTCCTTATAATTTAATTTTTAGCACTAATAGTTATTTATTGTAGCCAAGAAAAAATTTGGCACGGAGTAGAGGTTTATTGCAATTAGACCATCACTCTGAGTAAAACTTAAACAAGGTCTACCTATCTGATCGTAGACTAATTTAATTTGCAGTAAAATAACACACAGAAGCAGCAGAAGGGATCTATTTATGAACTGATTGCAAATGTGCCATTGTGGCAAACAATAAATCTTCGCAAAATCAGAATGTACACGTAAAAGATGACTAACTCAGCACTTTCAGTTACAGTGAAAAAAAAAAATCGTACTATATACTTATTTTATCTTGAGACAGCAGTGTACATCAACATCTTTTTTTGCAAGCAAAGATTGGGAGAGGTTTTTTCTCCCTCCTGTATCCAATGTTCACTTGTTTCAGGGTATTATTTTAATGTCATCATCTTTTCTCGCCCCATTGTCTCGTCGTCCATCTCTGGGTCCATCTTCACAAAGTTTTCAAAGTTTTACAACAGTAGACTTGCATGATTATGTTATAATTCTCACTCATACAGCTACCAAACAAGTTTGAATATTAAGTTGACGAAATACAGACAGTTATTTATATGATAATTAACTTTTATGGAGAGTTGTTTACCGTAGACAATGGTTACATCAACCCGATCCTCCCCCTCCACCTGTTTTCATTTCCCGCCCCAATACCCCTCCGCCCCGTCACGTCTGGTGCCTTTTTTTTTTTTTTTACATTGCATCACCTCTGCAACCATCACCACTATTTAACAACCCATTACAACCATTACCTCCACAACCATCACCTTTACGACCATCACCACTACTTAACAACCCACCATCAACGTCCTCAAGAGTACCCTTCAAGGGCCTCTTCAGTTTTGCATAAATTTTCCTGCGGCTTTGAAAGTAAAATCACTCAAGTACAAAAATTACCGGCATGTTATAATGCTGGGGCAGTAAAGACAATTAACACCCCATGTTTCTTCTGCACCGGCTACCACAAGTCATCGTTACCGGCATAAACGGACTCATAAAGCAGCATACCTGTGTCCAGCTGCACACCAATACCGCAACAACGCGGACAAAGGCTTCGATCAAAAATATACATATAAATGCTGGTCTGCCCTAAAGCTGCTATGAGTGGTAGAATTTTAAATATCTCTGGAGTCTGAACGCTTGTATCTTCATTGGCAGCATACGAGCTGATGACCAGAAATCTACATCTAAATGCACCTCTGCTTAGCGCAACAGTGCTCCAAATATCCTATGTATGAGCGTTTGCCGTTAAGCAGCAATTTCAAGAACTAATGAGCCAGACATCCACATCTACAATGTAAATGCACCTCTGTCCTAAAACTGCGTCGTGTAATAATGCTTCATATGTGCTTGGAGTCTCAGTGTTTGCTTCTAAATGAATTACGTCGAGAAAGGATAAGCCGGAAATTTATATCTAAATACTCTGCTGCCTTTACACTGCCTAGCACAACAATAGATCAGATATCTCTTGGAGTGTGAACGTTTCCTTTTTCCTCCACAGAAGTGGAGGAAGGCTTTTCAGACATTCGACTCCGCCAGAGTCACTAAGGGAGACACAACATATTTGCTAAGTCCTAATCATCCCTTTGTACACGACCCACATTGATCGGTTTTTATCCAGGTCACCAGTTACTCTGGTGTGTGGACAGTAACAAGGGGGAAATGTCTGTGCCCAGCAGTCTGACTGCCCCGAAAATCGCAAAGGGATAAGTCGAGAGATACCGAGTTAACAAGATGCAACGCAGTCAAACTTTCACACACAGCCGGATTCTCGTTAGCATAAAGAGGCTTCATAGCACCTCCACTTTAGCATTTATTTTATATAATTATTATGCCTAAATGTCCTCTTTATTGCAAATTATAACTTATATTACCCAACCACTGGATCAGTCAAAGGGAAAAATATATTAATCACTTCACCCTCGGAGTGTCCTTTATTTATTTATTTTTTTTTTCCCCCACCTCTGGGCTTCATTCAGCTTTGGAAGGTTTTTCGAATTGGTTGAGTTCAGCGGAACTTTTACTAATGCCTTCATTGCTAAGATATCCTTCCTACGATGTTAAAACCACCTAATTGTATCAAGAACAAAATGTCGTTCTGTAAGGGGTTTAGGTGTATTAGGCAAAATAAACTACTAAGTAATGTCAATAAATCTCCTAAGCTAGAAAGAATATAACCCACACTCATGTGGTGGTGTTTTCGTTGGTTAAGGAAGCTCCCCAGCATCTCTGACTTACCTGGTTAGTTTTCTATATGACATGTTAGCAAAATCTGTGCAATTTCTGTCGATATTTAGAAGACTGATAAAATTCAAGGGAATATCAAGTTGTAGTAGGCATAATAATCACTACGGAAGGGGTGCTACAAAGTCTTCTAAGCTGAGAATGCGGCACCAAATCCCCACAAACCCCCTGCTGTGGTGAGAACAATGAAAGCTGCAGCCTGCGTGCCTGACAGGAGTCGGGGCACCGCCTGGCATTCCTGGATGGCAGCTGGATGGACGCCTGACTATCTCCATATTAGGTGTGGTGATGGCCAGTCAAACCAGCCTGGTTTTGCGTAGCGAAACATTGAGACATAGCATTGAGGACATCGTTTACGTCTGTAGCCACGCTTATTTATTACCACATCAGTCCCATTCTTCAGTAGGACACTAGTTTGTCCGTTGGATGCGTTGTTGCTAACCGGAAATTATATATTCACCATCAAGAATGTATACAGCAGTAATAAAGGGAGATGTTAACCTGAATAATAGGGGGAAAACTGCCGGTTTCACAATGGCTAGGGCACTGGCAGGCTGTTGTAGTTCCACAAAGTAAAAATAACTAAAACAATCTCCACTGATGATTTCTAAGGATCAGCATCAAGCCAACAGCAATTCTGGTTAAAACCTGTAAGACATTGTTCGTGGGTCTCTCAATACAGACGTTATATAATGTAGTTTGTAAGTAACGGAATATGAGGGTGTAAGGCGTCCTTTTATGGCGCGTGGATGCAAAGAAACAAAAGAGAGATTTCTTAAATATATCTAGAGTTTGATGCATTGTAAGCATTCATTCATTTTATTAATGCATAATGAGCATTTACAAAAGTTGTCTATCTGTCTGTTTGTCTGTCTGTAGCCTATCTGTCAATATTGTGCCTGTGTCTGTCTATAGGGAAAAAAAGTTGTTAAGCAGGTTTTTGCCTGAGAGAAGCCACATTCCATTTATTTGTATGCATGATGTTATCTATATTTACGCACAACCATATTTACAGCCTCTGTATAATAATCCAACCACTATTTGTAAGGATGAGGGTGTTGGGTGGCTGGGCACAGATTGTGAATTGTGATAATATGAACAGACAAAACACAAATTCACCTTTCTAAGTATATTTATTTATTTTTTTTCTCTGGACAACCGGGAACAAGAGTTCGCTCAAACTTCAACTCCTGTCTTACTAACTTTCCTCTTCTTACTCATGTTTTCACTCTGAGAAACGTGTCGTATGTCATATGTTTTCTGCTAATAGGTCAAATGATTTATCAGGGAAAAAAATGACGAATAAACCCTAAGTGTAAAGCAGATGTAGTAAAGCAGTAGATGTACTTATGTCTCTGGCTGTACTGAACAGTTTCTGAACAAAATATTTATAATCTTCATCACGATAATTAACATGACAGTGAGAAATAACTTTTGAAAACCAGTGAAGCAGTGTTCCAAGCCTCATAATTTTTTCCGATGAATTTTCAAATATTTCATATATGTTCAGTAAGATAGAAGTTGTGGAAGCAATGAAGAAAGTTAAATTGGGGAAAGCCCCAGGAATTGATGGAGTGTGTGGTGAAATGCTCAAACATGGGGGAGAGACAGTAGTAGAATGGATGTGGAAGATGTGTAGATTGGCCTGGGAGGAAGGTAGAGTCCCGGGGGATTGGAAGTCGGTTTCCTTTAGTACAAAGGAAAAAGGGAAAAAGAAGTGTGTGGTAATCATAGGGGCATTTATCTTCTTAGTATACTAGGAAAAGTGTATGGTAGGATACTTATTGACAGAGTTAGGGAAATAACAGAGGAATTAGTTGGAGAAGAACAGGGAGGCTTTAGGAAGGGAAGAGGTTGTGTAGATCAGATATTCATTCTTAGATCTTTAGTGGAAAAGTTTCTAGAGGAGGGAAAGAAGTAGTATGCGGCTTTCATGGATTTGGAGAAAGCATATGACAGGGTGGATAGACAAGGATTGTGGAAAGTATTAAGAATATATGGAGTAGATGGGACGTTGTTGAATGCTGTGAAGAGTATGTATGATGGTGCTAAGGCTGCAGTGCGTGTGGATGGTGAACTAAGTGAATTTTTCTCTTTGAAGGTTGGGTTGAAACAGGGATGTGTCATGTCTCCATGGTTGTTCAATCTGTACATGGATAGGGTAATAAAAGGGATACAAGGTAGGGTAGTGGATGTTGGAGTGGCCCTGGTGAGAGAGGATAGTGTTTGGAAACTCCCTGTACTATTGTTTGCAGATGATACTGTGTTGTTGAGTGAAGACGAAGGGGAGCTGCAAGGCTTGGTGGATGAGTTTGGGAGAGTGTGTAAGAAACGGAATCTAAAGGTGAATGTAGGGAAGAGTAAAGTGATGGTCTTTGAGAGAAGTGAAGTCAGTGAATGTACAGCGAAGTTGGATGGTGAGAAATTGGAAAATTTGAGTACGTTTAAGTACTTGGGTAGTGTGATGAGTAAGGATGGAGGTTTGGAGGGTGAAGTGCTTGAAAGGGTACAGCAGGGAAGAAAGGTTGCTGGTTCTTTGAAAGCAGTGATAAGAAACAGGGAAGTGAGCATGGAAGTGAAAAAGTTACAACATGACAGTATTGTGATATCAACTCTAACATATGGAAGTGAAGCTTGGACGTTGTTGGAAGGACACAAGTCATGAGTGAGAGCAGTGGAAATGAGTTATTTAAGAGGAGCCTGTGGACTCTGTGGAGTCACATGGAGAGACAGGCTGACGAATGAGGATATAAAGGAGCGTTGTGGTGTGGATGTGGATGTGATAGGAAGCGTTATGAGGAACACACTGAGGTGGTTTGGCCATGTGGAGAGGATGGAGGGTGAAAGACTGACGAAGAGAGTGTATGTGAGTGAGGTGGAGGGGGGAAGAGGGAGGGGGAGGCTGAGGATGAGATGGAGGGATGGGGTGGAGAGGTATTTGAGAGAGGGGGGTGTGAGTTGGAAGCAGGGCAGTGAAATGGCGGAGGACTGGGCGACGTGGAGGCGATTTGTTTATGGCCACCCCAAACAGGATTGAGGCGTCTGGCAATAGATAGATAGATAGATGTTCAGTTGAGAAGTGGAGCGATATTATTGTCTGCAGCTGTGGATGTAAAATAAGTCGCTGAAGAAGAGTCGTTGGGAAAGCTCTTAAGCCATCAAAATACCACCTCTTGTCAGCGCTGTTGTGGCACCTTACAACTGCCACTTCATATTGTGATAAGGACCATAACAATACCTGGCAGTTTTGTCCACCGCCACAACAGCACGCCATGTTGGATGGTCCACACTTCACAGTGGTTGTTATTTACATGATGGGTTTGTGGCGCCTCGGGAGTGGACTGAGGCCGAACACCTGCATAGCGAATGTATGGTAAGTGTGAATGAGACTGCCGGCCAGCGTTGTGGTAAAGGAATAAATGTCTTTGTCGTTTCACTTCTGACTAAAGTATTTGGAGGTTAATTAATGTGAAGCCACTTTCATTACACCTTCTAACTGTACAGGGGACCGAGGCGAGGCTACCGTAGTGTAGTTAAATTTAACCCCTTCACTCCGATGACTAATCACATTACCACTTGACTATTATTCAAAGATTTTATACAGTTCTGGTACTGGGGGAGTTGTTGAAGGCTGTATCTGACCCCTCAATGTGAGGCCTTTCCTATGCGGGATAAAAATCGTCTGAAGGTACCAAAACAAATCGAAACATACGTCGTGGGGGTGAAGGAGTTAAGGTATAATGACCAGACTACTTCCATTTCGTGGCAGTACATGACATAAAACTCCCCAGCCAATTAATGTGAATAGAATCCATGCGCCTGCCTGGGTCCTCACTGACTGGCCTGTCCAACCACTGACCACCAGACACCCACTGCCCTCGGTACCATTCCTTCCCAGACAACATATTTACATTTCCACCACACAATACACTTGCCTTGTCTTTACACACAGATTTTATGCACCAACCTGAAATATGGCGGACAAGGCAGTATTTGTCAGCGAGGCGGACCCCATGTGTCACGTTCTCGACCTCTAAACTTGTTTCATTTAAATCAAACCACTTTTTGTTTTCTTGTTCGACTCTGGGTAGTGCTTCACCCTGCCATACACCTTCACATGTCACCATTTTATCCCCAACAATAAAGAGTACATGCATGACTGTAGCTGTTATGACCCGTGTGATGATAGTAATGGAATTATTTTATGATATGCTGATAAGTCTTGCGAAAGCTTAGTTGTTGTTTTAACATCAGCAACAAACGTTATGGGAACGTGTCATATCCAATCCAGGGATCGAACTAGCGTCTTTACAGACAGGAGACCACGTCTCTAATCACGTAACCACCAGCTTCCTGTGCCAGAACGATGCTATCACTGTTGCACAGAGATGATGCAGCCAGTTACCATCTCATTCAAGCTTCGTATTACACTTATCTTACCAAGAGATATGTACTGCTTAATCACTTAATTATCTGTGATTACTTACACACACACACACACACACACACACACACACACACACACACACACACACACACACACACACACACACACACACACACACACACACACACACACACACACACACACACACACACACACACACACACACACACACACACACACACACACACACACACACACACACACACACACACACACACACACACACACACACACACACACACACACACACACACACACACACACACACACACACACACACACACACACACACACACACACACACACACACACACACACACACACACACACACACACACACACACACACACACACACACACACACACACACACACACACACACACACACACACACACACACACACACACACACACACACACACACACACACACACACACACACACACACACACACACACACACACACACACACACACACACACACACACACACACACACACACACACACACACACACACACACACACACACACACACACACACACACACACACACACACACACACACACACACACACACACACACACACACACACACACACACACACACACACACACACACTCACTCTCTCAGGTGATAGTAATCTGTTCATATTTTTCCCCACACTGTAGCAGTGTGGTGCAATCAGATGCTGTCTCCTCGTCTTTCCTTAACCCAGGGTAAAGGATTATTTCATTCCTTCCGTTTGCAAACCTTGGCTGTTCTCTTAAGTAATTGGTAGGTGTAGGAGAGAGGCAAGGGAGAGGGTGGAGTGGGTAATGGCAAGGCTTGGGGAGGAGGTTAAAGAGGGAGGACTGGGTAGGGGAAGGGGAGGAGACAGGGTAGATGATGACGGTATGGGGAAGGATTGGGGAAGAAAGAGGGATAGAGGAAGGGGAGGCGAGAGGGTGGATGGCGAAGGTAGGGGAAGGTTTAGAGAAGGGGGTAAAAAAGGAAGGCGGAGTTGGGAAACGGGAAGAGGAGGAGAGGGGAAAGGGAAGGTGGTGAGGGCAATGGGTAGGGTTAGGGGAGGGGGTTGGAAGGAGGCGGGATAGAGAAGAGGAAGGATGGTCAGGGTAAAGGGAAAGGTTGGGAAAAGTGGGGTAAGAGAGGAGGACGGGTTAGGGGAAGAGGAGAGGAAAGGGAAAAGTTGTTAAGCATAGGCAGGAAGGAACGTAAGAGAATAAGGGGAGAGGGGGTGGGGAGGGGATGCGGATAGTGGGGAGGGGGAGGAGAAACAGGGAGGGGCTAGAGGTACGGGTAGAGGGGAAAGTGAGCATTGCCTTATATAATGAACGAAACAGACGAAAAATTGTGGGAAGTGATGGAGGTCTCTGTGCGGAAAATAATATGGATTTTTGGTAAATTTTTGTGATTAATGATGTTACTGGGAAGGTGTTTGGAGGAAGGGTTGGCCTGAGAGATAAACCATGACGTTCCTTTTGTTTGCGACTTGATAACCGGGATGTATCAGTGTTATTGAGAGAGAGAGAGAGAGAGAGAGAAACAAAATAAAACCCATCTACCTACCTCCCAACCTGTTAAGTTAAAAGGTCATTTTTTTCACTTTGATATGCACTGGCCCTCTCCACTACGAAGTTTTTTTTTTTTTTTTTTTTTTTGTACAGTAATACCAAGTCCTCACAAGTCATCTGCCCACAAAACAAATATGATCCTTTTACCACAAAACCGTAAAACTGTTCTTGGGGTCCCGGGTATAGGCAGAGTGAAGCCGGCAAATGTTTGTGATCGTCTGTGATTTAAGCTGTCCCTGTAAGCTGCCATCTCGTCCCGGATCATGGATGTAGTCGTGTGTGTGTGTGTGTGTGTGTGTGTGTGTGTGTGTGTGTGTGTGTGTGTGTGTGTGTGTGTGTGTGTGTGTGTGTGTGTGTGTGTGTGTGTGTGTGTGTGTGTGTGTGTGTGTGTGTGTGTGTGTGTGTGTGTGTGTGTGTGTGTGTGTGTGTGTGTGTGTGTGTGTGTGTGTGTGTGTGTGTGTGTGTGTGTGTGTGTGTGTGTGTGTGTGTGTGTGTGTGTGTGTGTGTGTGTGTGTGTGTGTGTGTGTGTGTGTGTGTGTGTGTGTGTGTGTGTGTGTGTGTGTGTGTGTGTGTGTGTGTGTGTGTGTGTGTGTGTGTGTGTGTGTGTGTGTGTGTGTGTGTGTGTGTGTGTGTGTGTGTGTGTGTGTGTGTGTGTGTGTGTGTGTGTGTGTGTGTGTGTGTGTGTGTGTGTGTGTGTGTGTGTGTGTGTGTGTGTGTGTGTGTGTGTGTGTGTGTGTGTGTGTGTGTGTGTGTGTGTGTGTGTGTGTGTGTGTGTGTGTGTGTGTGTGTGTGTGTGTGTGTGTGTGTGTGTGTGTGTGTGTGTGTGTGTGTGTGTGTGTGTGTGTGTGTGTGTGTGTGTGTGTGTGTGTGTGTGTGTGTGTGTGTGTGTGTGTGTGTGTGTGTGTGTGTGTGTGTGTGTGTGTGTGTGTGTGTGTGTGTGTGTGTGTGTGTGTGTGTGTGTGTGTGTGTGTGTGTGTGTGTGTGTGTGTGTGTGTGTGTGTGTGTGTGTGTGTGTGTGTGTGTGTGTGTGTGTGTGTGTGTGTGTGTGTGTGTGTGTGTGTGTGTGTGTGTGTGTGTGTGTGTGTGTGTGTGTGTGTGTGTGTGTGTGTGTGTGTGTGTGTGTGTGTGTGTGTGTGTGTTCGTTCATTGTTTGTGTACGCCTCGGAGCTCAGCGAATGCAAACTCTGGAGATATTAACCATCCTGTTTGCCTGTGGTGTGCAAGTTTAGGAAAGCTGGATATTTGGTGTATTTGTTGCTTTGGGAGTTTAATTATCTTGCAGTTTGTAGTCTTTTCATCAGTGTGTGGGTAATTACGGGAAGGTAACGAGCACCTCCTGTTTATGAAGTTATGCGACTTGTGGGGAGACCAGCCTCAACAATAAACACAAACTTACCTGGCAGCAAAAACTAACTTGAGCTGTGATGCATCGTCTTGGTCTTCTTTGACTTTTTCCCAGCTCGAATTTGGCCACTCTTGTACATCTTCTCCGCTGTCTTATGTCTATTATGCCCTCCTCCCGTAGACCCATTTCTATCATGCCTGTTAGTAATTCTCTCTTAGTTGTCTCTTTTGAATATTACACATTAGAATTCTCCGGTATGTTACCTTTTAATATCCGACGAAATGTGTTTGTAATGCGTACAGAAGAATTTGAAGGTTCATGGGTGCGGACAACCACGGGTCACTCAATATACTCTATAGCAATACATTCTGGTGACTATACTGAATGACAGGCCAAATGTTTCCTCTACTCCACGAAACCATTTGCTACGTTTGATGGTAACCGTAACACCAGCAAATGATGTCTCGTGGTCTAGTGATGTAAATCAGTCCAGCCAGATGTGACCTGTACGGGTCGGAGGTGAGGGAATATCTGGGGTTTATAGTTTACATAATGCCGCTCAGAAGTATAAGAGTGGTCACCTTTGCCTTAAATACCCGAATTAAATACCCAAGTCCCGACCTCCTGCACTCCGGTTATCTTCATCAAAAGACACTTCTGCGTTCACAAACTTGTTGCAACGTTTATGCCGCTGACAGGTTCTGTCTTGAGGGTGTTCATTACGCTCTGCATTTCAGTTTGGATGTTTTTGGTCCGTGAAAACTATGTCCTTTCATAACAAACTTCTCCTTGACGGATAACCAGAAGTTTCCCGGTTCTAAATCAGGTCAATAAAACGGGAGTGGGTTGTGGGGCTTTTTTGTTTTTTTTTTGTTACAAAATGTTCGGCAAAGTGCACTGTAGTGGTGCAGCAGCCACCTGCCATTCCACGTTCCACACTGTTTGCATCTCACTGCCTTACTCTCAGACAAAAAATAGATTTAATAATACATCCATCCATCCATCCACCATCCAATCCTATGTTGTCCCATGAGAAGCGTAGAAGCCCAGGGCTAGGCAAGTTGGTCCTGACATTTAAGATAAGAGTGACCAGCCTCACTCATCCTTGATTGGCATTATATGAACAATAAGCCCCAACCTCACCTTGAATGTAAACCTCAACAGGCTCAGTCCGATTGGAGCGCCTTAATTACCCGCTAAACCACCGGGCGCCATAATTTGGTTATATGGTCACCACCCAGGGTAGTAAACGGTTTCTGCTGGTTTACGTTCTCCTACGCGTTTGATAATTGTGCCGTTATATGATGCATTGTGCTGTGTATGATATTGTGCTGTGCTAATCCTAGTGCATGGTTAAGTATAGTTCATATATCACACACCTAAGAGGTACTATTATATACATTTACAGTGCGGCCATGACACTCTCTGTACTGTGAAGGTCTTTTCTTACATATACTGATTAGGAATTATGAAGATTGTATGGCCGGGGATCATTTTGCGATGAGATTCGTGTTGTGTTTGTAGGGGTGAGGGGCTATATAACGTGTATTGCAGATCGTGTGGTACTGACGATAAGATGACTGTGGAAAGTCCATGAATATATTTGTCTCCCTGTTTTGTATTACCAAGAATATCATTATTGCAAAATATTTGAAAATTTCGGCCTCCAGATTTAAGAATAATAGAAGTTTTAGTTGTACAGTGTTTGGTAGTTTTATCCGTCCAACATTAAGACGTTTTATCTTACACCGTATGAAGTAAATGCAACATTGATTTAGACAAACTTCTGTGCAAAAAAGAGGAATAAATGTTTGAAAAATGAACAACCATAGTGCCTATTGACGAACCATATAGCATTTGGATCTTTTTTTTTTTTTTTTTCCTTACTGCATAGTACATTTGTCCCCATAGAATTTTCACGCGTCTAGGGTTTAAAGCTGATGAAAGAAGATTCCATCCCTTTCAGCCAGCTTGAATATCAAAAGTTGTTACAGCAATATCTCATTTGATTTTGTACACGGTTTTATAACAGTATGAAGGAAATATTTTATTCTCGCTGCCGCCAGACGATTTAATTGACCTTTTGATTAGTCTGTCCTCGTTTCAGGATTGAATATCTCTCTCGCTAACCTTCAGACAATGATGACAAGGTGAAGTTTTGCACTCTTGTTATCTCCAGTCGTTTTGTTTCACAGACGTGCTCTTCCTTATTTCAGAGTGCAAAAACTGTTTCCACGAACCGATTATCGACATAGTCTTGATCTAATAGTATGAAAGTACCGTACTGTAATGTAACTTGTTCTTATCTGAAAGAAGTGTGGTGGTGCTGCAGAAAGGGAAATGTGATACAAAATTGTTGCGGTTCGGAGACTAAAACAGGACGTGGTGTCTAAAGGTGTTTCATTTGACAGTAACGGCATCAGATTGGCCACTGAGAAGGAGTGTGGTGTGTGGTGGCTTGGCCTTGAAGTGTGACAGCAGTGTGGATGGTCGGTGGTGTGTGGTGCAGTGCGGTAGGGTGAGATGAGCTTAGAAATTCCTGGAACAATATTACTAACTTTTGTAAATATGAAAGGAATGCGTGATTCTTATGCTTACGTTTTCAAAACTCACGTATCATAGCGAAAAAGGACTGAATTCACCTTAAGGCTGGGTCAATGGACCAAAGTTAATACTGTCCCTATTAATCTTCTGGCAGTCAGAATGCCTCTAGTATTCTGTTCCGGCAAGTGCCAGGCTAATTTTATACAGATGAGAGTTGTCAGAGGAGGCAGAGTTATAAAACACTATAGTAAGACCATTCAGAAAATATTGTTTCGGGTAATTTAGGTAGACACATAGTGACTTTGAGAAGCTAAGGACTGTTCCCATATAAATGAATACGAGACCAACTCGCTGTACCAGGGACTAATGGCCTCAACAGTACAATTAGGGGCAAAGTTCGTCTACTATTCCATTGTGTCCAGATGACACGCAGAACATGTTCTTCACCTTCTTCATTGCCACATCATATCACAAAGAATCATACAAGAGCCTACTTCAGCTGAGGAATATTAGCCAGTAAAAAAAAAAAGTGAGAAGCAGAGGAAGTAAAATATTAAGCTAACTTTTGCCCTAGACTGTACATGTGATGATCAGTGAGGAGTAAATTAGATATACGCCAGACAAGTCAGTGTCCGTACCACCTCAGATCCTGAACTGATACCATGACGCGGACACTTACGAGCGACGGCGAAAGGGAGGGCAGGGAGGAGAGAGGTATTGTGAAGGAAAAGCGATATTGGAGATAGAATAGCAAGGGTGAACGGAAGGGGTATTGGTGGCAGGAGGAAAAAGTGTAAGATTGAAGGTGATGAAGTGGGAGGAGAGGAAGGCTATCAAAAGGAAGTTTCTAAAGAGGAAGAAAGCAACAGCGAAAAAATGTGGGGAGACAGAGACGGTCATATAGGATGGAGAATACAGGTAAGGGTCAGGCAATGATGGGAGGATGAAAGAAAGGCAAGACGGAAGAAGGTGATGAAGGTGGGGAAAGAAAATCGTAAGGCTATTGCTTAACCCTCTAACTGCTACGATTTCTTTCGACTGAACCAAATCGTCTAGTGTTGGCCTAAGTAATATATTTAAGTGTTCTAGTCGCAGAGAAGGGGTTATGTAAGATATTTTTTGAAGTTAGTGACTTTAAGTATATCAGTCAGTTCAGCAACATCTGGAGTTAGCCTATAAATATATTACCCAAGGGCACCTATTTCATTAAAAGTGTTAATAGAAAGAAGGCAATGTGGGACAGGTAGTGATGATAGGAAATGGAGGTAAAATACAGGTATAGGAATTAGGCAATGCTCTGTCTATTCGTCTGTCTACCCATAGCCAGACGTCATAAACCCATAAGGGGTGACCGCTTGTTTTTGAGTTGTTTTACGGGAAGGGGCACTAACCCTCCGCCAACCCTCTTCTTAACACGTGGTGAACACGTATGGGTTGGTAACATTGTTACCACCCAGCGTTGTAAATGATTTCCTGGCTTATAGGAAACCATCACGCTCGTCACTCAGTGTAAAGCCGCCTGAGAAGGAATGAATAATAATAAAAGCGACAGGAAAGATGGGAGAAATAGGGAGAGAGGAGAGCAGGCACAGAAAGAGAATGATAAGAGTAAAGGAAGAAGTAGGTAGCACTACATCAAGCGAGTGGATGATTGTGAAAAATAGGAAGAGAGGAGGGCAGACACAGAAAGAGAATGATGAAGAAGGAAGAAGTAGGCAGCACTTCATAAAGTGTGTGGATGATGGTTGATATCACCTACTAAAAGCAATGATGAGAAGAGAAAAACGAAGTAAGATGAAATGAAGTTAAAGAGAAAGAATACCAGTGTCAAAAGATAGCTACTGGCAAGGAAGAAAGCAATACAGAAAATACCATGAGGGGCTGGTGGTGAAGGTGATGAAGGGAAGATGCAGATGGAGGTGATGGGGGCAGTGGATGCAGTGAGAAGAGTTGGTGTAAGTTGGAATGGTGAACCTGAATAGGGATATCTTGTACACACACACACACACACACACAGGATGGAGGGGGATGCGGTGACGGACACCTCACTGTCGTTTCAAGAAGGTACGTCCTGAAGGCTGAACAAGTTTACTCCTTAATTACGAAAGTCCAATAACATGACAGGAAAGCACACAGAGAGACAGACAGACACAGGGAGCATGTGTGCGTTTGTATGCGTGTGTGTGAGTGCGCGCGCGCGTGTGTGCTTTCGTGCGTGCGCGAGCCAGAGATAACTAAGACACGGACCAGGAGGCGATATATCAGACAAAGAGGGGTGGACACGGACAAATGGACTGGAAAAAAAAAAGAAAAAAGACCACAAGATGGATCTTTTTATGACGGCCTGTTGACTGCACCGCCGACAACCCGGACACTCCACTTGTTAAGTTAGACAGAGAGAGAGAGAGAGAGAGAGAGAGAGAGAGAGAGAGAGAGAGAGAGAGAGAGAGAGAGAGAGAGAGAGAGAGAGCGAGAGAGAGAGAGAGAGAGAGAGAGAGAGACCAAAGGAAGAATGAGGGGTCTGATTAAGAGCGTATGGGAGAAGTAATTGAAAGAAGGCGGGAGGAAACCATGGACGGGACGATATGCCAGGATGCTGGAGTGCAGTATGGGTGGAGTGATGTCATGGGAAGAAGAGGGAGTCGTTACTGAGTAGGCTACACGAGAAAGTAACACCTAGAGGCCGTAAAGATGAGCCCACCCCTCACAGGATGCAGCGTCGGACAATAGGCGTCAGACAATAGATAGGCACACAAATGGACAAACAGACAAATTCGCAGAGAAAGGGACAGAGTGTGAGGCCTCAGAGCTGTTCCCTTACCACAGGCTGGATGGGTGGCTGCGCTTTGATCGTGAGCAGCCGACCATGACAGAACTGAGCAACTGCGCATGCCCCGTGACTGGCCAGTACGTGCAGGGTGCCTACTGGCCATTGTGAACTGTTGGTGCAGAAAACAAACTACTATTACGGTAACCTCCACCAACTTAGTTGGACGTGCGTGTTTGTTTGTGTACAATATATCTCAAAAAAATTATCGGATTTCGTTGAAAGCTTGTGAATATGTGGGCAATAGGTCAAGGAAGAGTTGATTAGATTTAAGATGGATCTGGCTTCTGATGCAGGAATGAATATAGATTTTATTATCGTTGATAGAGGTATACGCTCCCTGAAATTGTGTAGCAGGGCAGACTAAGACCGTAGAATTAACTGTGTGAGATCGTAAATGTATTCGTTTGGTAAGAAAGGGGAACTACAGCAGTAAATCATGTATTTTATTGGCGTTGGCGGAGCTGTGCGTTCTGGATGCTTTCTAGTTTACTTTGTATTTCCTGCTGTCGTCAAGAGGTTTTGTTTGACATAAGAAGTGTCTCGTATCACTATATTTCGGGGAAGGGATGGAACGAACATAAGACTGAGAGGAGGCCAAGATCTACATCTGTTCATTTCGACATGGATAAACGCATTGTATACAAGACTAAAGTCCGTGACAGACACCTTGAGGAAAGCAGTTATGAATCTGACAAGTCTCCAGTTCATAAAATATCTCCAGCTGAAAAAAATCGTTAAGACTTGTTAAGAATGAAATAAAACGAAATATTTTCTTCGGTTGAAAGGTCTAATGGTAACCAAAAAGGTTTCAAGAAGGCAATGAGATAGCAGTTTGTTAGAGAGAGAGAGAGAGAGAGAGAGAGAGAGAGAGAGAATGGACCTGTGGAGATGCAACGAAAGAGAGGAAACACGTCGGCTAGCGAGTGTATTATGATTAATGAACGGCAGCAAAAGCTACTTTCCTCTACCTGCCATCTACTTTACTTCCTTATCTCTGTCGATCCTCCTGCCTAGTCAGGAAAAAGGGAGCGACGGGGAAGACAAAAACAGAGTCACGGACTCACGGGGATGCCAGTGTGTCGTCACCTCGCCGTGGGGAATCAATTCTTCACTTGAACCAGACCAGATCAAACGCCACCACCACCACCATCAACTGCCTGTCACTGCTGCACACAATGGCTCTTCATGTACACCCCCCAAAAAAAATATCGACCCTATTATAGCATGTATCATTCTGAAACATGGACGAAGCATTGTAATATGTGGGGCATCCTGTAATTACAAGTGTGATTATCATCTTTGGTAATTATTAGAACTCAAAATTGCAAAAAGAATCACATACTGAATGGTATATGTTTTGAGGCACCACATTTATAGACTCATGTGTGTCCGCGGAAGTTGCTCATTTTCACAGCCATCGTACCCTAAGGGGCCGATACTTTTTTGGGGAGAGCTTACTTCACTGTGAAAAAAAAAAAAAAAAGTAAGATCATCGAGCACAGCACTTTCACAGTAGACATAATGATGGTAATGATGATGATGATCATGATGATGACAATAACGATTCTTTGCAGAGATCCCTATGGATGTAACCATACCTTGCTTATCATACCCGTTATGTGACGACCATCACCAAAAGCATGTTTCTTTTTCTGTATATATAACCTTTCCTCATCTTTTTAACTCACTACTTAATACCAGTACAATAGAATTCCCTCCCCAACCATTTTACATGTATCTGTAAACTTCTGTTGTTTCCCTCAGCATCAGTTATGGGTTATGAAATACTGCTAACCCTTGAAATAGGTAATGTATGCTATTTTTGAAAGCCACCGGTTGATTTTATTTATTTTACTGGAGATATTTCAGAGTGATGGGGTTGAAGGATTCTTCGACCTTCATAATTTCGAAGTCTGTCAAGTATTGTACTGAACTGCTTTGGAGGGGCAAAGACCTTTCACATTTATTGTACTAAAACTTACCTGCTGCCGAGGTAGATCACCACTGTGTCCTCCCTCATTTTTTTCTTTCGGTTTGAATTGTACATATATTTTCAGCATATTTCCTCTTTTCCTCTTCTTTGTTAAATTCTGCTTCTGCTTTCCTCTTTTCCCATTCTCCATCACTGTCTCAGCCTCTCAGCTCACCATTATCTCATGTTGCCTTTCATCATATTTCCATATTACTTTCTTCATTACGATGACTATTGTAATACATTCTCCCTGCCGCCACACGACATTCTTCAGTTTAGGATGGAGCCCCAATAATGAAATGGATAAAGGCAATCTCCATTAAGTCCTACAGTGCAGTACTGACTTATTTTGTTCTTGATACCGCCAGATCAATTTCTTTTCGTTCTTTGGAAGATCACTGTCTTGTAGTGAAGGGATTAACACGGCCACTCACACCATCCCTGCATAATCTCTCTCTCTCTCTCTCTCTCTCTCTCTCTCAAAATACTGAAATTGGTATTTTATGGTAACAGAACAGCTTTAACTAAGCAGAGTCAATGATTGGCTGAAACTACTTTCGACATAACACAGTATCACAGTGTGGGTATAGAGCATATGCACACTCTTATTGTCAGACTTATCATTACATTATATCATATGGCTGGATCGGCCTTTCTTGCATATTACTCACATCCCATCACTCACAGTGCATCACCATCACTCGCTCCTACAATATGAATTTCCATTTCTGATTCTCTTCCCATTGCAACTATCTCTTTCGTAATATTTTTTGTCTAAAGTGCACGCCTGGTTTGGTTTGTATTATGTGCAAACTTAACTGGTTTTTATGCTTACACAACATTTCTTCCACTCCTCCTTCTCTTTCGTCTTTTTTTCCTTTTCCCTTCACTTAAATATTTCTTCTCGTTTTCCTAACTTCTTGTCACCCTTCTCCTGGTCTCTTTATCCTTATGTCTTATTTCTGTTTCTTCCTCATTTTCGTCCCCTCTGTACTCTTCTTTCCATTTCCACTCTTTATCCTTATCTCCTCCTCTTCACCTTATCCTTATCTCCTTGTCCACTCCTTATCATTATCTTCGTGTCTACTTTTTATCCTTACCTGTCCACTCGTCATCTAATATACTGTAGCACTACCCGTGTGTGTGTGTGTGTGTGTGTGTGTGTGTGTGTGTGTAAGCATCGCTGAGCTAGCTTGCTCGTAACAACAGGAAGAGAGGCTGAGACAAGGTGAAGTGCAGGTGAGGATGCACACACCATACCTGTGAGAAAATGCTCGAGGAAAAGTTTACACACAGAGGGCCATTTCAACTTGCTGATAGAGGGAATTATTTTATTATTGTAAATAGCAATCCTGTGTTCATAGTAGCGGTCGTATTTGTTGATTTATTTATTGATTACAATTAATATATCAACGTATAAAGTTTGTTATATTAGGATAGTCATATGAAGTATGGAACCGCGTGGAGAATGTAAGCTAATGTTTATGTTTATTTATGTAAATTAAATTGTCCAAATGTAATTTAAATAGAGCAGTTTAGTATAGGCTAATTTGGTTTGTATTGTTTCAGGTAAGTAATTGTGCAGTACATGGTCTACATAATCTGTAAGTACCAATTTATTCAGCTCATAGTTTGTCTCTCACTCTGTTGTCTGAATATATTACACCCATTCTTAATTTCATGTCTGTTTAACACGCATGTCGAAGTATATAGATAGGTTGAAAGTTACACATAGATAGACAGGTATGGAAGAGGCGGCAGTAAGCATCTTCAACACAGGATTATACTGCCCATTGTATTCGTGTGGCGTTGATATAACAGGCTCCCGTATGGGCTTGGTTCACGTTCTCACAAAATCCAGCATCCAAACCCTATATCAATAAATTTATTGTCAGTGCCTGTTCCCCCCGCCACAGTCGTACATACTGGACATCCCACTTCACCCTCCCACAAAATTTTTTTTTTTTTTTTTTCCCGGGAAGGTCTAGGTTAGGGTGGTTTAGCTTGCGTTAGCTGTTAGGTTTTTGGTTAGGTTATAGTAGGTTAGATTAGGTCTTTTGGCATTAGGTTAGGTAACAAACAGTGACAGGGGCCGAACACACAAGCATCCACGCACACAAAGACACAAACTTTGTACTGTCAGCCTTTAACCCTCCAGCTGGAACGTTAGCATTTCGTGTTTTACTCTGGTTACTGTTTTATTCAGTTATGAAAAGCACTGTGCAGGTAAAAAATGGAGCAGTGCCACCTTTTGAGGGTGTGGTACTATGACCTTTTATGTGTTGTTGTTCGAAGTCATTCCAGGTTTAATGTATGACTTATTGACTTTCATTTACAGACACAACTATTAAGCATAAATTAACCTCTGCACTTTCACCCAATACTGCTAAAGCCTTCCACACCTATACCCGTGTGTGAAGCATTGGGTGCGGATTGATTACTTCTTCACAGGAACAAAGTGATTTCCGGCAGCCCTACGTATCAGTTACCCTTCAGGACCCGCGAAACGTGGCTTGGACGTGTAAAGTACAGTTTATATCATAAGTTAGGTGTGTAGAAAAATCGGACACTAGAGTAATATAGTAGACATACAGACTGTGATGGGATGGCTATTAATTAGGTACTGTATTGTTGCTATTGTCAGACGATTTTCTTCAGCTAAGAAAACAGTCCAGCTAAAGCGTAAACCTACCTAATCTTTCGTCTGTAAATAATCTTGTGTCATCCACGAGAATAGCATGGCATCAGAGAGAACCCCAGTGCAGCTACAAGTGACAAAACTGACTAAATCTTTTTTTTCCATATAATCATTCTGTCTCCATTTCTTCTCCAGCCATCCCTCATGAACCCTGCTGCTTCCCTCTTTATTATTTTTACTTGTATCATCATTTATTTAGTCTGGCATTATATTCCTTTTCACTTAATTGACGACCGACAGGCATGTTCTCAGGGGTAACATTAATTTGACCATAACTTTGTTTTCTTATACCTTCCTCAACATAAGTAATTAGTCACCAGCGTGGGAACGTGGTCTGTGGTTTGGTTGGAGGGAGTGGATAATGATGGAATGAAGAGGAAAGGCATTTGAATTTAACATGTTTTGCATTTAATATTATTGCCAGATCATTACAGTCGAAGAGATATGTGTGTAATACTTATGTCTGTCTGCCCGTCAGTCTTGTAAATAGGTAGGAAGACATAGATATACAGACACAGACAGATAGACAGATAGATAAATAATGTTTGTATCAGCATTCCTTACCGTGGTAGGGGTAGCACCCACTCCCGTGGCTGTATATCTGTACCAACACTCTTTACCCTTGTCCGAGCCACCCTTAATGACTAATCACATTCTTTACGGCGCATAAATCGGTTTCTAGTTCCTATTACATGTATTTTAGTGGCAAGGTCTGAGAGCACCTTCATTGGGGAGAGCTGATTGCTGTCCCGTGAACTACTTTTAATGTCTCGGTCAGAACGTATCGTCTAAATGTGGCAAAATCCAAATGCAGTGACACCCACGGCCAACTGTTCCCTCCTGTGATAACCATTTAAGTGCCTGCTCCAGAATGTTTATCTGTGTATAAGTGACTGAACTCTCCCTCCTCTCCCTCCCTCCCTCCAGAGAAGGCAGCCCCCAAAAGCTGTAAAACATCCAAATGAGGGGAGGTGTCTGGCCGGGGCCAAAAACCTCCCTTTCTCCCTCTTCCCTCCCTCCTTCCATAGAGAGCGGACACCAAAGACTGAAAAACACCCAAGGGTGGGGCGATGTCTGCCCGGAGCGAAAAAACTCCCTCTCTCCCTCCCGCCCTCCCTCAATAGAGAGTGGCCCCCAAAAGCTGTAAAACACCCAAGGGTGGGAAAGTGTGTGCCTGGGGAGAAAAAACTCTCTCCCTTTCTCACTCACTCCCTACCGAGAGAGCGGCCCCATAAACTGTAAAACACCCAAGGGCGGGGCAGTGTCTGCCTGGGGCCGAAAAACTATTTCCCTTCCTCCCTCCCTCCCTCCCTACCGAGAGAGCGGCCCTCAAAACCTTCAAAACACCCAAGGGCGGGGTGGTCTGTCCATGGGGCCAAAAAACTCCCTTCCTTCCTCTCTCCCTCCCTACTGAGAGAGCGGCCCTAAAACTTTAAAACACCCAAGGGCGGGGCGGTGTGTGCCCAGGGCCAAAAAACTCTCTCCCTTCCTCCCTCCCTCCCTACGTAGAGAGCGGCCCATAAAACCTTTAAAACACCCAAGGGCGGGGCGGTATGTGCCTAGAGCCAAAAAACTCTCTCCCTTCCTCCCTCCTTCCCTCCCTCCCTACCAAGAGAGCAGCCCCCAAAACCTTTAAAACACCCAAGGGCTGGGCATTGTGTGCCCGGGGCCTAAAAAACTCTCCCTTCCTCCCTCCCTCCCTACTGAGAGAGTGGCCCTAAAACCTTAAAAAAACCCAAGGGCGAGGCGGTGTGCCCCCAGGGCCAATAAAACTCTCTCGCTTCCTCCCTCCCTCCGTACCGAGAGAGCCGCCCTCAAAACCTTTAAAAACCCCAAGGGTGGGGCGGTGTGTGCCCGGGGCCAAAAAACTCTCTCCCTTCCTCCCTCCCTCCGTACCGAGAGAGCGGCCCTCAAAACCTTTAAAACACCCAAGGACGGGGTAGTCTGTTCACAGGGCCAAAAAACTCCCTTCCTTCCTCTCTCCCTCCCTCCCTACCGAGAGAGTGGCCTCAAAAAACTTTAAAACACCCAGGGGCTGGGCGGTGTGTGCCCAGGGCCAAAAAACTCTCTCCCTTCGTCCCTCCCTACCGAGAGAGCGGCCCTCAAAACCTTTAAAACACCCAAGGACGGGGTAGTCCGTTCACAGGGCCAAAAAACTCCCTTCCTTCCTCTCTCCCTCCCTCCCTACGTAGAGAGCGGCCCATAAAACCTTTAAAACACCCAAGGGCGGGGCGGTGTGTGCCTAGGGCCAAAAAACTCTCTCCTTTCCTCCCTCCTTCCCTCCCTCCCTACCAAGAGAGCAGCCCCCAAAACCTTTAAAACACCAAAGGGCTGGGCATTGTGTGCCCGGGGCCTAAAAAACTCTCCCTTCCTCCCTCCCTCCCTACTGAGAGAGGGGCCCTAAAACCTTAAAAAACCCAAGGGCGAGGTGGTGTGCCCCCAGGGCCAAAAAAACTCTCTCGCTTCCTCCCTCCCTCCGTACCGAGAGAGCCGCCCTCAAAACCTTTAAAAACCCCAAGGGTGGGGTGGTGTGTGCCCGGGGCCAAAAAACTCTCTCCCTTCCTCCCTCCCTCCCTACCGAGAGAGCGGCCCTCAAAATCTTTAAAACACCCAAGGACGGGGTAGTCCGTTCACAGGGCCAAAAAACTCCCTTCCTTCCTCTCTCCCTCCCTCCCTACCGAGAGAGCGGCCCCAAAAACCTTTAAAACACCCAAGGGCGGGGCGGTGTGTGCCCGGGGCCAAAAAACTCTCTCCCTTCCTCCCTCCTCCCTCCCTCCCTACTGAGAGAGCGGCCCCTAAAACCTTTAAAACACCCAAGGGCGGGGCGGTGTGTGCCCAGGGCTAAAAAACTCTCTCCCTTCCTCCCTCCTTCCCTCCCTCCCTACTGAGAGAGCCGCCCCAAAAACCTTTGAAACTCCCAAGGGCAGGGCGGTGTGTGCCCGGGGCCTAAAAACTCTCTCCATTCCTTCATCCCTCCCTACTGAGAGAGCGGCCCCCAAAACCTTTATAACACCCAAGGGCGGGGCGGTGTGTACCCAGGGCCAAAAAACTCACTCCCTTCCTCCCTCCCTCCCTACCGAGAGAGCAGCCCCAAAAACCTTTAAAACACCCAAGGGCTGGGCAGTGTGTGCCCAGGGCCAAAAAAACTCTCCCTTCCTCCCTCTCTCCCTACTGAGAGAGCGACCCCCAAAACCTTTAAAACACCCAAGGGCGGGGCGGTGTGTGCCCAGGGCCAAAAAACTCTCTCCCTTCCTCCCTTCTTCCCTCCCTCCCTACCAAGAGAGCGACCTCAAAAACCTTTAAAACACCCAAGGGCTGGGCATTGTGTGCCCGGGGCCTAAAAAACTCTCCCCTCTTCCCTCCCTCCCTACTGAGAGAGCAGCCTTAAAACCTTTAAAACACCCAAGGGCGGGGCGGTGTGTGCCCGGGACCAAAAAACTCTCTCCCTTCCTCCCTTCCTCCCTCCCTCCCTACTTAGAGAGCGGCCCCAAAAACCTTTGAAACACCCAAGGGTGGGGCGGTGTGTGCCCGGGTCCAAGAAACTCTCTCCCTTCCTCCCTCCCTCCCTCCCTCCCTACTTAGAGAGCGGCCCCCAAAACCTTTGAAACACCCAAGGGTGGGGCGGTGTGTGCCTGGGGCCAAGAAACTCTCTCCCTTCCTCCCTCCCTCCCTACGTAGAGAGCGGCCCCCAAAACCATTAAAACACCCAAGGGTGGGGCAGTGTGTGCCCGGGGCCAAGAAACTCTCTCCTTCCTCCCTCCCTCCCTACTTAGAGAGCGGCCCCCAAAACCTTTAAAACACCCAAGGGCGGGGCGGTGTGTGCCCGGGGCCAAGAAACTCTCTCCCTTCCTCCCTCCTTCCCTTCCTACTTAGAGAGCGGCCCCAAAAACCTTTGAAACACCCATGGGTGGGGCGGTGTGTGCCTGGGGCCAAGAAACTCTCTCCCTTCCTCCCTCCCTCCCTCCCTCCCTACTTAGAGAGCGTATCCGGACTCCATATTATAATTACAAATCATAAAAGATAGATAGATAAATAGATAGATAGAGAGACAGATAGAAGCAGGGAGTCAAATGATGAGAAGGTATTGTGTCTGCGAGAATCGAGCAATGCTAAACATGCTTACACACTCTTAACTTAATGAATGCTTGATAGGCACACGACAGCACCTAGTGACCATACACACACATACACACATACTCACACCCAGGCTTCTTAAACTTTCCATCCACAAGTATAATATATATATACAACTCAACCACAAAGGAACCACAAAGTCTTTTATGACATTTGGTAGCAGCGAATCTGCGGACATCGTCTCCGAATTAAAAGCAAATTTCTACAAAAGCAGGCGAGACTCTACAAGATTAGCTTCAGTTCTACATTGAATTCCTACAAAATACAGCCTACAATGCAAATAGCCTACAAGTTTACAAAACAACTCTATAATCTTCACGTAACTTCAAGCAGCAGCAAGAAGAATATAAAACAAAGCAAGTAAAGAAGAGGAAAGACCAAAGCAACAAGCACACAAACCCCCACCACTCTCTCCCGCCTACCTCCAATCGCTGACGCAGAGGTCAAGACACGCAGCAAAACACCAGAGCCACATTTATAAAGCATCTTACTTATCTTCACTCAAGTTACTCATCGCTACTCGTTTACTCACCACAGCTACCACTGTGGGAAGTTTACGTCACCATACGTGTGCTGAGACGACGCCAAGCCGTGTGTCTGACACCTCACAACACACCAATCAACCCGTGAAGAACAACGCTATCACCACGTGCAACACCACCCACACCATTCCCACCACGGTAAAAATTAGTGAGTTACATAGTTACTTTATTTATACAATACACAGTGATAGACAATAAGCTTCTGCACAAACATATAAAACGTGCTGTATAGTTACAACTTAAATACACATACTTACTTCAGTTATCTGCATAACTCAAACACTAAATAATCACCAACAATAAATATTCTACACAGTATATATTCATTGATTTATTATAACATTTATTTACTACCAACGAGTGTTACCATTTATACCTACATAAAATACGTGTTTCATACATACAACTATACATTATTATATCTACAAAGTGATAAAGAAAATATACCATCACAGTTACTCAGTGAGCGATTAAAAGAACTGTATTAAACATTTATTAATTAAAGCTACCTAGTGGAAACATATAAATTAAGTTACAAGGTAAACTAGAAAAAAAAAAAAAAAAAATGGCCAACACAAATGACGTTAGCAAGAGTGAACATCTTCAACACAATCGTGAAGACAATGATTTCCACACAGTGCTGACACATATTACCCACGATAGGTACAAGTGAACAACAAAGTGTATATAGTTAATACTGTATATATATTGTTTATATAAAATAACAAAATATGGGACTATATAATATCATTTTCAGTAATACCTGTGCAATATAAACTAAACTTTTAAAAAGTACCCCAAGGAAATTAGCCAGTAATTATGCAACCATGAACAACATAGAAAAAGCGTACACAAGCAAAGAAAAACAAACTATAGAAAATCAATACATACAAAAAAAAAAAGAAAGAAAAAGTAAGAAAGAAAAAAGAGAAATAGAGTAAGATCACATAACAAACAAATGAAAATAAGTGTAAGTGTTACTACAAATGCCAAAATACCACATAAACTACAAACAAAAAAAGCAAATTGTTGTCTCCACAAGCAAGTGGCATGACACATCATCACTATCATCGACTGCAGCATATGTTAGGACTGCAATTACTACAATTATGTAACGACAAACGATTGCATTATGTTACACTTGCTACAATTATGTAACTACAAACGATATGTAACAATTATGTAACTCCATATTATAATTATGTAACGACAAACGATTGCGTTATGTTACACTAACTACAATTATGTAACTACAAACGATATGTAACAATTATGTAACAACAAACGATTGCATTATGTTACACTTTTCCAATTATGTAACAGTTGCATTAACAAGATGTAACTTTTATGTAACTTTAACTACAATTATGTAACTACAAACGATATGTAACAATTATGTAACGACAAACGATTGCATTATGTTACACTTTGCCAATTAACAGTTGCATTAACAAGATGTAACTTTTATGTAACTTTAACTACAATTATAAGGCCAAGACACTTATGTAAGAGTTGCATTAACAAATGTAACTACAATTATAAGGCCAACACAGTTATGCATTTCACTACAATAACCCAAGTACATACTGTATTACAGTTAAATAATTTACTTTAATGCATTTATTCAAATATGTATACAACTTGTTTAAAATGTAATATTACTGAATAATCACTATTTACTATAAATATTATATGTATACAATATTCATACAATTATGTTACTTTTACAATATTATGTATTTCACTTAATTAGCTTATAAGTTCATTATTATATGTATATAATATGTATTAATATGTTAGGACTATTAACTGTCGATGGTACGCCATTTTCGCGTGACCGAGCAGATATCTGGACTCCATATTATAATTACAAATCATAATAGATAGATAGATAACTAGATAGATAGAGAGACAGATAGAAGCAGGGAGTCAGATGATGAGAAGGTATTGTGTCTGCGAGAATTGAGCAATGCTAAACATGCTTACACACTCTTAACTCAAGGAATGCTTGATAGGCACATGACAGCGCCTAGTGACCATACACACACATACACACATACTCACACACAGGCTTCTAGAACTTTCCATCACAGGGAACACACGTGATACATCTTCTGATTCACCAGAATTTAGGAAAGATAGCTCAGAAGGAGGTTAGCCACAGAACAGGCAGGAGCAGAAGGAGAGAGGCCTTACAAGAGACAGGTCGCAGGGAGAAGGGCTTGGAAACTTGAGAGAGAGACAGAGAGTGAGACAGAGAGATAGCTAGCGGGACTGGACTCTATACTTCGCTCTGTGTGAGAGACTTGTTAATATTTCCAAGACAAATAAAAATAGTCCCATACTACTCTTTACCTCTCCTGTCACTACATTACAAATGGGAAAGAAAATTATATACTACAAGCTACTCCAGTATAATAACCGCTCGTCCACAAGTCTAATATATATATATATAACTCAACCACAAAGGAATCACAAAGTCTTTTATGATAAGCGGCCCCCAAAACCTTTGAAACACCCAAGGGTGGGGCGGTGTGTGCCTGGGGCCAAGAAACTCTCTCCCTTCCTCCCTCCCTCCCTACTGAGAGAGCGGCCCTAAAACCTTTAAAACACCCAAGGGCGGGGCGGTGTGTGCCCAGGGCCAAAAAACTCTCTCCCTTCCTCCCTCCTTCCCTCCCTCCCTACCAAGAGAGCAGCCCACAAAATCTTTAAAACACCCAAGGGCTGGGCATTGTGTGCCCGGGACCTAAAAAAACTCTCCCCTCCTCCCTCCCTCCCTACTGAGAGAGGGGCCCTAAAACCTTTAAAACACCCAAGGGTGGGGCGGTGTGTGTCCGGGGCAAAGAAAATCTCTCCATTCCTCCCTCCCTCCCTCCCTCCCTACTTAGAGAGCGGCCACCAAAACATTTGAAACACCCAAGGGTGGGGTGGTGTGTGCCCGGGGCCAAGAAACTTTCTCCCTTCCTCCCTCCCTCCCTCCCTCCCTACTTAGAGAGCGGCCCCCAAAACCTTTGAAACACCCAAGGGTGGGGCGGTGTGTGCCCGGGGCCAAGAAACTCTCTCCCTTCCTCCCTTCCTCCCTACTGAGAGAGCGGCCCCAAAAACCTTTAAAACACCCAAGGGCAGGGCGGTGTGTGCCCAGGGCCAAAAAACTCTCTCCCTTCCTTCCTCCTTCCCTCCCTCCCTACCAAGAGAGCAGCCCCAAAACCTTTAAAACACCCAAGGGCTGGGCATTGTGTGCCCGGGGCCTAAAAAACTCTCCCCTCCTCCCTCCCTCCCTACTGAGAGAGCGGCCCTAAAACCTTTAAAACACCCAAGGGTGGGGCGGTGTGTGCCCGGGGCCAAGAAACTCTCTCCCTTCCTCCCTCCCTCCCTACTTAGAGAGCAGCCACCAAAACCTTTAAAACACCCAAGGGCAGGGCGGTGTGTGCCTGGGGCCAAAAAAAACTCTCTCCCTTCCTCCCTCCCTCCCTCTCTCCCCACTTAGAGAGCGGCCCCCAAAACCTTTGAAACACCCAAGGGTGGGGCGGTGTGTGCCCGGGGCCAAGAAACTCTCTCCCTTCCTCCCTCCCTCCCTACTGAGAGAGCGGCCCTAAAACCTTTAAAACACCCAAGGGCAGGGCGGTGTGTGCCCAGGGCCAAAAAACTCTCTCCCTTCCTCCCTCCTTCCCTCCCTCCGTACCAAGAGACCAGCCCCCAAAACCTTTAAAACACTCAAGGCCTGGGCATTGTGTGCCCGGGGCCTAAAAAACTCTCCCCTCCTCCCTCCCTCCCTACTGAGAGAGCGGCCTTAAAACCTTTAAAACGCCCAAGGGTGGGGCCATGTGTGCCCAGGGCCAAGAAACTCTCTCCCTTCCTCCCTCCCTCCCTCCCTCCCTACTTAGAGAGCGGCCCCCCAAACCTTTAAAACACCCAAGGGAGGGGCGGTGTGTGCCCGGGGCCTAAAAAACTCTCCCCTCCTCCCTCCCTCCCTACTTAGAGAGTGGCCCCCAAAACCTTTGAAACACCCAAGGGCGGGGCAGTGTGTGCCCAGGGCCAAAAAACTCTCTCCCTTCCTCTTTCCCTCCCTACGTAGAGAGCGGCCCCAAAAACCTTTAAAACACCCAAGGGCGGGGCGGTGTGTGCCCAGGGCCAAAAAACTCTCCCCCTTCCTCCCTCCTTCCCTCCCTCCCTACCAAGAGAGCAGCCCCCAAAACCTTTAAAACACCCAAGGGCTGGGCATTGTGTGCCCGGGGCCTAAAAAACTCTCCCCTCCTCCCTCCCTCCCTTCTGAGAGAGCGGCCCTAAAACCTTTAAAACACCCAAGGGTGGGGCAGTGTGTGCCCAGGGCCAAGAAACTCTCTCCCTTCCTCCCTCCCTCCCTCCCTACTTAGAGAGCGGCCCCCAAAACCTTTAAAACACCCAAGGGTGGGGCGGTGTGTGCCCGGGGCCAAAAAAACTCTCTCCCTTCCTCCCTCCCTCCCTCCCTCCCTACTTAGAGAGCGGCCCCAAAAACCTTTGAAACACCCAAGGGTTGGGCGGTGTGTGCCCGGGGCCAAGAAACTCTCTCCCTTCCTCCCTCCCTACCGAGAGAGGGGCCCTCAAAGCCTTTGAAACACCCAAGGGTTGGGCGGTGTGTGTCTGGGGCCAAGAAGCTCCCTCCTTGCCTCTCTCCTCTCCATATCTCCCTCTCCCCCCTCCCTCCCTCCCTTGTCTTCGTCTCTTCCTATCCTCCCTCCTTCTCTCCCTCCCTCCCTCCCTCCAGAAAGAACGGCCCCCAAATCCTGCAAAACACCCAAGGGCGGGGCGGTGTGTGCCTTGGTCCTGGAGTGACTTAGCCTCCAGGATGAGGTGGCCATTGAGGATGTTGGTTTGGGCGGCCTTCACCTCCATCACCTCCATCTCTCTCACCTTCACCGCCCTCACCTCCCTCATCCCCCTCACCTCCTTCACCGCCCTCACCTCTTTTACCTCCTCCATCCCCCACACCTCCCTGAACCCCCTCACCCCCTTTATCTCCCTCACCCCCTTTATCCCCCTCACCCCCTTCATCGCCCTCACCTCCTCCATCCCCCTCACCCCCTTCATCGCCCTCTCCCCCTTCATCGCCCTCTCCCCCTTCATCCCCCTCACCCCCTTCATCGCCCTCACCTCCTTCATCCCCTTCACCTCCCTTATCTTCCTTACGTCCCTCATCCCCCTCACCTCCTCCTTCCCTCTAACTTCCCTCATCCCCTTCACCTCCTCCACCCCCTTCACCTCCTTCACCCCCTCATCCCCCTCACCTCCTCCACCCCCTTCACCCCCTCGTCCCCCTCACCTCCTCCACCCCCTTCACCTCCTCCACCCCCTTCACCCCCTCATCTTCCTCATCCCCCTCACCTCCTCCATCCCCCTCACCTCCTTCATCCCCGTCACCTCCTTCATCCCCGTCACCTCCTTCACCTCCTCACCTCCTTCATCCCCTCACCTCCTTCACCCCCTCACCTCCTTCACCCCCTCATCTCATTCACCACCCCTCACTTCCTTCACCCCCTCACCTCCTTCACCCCCTCACCTCCTTCACCCCCTCACCTCCTTCACCCCCGTCACCTCCTTCACCCCCCTCACCTCCTTCACCCCCTCACCTCCTTCACCCCCCTCACTTCCTTCACCCCCCTCACCTCCTTCACCCCCTCACCTCCTTCACCCCTCTCACCTCCTTCACTCCCCTCACCTCCTTCACCCCCTCACTTCCTTCATCGCCCTCACCTTCACCGCCCTCACATTCTCGTTCTCCTTTTCTTTTTTTGGCCAGATTCCAATTTAGTACATTTTTGCTGCTAAATTTGGAATTTTTGACATTTAGGTTTTAAGGCCTATTTTTTTGAAATTATTAATAATGTGGGATTATTTTCTCTCTCTCTCTCTCTCTCTCTCTCTCTCTCTCTCTCTCATTACTCGAATTTTTCACTTTTACAGGTCTCTTTTTTTTTTTATCTTCTGTTTCTTTTCATTCGTTCTTAACATCTTTCAGTTTTTTCTTTTTTCTTTTTTTTTCAATAAATTCACCTTTTCCTCATTATCTGTTTTCCCCTCTTCTCGTAATCTACCTCTTACGTAAATTAAACTTTCATATCTGTCTCTGTTTTCTGTATTACAATTTATTTTGACATCTTTCTTAGTCTATCTCTCTATTGCCAGACACCATAGTCCCGTACAGGGTGGCCATTTGACACTGAGTTAGTTGTTTTACAGGGAGGGGCACCAACCCTCCACCAACGAACTTGTTGACACATAGGGAGCACGTATGGTTATATGGTTACCACCCAGCCCTTTTGTTTTTTCATCATTTTGTATTGAGTGTAAAGATTAATGAGGGAGTGATTTTGTGAGTGCTAGTAAGTGGATCTGATGGTGATGGAGTGGCTAGGGAGTGATAGTGAAAGTGAAAGTGTAGTGAGAGTGATAATTGTGGCTGTGATGGTGATGGAATGGCTAGGGACTTATAATGATAGTGAAGGTGTAGTGAGAGTGATAAGTGTGTGTGATAGTGATGGAGTGGCTAGGGGATGATGGTGATAGTGAAAGCGTAGTGAGAGTGAGAAGTGTGGCTGTGATGGTGATGTAGTGGCTTGGAAGTGATCGTGATAGTGAAAGTGTAGTGAGAGTGATTCAGTGTGGCTGTGATGGTGATGGAGTGGCTTGGGAGTGATGGTGATAGTGAAAATGTAGTTAGAGTGATTCAGTGTGGCTGTGATAGTGATGGAGTGGCTAAGAAGTGATGGCTATAATGAAAGTGTAGTGACAGTGTTTCAGTGTGGCTGTGATTGTGGAGTGGCTACGGAATGATAGTGAAGGTGTAGTGAGAGTGATTGTGCCTGTGATAGTGATGGAGTGGCTAGGGAGAGATGGTGATAGTGAAGGTGTAGTGAGAGTGATTGTTCCTGTGATAGTGATGGAGTGGCTAGGGAGTGATGGTGATAGTGAAGATGTAGTGAGGGTGATATGGTGTGCCTGTGATAGTGATGGAGTGGCTAGGGAGAGATGGTGATAGTGATGATGTAGTGAGGGTGATATGGTGTGCCTGTGATAGTGATGGAGTGGCTAGGGAGAGATGGTGATAGTGAAGGTGTAATGAGAGTGATTCAATGTAGTTGTGATAGTGATGAAGTGGCTAGGAGGTGATGGTGAAATGAAGGTGTAGTGAGAGTGATGCAGTGTGGCTGTGATAGTGATGGAATGGCTCAGGAGTGATAGTGAAGGTGTTGTGAGAGTGATTGTGCTTGTGGTAGTGATGGAGTAGCTAAGGAGTGACAGTGAAGGTGCAGTGAGTGAGTAACTGTGGCTGTGATAGTGATGGAGTGGCTAAGGAGTGATAATGAAGTACTGGTGCCACTCACACCAGGTGTCCATTTAGTCTTTACGGGTTGCTAGGTAAAGTAAGTGCCAATAATAAGTAAAATAATAAGTAAAATAAGTACCAGAATAAATACCAAGGGAGGTAACTGTGGTAACCTTAAGTGGTGGCGTCTTCGTCGTGGGTCCACCCCCCAGAGGCTGTCAAAGCGGACGGGGAGGACAGCAGGGAGGGCAAACCACCGCAAACACCCCCGTCCGAGTACCTGGGAGTGGCTTCGGTCGCCCGGGCAAGTATCACGTTTCTCAGCACAACAAATACAACAACACTTTTTTTCACCCCAAGAAATGACTCCCCAGTGGTAATTTCTCAAAGACTTCTATCCGGTGACATCGAGTACAATGCAGGACCCATCAACAAATACACCTCCCAATCATCATCACTACCAAAACCAGAATCACCCCAGCTGGCCACACACACACATACACTAATTATAAGAGAGCCAACTGGGAGGCCTTCACAACTGAAACTGAACAACACTTTGAGACGTTAAACAGTACACTCATCACAAACATCAACATCGCTGTGCAAATTTTCATTACAATAATTCAAAATGCGGACAAAAGACACATCCCTAGAGGCAACAGAAAGAGATATAATCTCAGTTTCACACCAGAAATTCGAGACCTAATCAGTCAACGCGATGCACTGCAACTCCCCAACACCCCATACACAAGACACTGTACAACAAATAAACAATAAAATATCAGAACAGCAAACACTAAATCGGAATAATTATCCCCAAACACTTGATCACAAAACAATCACCAGCAAACTCTATGAAACACTAAACAGCATCATATTCTCCAGCAGCAACACCACACAACCACACGCTGCCATCACTACAACAGACACCGTACCCTCAAACAAACAACAAGCAAACACACTCTCATCAATCACTTTTCACACGTCAGTCATCTAAACCTCCGTCGCGACGACTGACGTGTCATCTGATGCAAGAACAGTTCCCCACAGACCCAGATGTCGCACCTTTCACCTACAACCAGACGAAGCACATCATTAGCATCCTTAAGCACTCATCTACCTGTGGCCCAGACAACATAAACAACACACCTTAAACACCATGGTCCACAAGGCATACAAGCACTCCCCAGTATATCAAACCACAGCTTCTCACACATGACCCCCCACATTTGGAAGCATGGTATTATCATCACTACCCCCAAACCCACAAAGACCCCACGTTACCTTACTGACACCGCCCCATCACACTCCTCTGCACCCCCTCCAAAGTCACTGAACGACTGGTATTACAATTAGTAACACCTCACATCCCCCTAGCCCCATCACAACATGGTTTTAGGCCACTACACTCCACAAACACTCTTCTTATTGACCTTACCCAGAGAGTTTTTAATGGCATCAGTTCAGCTAGGCCAGAACACTCCTAGTCACACTATACAGTAGCAAAGTTTTTGATGTCATCCCCCACCACAACCTTACAAACTAAATATTCAGCAGAAACATGCGCAATAACACAAAAAGATGGCAGGCAAACTATTTAGCTGGCAGATGTGCACATGATACATTTGCCGGTCAGTCACTGAACATCAGGAACTTAACAAACGGCATCCCTCAAGGATATGCTTTGTCCCCTACACTCTTTAACCTATACATGCACGACATACCCACATCTCACACACCATATGTACACATAGCTTCCTATGCAGACGACATGACACTAACATGTACACACCAAAACGCAAACACAGCCACACACATCCTCCAGTCTTACCTCAACACACTACGTGAATGGTTCATCACGAACAGACTCAAAGTAGCCCAAGCAAAATCTAGTGACCCCTCTCACAAAGTGGACAGCAGAACAGAGTCACATTCCACACCTAGCCTAATTATAAACAACACCCCCCTACCACACACACACACACACACACACACACACACACACACACACACACACCAACTTATTATAACATTCAATACAACAATGTCATTTAAACAACGCATCACAAACATTAAAAATAAATTAACACCAAGACTCAACGCCCTAAGTTCACTTGCCTATACAACATTCGGACATAACAAAGAAACCACCACCACAGCATACAATGTATACCGTACCTTAAGTGATGAACTATGCAAAGACCTGCTTGGGCTTCTAACCTCATTGAAATACCCTACAACACCCTGCAGACCATATAGACTGCACAGCTACTGCACCTACAGACCATGTACACACAGCAAAAAAACTATCGTTACAGGGGGGTCCGATGTGTTTCATACTGAACAACCTGGCTGTCTCGCTAGGGTTGGTAAGCCTGACAGTGGGTGAGTTGCCAACTAGGACGAGGTAGAAATATGCATGGGAGAAGCAATGGATATAGCTTATAATAAATATGCAACAAACACACGCAGGGATACCAATGGAGGAGGCTGTTATCAAAAACCTTCATTCGTGTGTCATTTTATATCGCGCAGAAGGTGTAACGATAGTTTTTTTGTTGTGTGTACACCAAGAAACCAAAGTCCTCAAAGTGAAGGATCATCTAGACATGAGAGGCACACAAGTTCTTGCCACAGCCTCTACAAACTCACACCATCCACTACACTACATGGTAGCGCACACACAAACACACACACACACACACACACATACACACACACACACACACACACCAAGAAACATCAAAACACCCAGCACACGATATCATACACAAATTCTGTCATCTCTCCACCCTCGTCCGCCTCAAACAAGCTTCCAGGAGCATATCCATGCTCAGATCACTCAGTGCTCAGTTCAGTCACTCTAAGACGACACACAGCTGCTTGCACGACCTTCTGATATCCACCCTTTTGAATCCTACCTTCCTCGCAAGGACAGGGTCCACCTGGCCAGGCTGAGGTGTGGGCGTCATCGAGCCTCTTGAGTTATCAGAAAAGGCTGGATGACTCCGTTGCTGATGACTGTCCAGGATGCAACACAGCACCCCATACTATTAAGCACATATGGAAAACTGCATTGCACATAACCGCCTGCTCGAACAACACAACACACACTCCTTGAGAGCTCTGTGGGGAAGCCCGGTCTCGGCCATGGCCTTCCTTAGGGACTCGGAGGTGTTCGTCCAGACTGCTTGGGGAACACCTATTACAACTGCAGCCTCTGTTGACGGCTGGGGGGGGGGGTATAAGGCATTGTTTCACTTGTGTTTTTGCTTCTGTCTATAACCTCTACCTACATCTTGTATGAAGGCCGCTGCACTGAGTTCCGTAGGCCTACATTTATGTGATTTGTTCCTTTATCTTAAAAGCTACTCGAAGAAAGTATTGAAAGATTTTTTTAACACCTTCATGTTTGCTAATGTATATTTTATAGCTGAGAATCAAGACTGAAGTATAATTAACACTGTGGTTCTTGGATGTTATTAATTACGTAACGTTCATCTATGAGTTTTACAGCCCATATTTTGAGGGGCGACACTTCATGCTAGCCCTTCACCTGCTATAAACTCTGTTAAACTGGAGGGAGACTCAAGAGCGAAGGATTGTTAGCTCTCATCATGAACAACAACAACAACAACAACATAAACCTAATTCCAGGTAACAATCCAAACTGTTCAAAATGTTGTAATATCGCTTGTCAGTTTTCAGAATCAAAGATACTCCATATCAGTTCAGTTATAGATAAGAAGGTTTACAGTATAAACCTAGAGAACATCAATTTGTTCTCTTGCTAGAGAGAGTGTTATCTGGAAAGAAACTACCCCACCTCCTTTACCCTCTCCCTTACATTTGCCTGGCGTCACTTGCTGTGCAACTGCAAAACTGAAACTGTACCTTTTAATGTTTGACTTTTTAGCCTGACTGACCAGGAGAGCACCCAAATATTCCTTTAAACTACGGTAAGCACAATCGAAGTCCCTATTTTTAGATCAACCTAAGGAATAATCTGGGGTAATGCTCCAATGAGTCACCAACCCTCTGTATCAAAGGTGAAGATCAAGGCAACGAGATACAGAGCACCAACCAGAAACGAATCACAGCTTCTTCTTAATAATTACTTTAGCACAGGTGTGGGGCGTGGCGTCGTCTTAACAATCAAACATTGCTGTCTGGCACAAAATGCTGCTAGCCTTGCAGATAGGTGGCTGTCTTCTCGTTAACATGGATTTCGTAGCACCACTTCCTCAGAAACTTATTTATCTTGGTAAACTCCATGTTTTTTACTGCACTCATATTAAACATATAATACAGAATATTAGAATCTAATATGCAAAGTAAATTGCAGAAGTTGTGATGCCACGAAGTCTTTTGTACCAATGAAATCTATCTATCTATATACCTAGGCTGCTTCCCCCAAGGAAAGGGAGGTAGCCGAGACAGGACGACACACTCCCCATTTACTCATCCATTCAAACACATTCATTCGCATCTTAACCCCAAAGGGGAGAACGGACAGATCCTCACCGCACCACACTGCACAAGGATCAACTGCGTAATGCAATCAGTGACATCCGCAGCAGGGCCCAACAGCAGAACTGGTTTACCCCTGCCACATTATAACAGACCCATTCCCTTACCCGCACCTGACATGACCAGCTGATCAGACCAAATGCGGGAGAATATCCTGTCAGGGCTGCGTCATCACTTATTCATTCACAATTTCTCTCCATTTATTTCTGTCACGCACCAATGAAATACGGGACTAAATCGCTGTGTAATCCTGTTGGAGGTGTTACATAGCCTATGATTTCATCATCCTTTGTATAATTCTAACGTACAGAATGCTGCATGTTTGATCACGATTCGCCTCGTGGCTTCCATAGTGACCAGGCTTGCGTGTTCTACCTCAATCCCCCCTTCTCCCCCTTATAGTAGAGTAAGTCGTTCTTTCTGTTGTTCAGAGCAGGATTGTCAACTCTTTTTCCCCTATGGCTTCATTTGCGCATCCTTCTTACAAGTTGTATCAAGCTCTGCCGGTCCCTATACTGTATAATGAGCTCAGTCTCTGCATTAATTGCCACTTAGATCTACTCCCCATTTTGTTCACATCTCTGTCCTCCCCTGTATAGTGTATTATTATTTTTGTGAGTGCTCTGGAAGTCTCCAGCCATCTAGCTGCTGTATAATTTGAGTATAAGTGTGGTTACCATTTTTCTTGTACTATATGGCCTAAGGTGTTAATTCGTAGGCCTGGTAAGGTTTTTGTGATTCATGTAAAGTTTTTAATGTCAGCCAGTATTAGTAATATTTTGTATCTGTAATAATATTATATTTTACTTTAACTGAGCATTATTCGGTTCTCTCATTTATCAGGGCTGACTTAGATAAATTTGTTCTTGCTAAATTCGTGTTAATAGAGGCTATTGCAGTTAACCATATATGTAACCTGTTTTGCCATTACATTATCCTTATGAGTCCTGAATGTTTAGTTGTTAGTTTGAGCATTAAACTTTAACTTGTAATTTTACCTAACTCTTTTGTTTTGAACCTGGAACTTTGCGGGACAGTAGTGATTTTAGTATTCTCACTTGAAGTGTTCATTATCTCTCTCTGTTCCGTAACATAAATTTGGCGACCTCTTATCAGGATATTCAGGATATTATCATAAGGATATTGCTTGATATTTTGTGACTGTGATTATTCATGATGTCTACTATTACTACTCTTGATGAAGCCAAAGATTTTTTGTCAAATGTGCAAACAGTGTGTGATGTAGAAAACAGAACAAAGAATGAACTTAGCTTGTTGCACAACAATTGGGCATTGCTGTTCGCTCTCATCATTCTAAAGATCAAATTGTTGACATGATTAATAAAAGCTTGTTTAATGTAATTCCTGCAGATGAGCAAAAGCAGATTGAAATAGCTAAGTTACAGCTAGCCCTGCAGGAGGCTCGTGCTAAGGAGGCAGAGTCTCAGGCTCGTATTCAAGAGGCACAGGCACAAATTGAAATTGCTAGGATTCAGGCAGACCATGAGTATCGCATGAAACAAAGTGGAACTGGATCATCTAGCTCTGATGATTTTGATGTGGCTAAAAATGTTAAACTTGTCCCTCCTTTTAATGAATCTGATTTAACAAAGTATTTTCAGTTGTTTGAGAGGGTAGCTACAGGTTTTAATTGGCCCAAAAAGTATTGGCCAGTACTCCTTCAAACTGTTCTCACCGGTAAAGGTCAAGTAACTTATGCATCTTTGCCTCAGGATCAATCTGATAATTATGATGTAGTTAAGAGCTTGATTCTTAAGGCCTATGAGCTTGTTCCTGAAGCCTATAGAGTAAAATTTAGGACAACTTATAAGCAAGATAAGCAATCCCATGTTGAGTATGCAAAAATCAAAGAAGATCTGTTAGAGCAGTGGTTAAATTCTAAGAATGTAAATTCTGTTTAATATAAATTTAAGTAGATGATTTTGCTGGAGGATTTCAAAAGGTGTATTAATAAAGATGTAAGCCTATATCTTGATGAGAAAAGAATAGATAATTTGTCTGATGCTGCAGTTTTACCTGATGAATATATTCTCACTCACAAGAGATATTCTAAAGAAATAAGGAAAGCTGAGAGTAAGTACGTTGCCTCTACTCAGAGTACAGGTAACAGGAAAGAGAATAAAGATGATGATTCTCAGGAAGTAAATACCAGCTTCACCTCTAGATTTCAGAAAAGTAAATGTACTTATTGTAGTAAGCTTGGTCATACTACAGAGAAATGTTTCAGGAGACAGCGTGATGTGAACAAAAAGGAGTCTTTAAATATTCAGTCAATTGGTCTAGTGTCCTCCCTTGAGAGTTCCCAGAATTCTTTAACTGAGTTAACTGAACCTGCTTTGAGGGGTAAATTAAATTCTCATGATGAAGCTCCTCTTTTGAGCAGTAACGTGGGTGACTCTCTCAAGAGTTCATGAGCTAATTTCCTGTCTGATGGTTTTGTCAGTCTTCTGGACAATAATGACAGGAAATCAGTTAAAATATATCGTGATACAGGTGCTTGCCAATCCCTTATGCTGACCAGTGTTCTAGGCTCTAATGTTAATTCCTCTGATGAAACTGTAATCTTACAAGGTGTAGGGAATAATTACTTCTCTGTCCCTCTGTGCAGAGTGAATTTAGAGTCTGGTTTTGTTAATGGTTCCGTTATGGTTGGGTTGGTTGAGACACTCCCAATGTCAGGTGTAACTTTCTTACTTGGAAATGATATTGGTGGAAGTCAAGTGTGTCCGGCTCCTCAGTTGTCTAGTGAACCAGTGACTGTGACCCAGGATTGTGATATCCCTGATGTGTGCTCTGCATGTGCTGTCACTAGGGCTAAGTCTAAAGTTACTGGTGACTTAAAGGATAATAATGATGATGATGTTATCCTAGCTGACACTTTTCTTGCTAATTCGGACCACTCACCAGATGAGGCAGTATCCCGTAGTGTTGATAATTTGTCTCGTCAAGAGTTGGTTGAGTTGCAGGCTGCTGACCCTGAGTTGAAAGGTCTAGCTAACTCTGCTTGCAGTGAGGAAGAGTCAGCTGGTGCTTCTACTTGTTATTATATAAAGTGAGGAGTACTTATGAGGAAGTGGAGACCCCCAACAGCATCAGCCGACTGTGAATGGGAGGTTGTACATCAAGTTGTCATCCCTCGTCTTTGTAGGCAGGATATCATTAGAGTGGCTCATGATTCCAGTTTGGTAGGACACCTTGGAGCGAGGAAGACTGTGGCACGCATTTTGAATCACTTCTACTGGCCAGCGTCCTTTTAATTTTTTCGTATTCCTTCAACCCCATGCATTGCTGGGAAAGTGTACTGAGGTGATGATGATGATGATGATGATGATGATGATGATACAGAAAAATAAGTCAGAGGCAAGGTAAGGTACCATAAAGTGAACGAGATGGGTGGAGAGGAGTGGGTGGGGTAGGAAGGTGGTATACAGTATATGTGGTGGGTCAGGGGAGGACGAGTACACCCGGCAAAGATGGGTGTTGTATGACATGGGGAGGGGAGATTTTTTTTTTTTTTAACCTTAAAAGGTTTTCGTTGGGGTGGGTGGGTAGGAGTGAGCGGGCTGGTGGTAGGTGGTGGAGCAGGGTGAGGACTAATACACCCTGTGAAGGTGGGTGCTGTAGGTTTTTCAGTATGGTTATGACGATGGTTCATTTCAAAACTTTTCCAAACATAACGGAGAAGAGCAAAGTAAATGAGCTCCGCTCTCAGGTACAGTGACTCATAAAAGAAGTGATACCTCGCTAGCCATTCCCTCCGCGTTTCGTGTGGTAACACTGTATATAACTTACAACTTCAGGTGATTCGAGCTGGGCTTTCAAACTGAGTGAACCCCGATTCGAATTTAGTTTCACTTCCTGATTAACTAATGTAGATGTGCTGTGTGCGAAAATGTTCTTTATAATATTACTTTGTATTTTAAATAATTGCATGGCATTGCAGGCAACAAATCCTTCGTCCTCACTAGATAATCTAACGCTGAATACTTTCATAATGTAGCATCTGTCATTCACATAACATGATGAGTGGATGCACAAAAACAGTTACGATGTCGTGTCTGCCAATGATTTCCAACTATTCCCCACACAGTTCAAAGCATTCCGTTGAAGTGATTATTATAACTTTCACCCCGTAACCTAACCTGTGACGTTACGTATAAAAATGTAATGTCACATTACCGACTGGGAGTGCTGTGTCGGTACACGTCCAGGAAACATCAATAACTAATCTTTTACTGACCCACACATTATGAACATAATGAGACTAAGGGAAAAAAAAAGTGTCATTCACATGAGGCTGCATAATTTTAAAGGCGGCATGTCTACATGATGTGTAATTTCCAGGTAGGCTACATTCCCATGGTGAAATAGAGACCCAGCTTTGACATTATTGTGGTTTCCTTGTTTTGACGAGGTTCGTTAAATATCTGTGATCTCGATGACCTCAGCAGAATAAAAAAAAAAAAAAATCTTTGATACATAATCTACATCCGATTTTATAACCTATTACTGGATAAAGCATATTACCGTTGCAATGATACTGTTATAACTAAAACAGAAGTTTACTGCTAAACTAGAGATGAAAGATATAGTTCTATTCGGCTAAGAGTTCCGGATCACTTCTGTAGAAATACTGCATTACGTGCCTCGTGACATTTTAGCAGTTTATGAATTTCTGCATTATCGTTCGTTTACTTTTTTTTTTTTACGTTTATAGTTAGGTATTTCATGTTCTCCAGAAAAATATGACATTGAAATATGTAACTACATCATTGTTCCTTTTTTTTGTGCAATAAGTCATAAATAATGCACCCTCTGAATATCGTACACGAAAATTTAGCATTTCAATGTTGGTACCATGATGATCATGCAGTACAAGAAGAATTATAGATTATGCCTGTCCTTCACGATACAGCCTACTGTAATTTTAATGTGAGATAACTGTGGAGATAATATCACTGAGTCCGGAGGTTGCAATCTCCACCGTGGAATGATGATCCCAAAGCATGAAGCTCAAGAGCTGAGTTTATCTGCCCAGATTAGTATCCATGTCAGTAATTTCTCCTCTGTAGCCTGCCACATATCTGTGAGTGAGGGGATGGGTCATTGCCAGAGTAAACGCTAGCTTCTCCAAATCCCTACAACATATGCGTGGGTGAAGGGGATGTGTCTCTGCCAGTGCGAACGCAAGCCTGGCCACGTCTCTGCCACATGTGCGTGGGTTGAGATGTGTCAGAGCCAGAAAGAACGTTATTCTGGCCAGATCTCTGCTACATATGGGTGAGTTGAGGGGATGTCTCACAGCCAGAGCGACAGCTAGCCTGGCCACATCTCTACCACATGTGTATGAGTGAAGGGACGTGTCATTGCTAAATCACATGCTAATCAAGCCATATCTCTGTCACATACGCACAGATGAGGGAAAGTGATAGTGCCAGATTACGCCTTTACCTGGTCACATCTGTCACATACAAGTTCATGGGTTACCGTAGTAGTGCACATTCGAATTTCAGAAGACTTAAGCTCAGAAGGACGGAAGACATATTCGTGTGCTGGTTCAGTTTGCCCTATGTCTTACTTTTTGTGGCAATAGGCCCAGTAGGTTGCCTGTGAGTGCGCGTTTACGGACGCATAGACGCATGTACACATACACACACACACACACACACACACTGATAATGCTCTCTCTCTCTCTCTCTCTCTCTCTCTCTCTCTCTCTCTCTCTCTCTCTCTCTGTCGTCGTCCCTGTCGTCTCCGCATGACAACGAGGATAAGATTATATTCTAATGTCGCATTGAAATCAAACTATGGCTCCGATACCAAGAAGCTGAAAGACGCAGAGCGACTCTTGCTGAATTTCACCATTGCCACATGGAAGGAATATGACTGAGAGAACATAAGGCGCAGGGAAGGTAGTTTTTTTTTTTTTTCTGTCTTTTTTACGGGAGATTGAATTCATTTCAGTGACTGGTCACCACGAGAATGGTGGTGATGGTGATGGTAATGGTGGTGAAGGCGATGGTGGTAGCTTTGGTGGTGGTAGCCATAGTAGTGGTGGTGGTGATGGTAGCTATGGTAATAATGATGGTGATGGTGGTAGCTGTGATGGTGGTGGTGGTGGTGGTGGTGGTGGTGGTAGCTGTTGACAAACGACTCTCATTTTGGTAAGTGCTTTGTGGCCCGACTGGACTGCAAAACACTTACTCCAAAGTGAAACGTGGTTCAGAGAAGACTCATAATTTGCGAAAAGTGCTAAGCGGCCAATAGGACTGCGAAGCTCTCCTTCTATCTATCTATCTATTGCCAGACGCCTCAATCCCGTACGGAGTGGCCACAAACAAATCGCCTCCACGTCGCCCTGTCCCTCGCCATTTCACTGCCCTGCTCCCAACTCACACCCCACTTTCTCATATACCTCACCACTCCATCCTTCCATCTCATCCTCTGCCTCCCCCTTCCTCTCCCTCCCTCCACCTCACTCACATACACTCTCCTCGTCAGTCTCTCGCTCTCCATCCTCTCCACATGGCCAAACCACCTCAGTGTGTTCCTCCTAACACTTCCTATCACGTCCACATCCACACCTCAATGCTTCTTTATATCCTCATTTGTCAGCCTGTCTCTCCATGTGACTCCATAGGCTCCTGGTAAATAACTCATTTCCACTGCTCTCACTCTTGACTTGTGTCCTTCCAACAATGTCCGCTGCTTCACTTCCTTACGTTAGAGTTGGTATCACAATACTGTCAAGTAGTAACTTTTTGACTTCCATGCTCACTTCCCTGTTTCTTATCACTGCTTTCAAGGAACCAGCAACCATTCTTCCTTGTTGTACCCTTTCAATCACTTCACCCTCCAAACTTCCATCTTTACTCATCACACTACCCAAGTCCTTCAACGTACTCACATTGTCCATTTCCTCACCATCCAACCTCACTGTACATTCACTGACATCACGTCTCTCAAAGACCATCACTTTACTCTTCCCTACATTCACCTTTAGATTCCGTTTCTTACACACTCTCCCAAACTCATCCACCAAGCCTTGCAGTTCCCCTTCGTCTTCACTCAACAACACAGTATCATCTGCAAACAACAGTACAGGGAGTTTCCAAACACTACCCTCTCTCACCATGGCCACTCCAACATCCACTCTCCTACCTTGTACCTCTTTTACTACATCCATGTACAGATTGAACAACCATGGAGACATGACACATCCCTGTTTCAACCCAATGATCAAAGAGAAAAAGTCACTCATTTCACCATCCACACGCACTGCAGCCTTAGCACCATCCTACATACTCTTCACAGCATTCAGCAACTTCCCATCTACTCCATATATTCTTAATACTTTCCACAATCCATGTCTATCCACCCTGTCATATGCTTCCTCCAAACCCATGAAAACTGCACACAACTTCTTTCCCTTCTCTAGAAACCTTTCCACTAAAGATCTAAGAATGAATACCTGATCTACACAATCTCTTCCCTTCCTAAAGCCTCCCTGTTCTTCTCAGCTAATTCCTGTGTTATTTCCTTAACTCTATCAATAAGTATCCAAAAATACACTTTTCTTATTACACTAAGACAAATGCCCCTATGATTACCACACACTTCTTTTTCCCCTTTTCCTTTGTACAAGGGAATAATTATACCTGACTTCCAATCCTCCGGGACTCTACCTTCCTCCCAGGCCGATCTGCACATCTTCCACATCCATTCTACTACTCTCTCTCCCCAGTGCTTCAGCATTTCACCACACACTCCATCAATTCCTGGGGCTTTCCCCAATTTGACTTCCTTCATTGCTTCCACAACTTCTGTCCTACTGATTTCTTCCTGTCTTCTCACATCCCTCCTTCTCCCAGCCATTCTCCAGCCACTTATATTCGCAGTACTTCCATCCTCTATGTTCAACAGTTCCTTAAAGTGTTCTCTCCATCTGCTCACTTTTTCTCCCTTCTCCACTAGTAATCTACCATTTTTATCTTTCACTCCTCTGCTAACTACACTTTCATCCTGTCTTACTCTCTTCACCTCCTTCCAGAACATTTTCTTACATTCCCTTGCACTTTACACTCAAATTCCTTCCAAATTCCTCATCCACTCTCTTACTAATCTTTTCACCTGTCTCTTCCTTTCTACATATAACTCTATCTTCCGCCTCTCAGCTTCTTCCACGCCCCTATTTCTCATCCATTCATTGTATGCTTTCTTCTTTTGTGCCACAGCCTGTCTCACCTCTTCATTCCACCACGCTATTCCTTGCACCCCCCTCCCACTTCTCTTCACCCCACACACCAAGTCACATGCTGCAGATATTTCTTCTGTGAATATCCTGCACACACCTTCCACCTCCCCCAACTGCTCCATTTCATATTTACCCAATCGTTCCTCCACTTCTCTCTTATACTCTGTCTTTTTCTCATCCTCTTGTAACCTTTCCACTCTCCTTGCAACTACTCCTTCCTCCCGTCCTTCCCTTCTTCTATTTCTCCATCTTACTTGGATCTTGATTCTGGCCACCACCAAGTGTGGTCAGAAAGTCCACTCCCCCAGCCTCTATAAGCTTTTGCATCCATTACACATCTTCGCATCCTTTCATCCACACACACACAGTCAATCATTGCCTTCCTTTCATTTAGTTCACCACCCACCCTTCTCGTCACTCGCCATGTATACCTCTTCTTACTTATAAAATGACTTTTAAATGAACGAATATCATTACCGCTATTATTAATACAATAAACACAAAATTCCCAAGTGAAATCAGGCAACACGAATCCGTGGAGGTTTACATATCTTGAGAGAAGGTCTGATTACTAGAGAACTTATTTAGGCTGCAGCTCGTTAGCTGTAACTCGATCACTGCTGTAAGTACAAAAAGGCACATCCATGGTTGCTACAAACGAAGCGTTTTGGTGCTTCACATGCTCATGTACGTCATTTCATTTTGGAGTTATGATTGATGTAAAAAGTAAAGAAAAAAATAGCAAATCGATATTTCTGCGACCCGATGTCGCGACTGGTTAGCGGGGCTTTACGAAAAACTTTGCTTAATGGCAAAGGACTTTTAATTCTTATGTTCATAGCTTGGCTTTGCAAGCGTTTTGCTGTGCGGGCAAATATATGTGATGTTATTTGAACCTTAACCATCCCTACAGAGTAAGGGCAACCGCGCTTACTGGTAACTGGTGTGTGAATGAATGTGTGTCCCATTTCATTGGCCACTATTTTATAAGATCTGCTTTTGTGCTTTCCTGTTCCTGTTTCATACCCCTCCGTCCATCTCATATAGTAAAAGGAAATAAGTTTCGGTTGATTATCGCGATAATGGTGATGGTGATGGATCTTTGCATGTGCTTATTAATGTGCCTTAAGTGTATGTGAAGCGGCAGTTTTACTCGGTGGAACTTTCACCTGCGCTAGAGGACAGCAAGATGACAAGGATGATAAAAGAGGCAGGCCAAAGAGATGGACACGATCATAAGAGGGAGGTTTGGTGGGAGACTGTACCTGCCACGCTCTTGTGAATGTATGTGGCTTTCTAGCACCAGCTCATAACCACTTTTATTTTTGGATATGACACGCTAATATATACGAAGCTGTGTGTTATTGTGTTACTGAAAATTCGAGTCTAATAGCATGAGAAACATGATCTTTTCAATGAAGACTGAACAAAATGAAAGGAATCAAGAATCTTAAAATTTAATACCTGGTTACACTGCATTTAAGGAACTGGACGTCATAGTCAGTGGGAAGGAGTGACGGTGGAAGAAATGTTACGGAGAGATGTTTTTAAAAAAATAACACACAGTAGACTATCAGGACATAATATGCACCCCAATAAAAAGTTTTCTTTTAAAAACCAATCCCTTCCAATTAACAAGATTTTTCCCACCTATCTCTTACCCTTCACACTAAAAGTTCTCCACCACGTGTACCTGTGCGTGAACTACTGGGTGGGGGTGAGTCAGTTCCCCAATGACTGAATGTGATAATCGGCCCCAGGGATCAGATGCCCTTCAGGACCGGTACAACACGGCTGGAACTTATACAATAGAGCTGCCCACCCATGTCAGGCGTGTGCGGTCTGGCCGCTACGGTACATACAATATTTACACACATACATGCACACCTATTGACATACATGTATACGTACAAGCAAATTGTACAGCTTAAAAAGTTGACACCTCTCTCTCTTTCTCTCTCTGGTACGTGTGGCTGATAAATTTTTCATATTCTTCTGTATCATTCAGAGTATGTATTATTCAATTGTGTTAAGATCACGCTTAGCACTTGCGTGAATACAGAAGAGTTTTATAAATATCAAACCATAGGAAACAGTCTGGCCCAGCCGCAAGTCGATGTTTCTAGAACTGTTTCGAGCCACCTTCTAGCACCTGCCCCTGATTTCAACCTTGTCAGTGAGTTTGTTCTGCCCTTCTTGCTTCCTTGAGTTGTGTATGTAAGCCGCGCTGGGACTGTCACGGGTTGCACAACCCCAGGGAGTTGTGGAGCACCATGGCAGCCAAGGCTGTGGGGCAGGTGAAATGGTACCACATCCTGCGTGGCTATGGCTTCCTGACTCGTCTGGATACGGGGGGGAGGGATGTGTTCCTCCACCACACCCCCTTCGTAGCCTTCAACACTGCCCATCCTTTGCCTTCTGTTGCTGCTGGCGAGGTGGTGGAAACCATGGTGGAGGAGGGTACCAAGGGTCCTGCAGCCGCCTCTGTCGCTGGACCTACAGGCCATGTGGTGAGGGGCTCACCCCAGGCCCTTTCCCGTCGTCGGCGTCGGCATCAGCGACCATCTGCTGCTCCTGCCACCTTCACTGTCTCCTCTGACTCTACCATCATTGCTATGTGTGTGGAGGTTGCCAAGGCCTTCTTGGGTGTAGATTTGGCGGTTTTTACTTGGTGCCTGCCTGTCATTTTCCAAGCCAATGGGCTCCCTGCCATCTCCATTCCAGGTCATTTTCCTCCACACTCGTGGTACAAAGGAGGCCTGGGAGAGGGGCTCCTCGTCGTCGTCGTCATCATCCTGGGCCCTCTTTGACCCCCACCTCCTTGGTCCCGCAGGTGCTGCAGCTGCAGCCCTCCACTCCCCTGACGAGGACCCAGCTGACGGGGCGTGCTGTCTCCTGCCAGTCTGCCTCTCAGGCCATACCAGAGGTTCCCATGGAGGTTGGGGATGCTGAACGCTCATTGCTATCTGTGGTTGCTCCTGATGCCCCTGTGTCTTCTGTGGTGACTCCTGCTGTGCCTCCTCCTCCATCAATGGGGCAGGTATTGGAGAGTTCCGGGCCCTCTGGTTCGGCAGAGCAACTTTCTCAGGGCAATTTTGCCTCCCTCCCCCCTCTTGGCTTTGAGCTTCTAGAGAACCAGCTGTGCCTCTATGAGGACTCAGTGCCAGTGGAGTCTGGTGAGCAGGAGTTTGCCAAGGGGAACTTCCGGCAGGCGTTGTTCCCTTTCACTGAGCTGCGCCGGGAATCCCATCATGCTGTTACCGGCCCCGAGGAATGTTGTATCCTCTCCTACGCCCTCGGGGTCTCATCTCACTCCTAGTCCTAACTCCGACTGAGACGCCACGGCTTCTACAGTGTTGTCTTCAGTCGTCAGTTTTGCTGCCCTTGCATTCCTGCCCTAAGCTCCTGCTTTTGTTCCCTGTGCCTTTTTCTTTTCTTTTTTTTTACTGTTTTTGTAGACTCTGTATGTGTAGCTAAATGTACCTGTACACGTGTGTGTGTATGTATCTATATTATGTGTGACTTTTTTGCTTAATGGCCCTCATTATGGCCAATAGCCATTAAACTGAAGGAAAGAAAGAAAAAGTGACGGGTTAGTTACAGTAGCAGCTGGAGTTAGACCGGTGAGTTGGTATGCTCTGCTCTGGGACATTTTGTATCTACAGTACTATATCTGCCACACGTGAGTTAATGTTTATTAATTAAGACTGTCAGCTCATGATCTACTGTATTTTTAAGTTGTAGTTATTGATATTGCCATTATTTATAAGAACTGCTAATTTAGAATCATTCCACTTGCTCATGCTACAGTTGCATAGTGTACCCAGCCCAACAAGCTCTGTACTCACCCATCTGGTGTTCGAAAAGAGATATCCCGGGAGGTGAACGTGGAGCAGAGTTTCTTCAGGACTCGATAAGCAGGTTGAAAATCATTTGCATTAAGTGATCCTTTAACCCCCTAACTATTTCCCTGACATACTTGCCCTTCATTTATAGTCTGTTCCTGGTGAGACGTAGCCCCATCACTGGTCTCGGACAAATCTCTAACATATTCATCAGCTGCTGCCAGAATATCACGCTTAAAGGTTCATGGTTCAACAAGGTCTCCAAGATCACTTCAAACCGACTTTAGATTGCCACTGCATACTCATAAGGACTTTCCTCATCCCTGAGTTTCTCAAGGTCGAACCATTTTATGTAACATCCAGAAATTCTTTCACTTTGGATTTACAGCTTCAGAGTAGCAGCAAAAAGTTTGTGGTCGGCGGCAAAGACCTTTCCACTCCTGAAAACTCTGCGGTCCTGAAGAAACCTCCACCAAGAACTTTCAAGGATGTGGTCAATCTATAGCAACCCCTTCAGCGTGGGACTACCAAGTCCAGCGAGGATGATCTGGCCAATGGAACCAGGATCAGGCGGATCACTTGGGTTCTTTAGCAATATGGACGTGAATTGTAATAAAGGACAATTAACAACAATTGCTTTCCATAAACGTGCCGACGATGTGCTTAGGTCTAGCAGCATTAACATTTTCCCAGATAACACAGTTTTAGTGACGTGCTCCACCACCCTACTAAATGCCTGATAGTGTTGTTGCTCGATTCCACCGTTCAAGCAATGAAGAGATATACTATCTTACATTATCAAGAGTAAGGTACAGTTGATGGCAGCATTTTTGCACCGTCTCTGACTACAAAACTGCAATTGATATTTTTATACTTCTCTTTCTGTGTTTATATTCAAAACATTTAAACATCTTAGCTGACATAATCCTATTGTTCACAATCTATTCACCATACCGTTTAGAAAAGATGTATGTACTGTATGTATGTATGCATGTGTGAATGTATGTATGTTTGTGTGTACAGTATATGTATATGTATGTATGTATGAATCTATGTACGAGTATGTATGTATGTATTTAGGTAGGTAAGTATACTGTATATGTATGAGATTATTTATGTACCCTTGTAATCTTGCAGGGTCAAGCTTTGAACTACTCTTGTGACTGTGACCTTTGACCTATGTTCTCATTAGCAGGTCAGCCCTTTGGTTATCGCTCTACTCATTCACCCTATATAAACACACACACACACACACACACACACACACACACACATATATATATATATATATATATATATATATATATATATATATATATATATATATATATATATATATATTATATATTTATATATATATATATATATATATATATATATATATATATATATATATATATATATATATATATATAATACAGAAAGTGCGTTTGCTCTTTGGTTTCTGGTCCCCTTCATCCCTCAGCGGTGAGTTCAGAATATTACTTCCTTATAAATATATGAGCATACAGTATAAGAAGGTATCCTCATATAAATATAAGGAGAGGGTGTCATCTGGTGCCAGCAGACTCATTGTTGCCAGGACTGTGAGCTAAAACGCACCAGATTTGTTCTTTAGACGGCTGCCCTTACTTGTGTGGTAGTAGCCCCTCCCCCGCTGGCCATTTGATGAGAGAGCAGTCGTTTTAACAGGTGCTGCGGACGGCTGCGGGTAATGACACACACGTAAGGCTTCCCAGGCCAGCAGTCAACGCCTTGGCTGGCCTTTACAACGTTAGCCGGGGTTTTCTCAGAATGTCGTTGAAGGATATTCAGGCCGCTGTTTGGGTGTTTCCCGTCTCTTTTTACGTTTTACGCCTTCCTGATTGGGCTGCCCTGGCAAATTAGCAGACTTCAAAAAATTCCAGTTGTGTTTGTTATAATGACCTCTGTCACCCCACTTCCAGTGAACCTCGTCAATAATGGTCCAAAAATCACCAGGCAACATGTCCGCATTGAAACGGGGTAAACTTTCATAAATCAGCTCAATGTTTTCAGGATTTTTTGCTACAAAACCACCCTTTTTAAGTATTATTCTAACCTTTGCTATGGTTTTGCGGCCACATTTGAGCTTAATTATTATATCAGCATTGCGTGGATCTGGGTGTAGAAGCAGGGGTGCTCTACTGAACATTAAGGACATTGAGTTATCCTCTTCTTGTGTCCACTCGTCTATGTTTGTCGATTGTTCATAAACGACACAGTACGAAGTTCGGACATCCCATACTTTAATCTTTATTGAACTTACTTTGTGAGTAGTTTTTATTCGAGTCCGAATACCCAACATCCAAATGGCTACCCATGAAGTAAATGATTCCTAACCTCTCTTAGCACCTGCCTCTGTTGGTCTGCATCGAGCTGCCATGTTATCTACTCTTTCTTTGGTTTATGATGCGAGTTAACTTAGCGATCAACGGTACTAAAAGATATCAGATTAAATACAACTATTCGAGAAGTAACTGGATAATTAACTAAAGCTGCGATGTTACACCGAGACGACTCGCGGAACGTCTGATCCTTTCGAGTGTGTGGCTAATACTGGCAGAGTACTGAAGATCCCTGCATTATATAGCCTTTGCATTACATGCTAAATACCAGGCCTTGCAGACGGCTTGGTTTTTAGCATCTTATTTTTTGTATCTCCGTGAGCCTAATAGAGAGGGTAGATTTCCTTTGTCGCTCCACTTATAAGATTCTCAAGTGTCTTCGTATTATATAATTTACTTATTTTTTCAAGAGAAATGAAGTTCAGAAGATTCCTGCATTATATAGCAGTTGCATTATTAGTGCTAAATACCAGACCTTGTAAAGGGCTTGGTATTTAGTACCATACTTTTTGTATCCCTGTGGGCTGAGGCAAAGGGGCTGGGTAGATGTGGTAGATTTGTTGCTCTACTGATCATGAAATGCAATAGTGTGTATAAGCATTAATTTCCTATTTTTTTGTAGAGAGAAATAAAACTAGGTACTTTAGCACGACACTAAGAAAAAATATATATATATTTAAATCCATGGAAAAAAGGCAAAACAAAAAGGCTGGTAGTCTTATTATCAGAGGTTCTTAATTAATATTGCGCAAAAAAATATCAAATATGAATTTACTACATAATTACAGGAAGGGAAGTGGTACATAAACTGATCAATGAATGCCGCTGTTGTTGTCAAACAAAGATGGCGTCGGGCTAGAGGGGTCTTCGCCCAGAAATTGTCAAAGTAAGGTTTCATTTTTGCAGGATAGAGGTTATTTGTCGCCTGTGACTTAATCTCATGTGCAGGAGTAGTGGATTTTATTTATCTGGTGTACGGTGAGGGAACCGTTGCGTTTTTTATGTAATTTCTGCCAAGGTGCAGCGTTCAGGGACTTTTGTAATCTTCATCTGTATCTCAGGCGATAGGTGTATCATCAGATATTTCAATCAAATTGTTTGTTATATACATTTCTCTTCCAGTTTAAATTTGGTGGGAACAATTATGTTTACATTTTTACCACAGATAGGCCTATGTGTGTCTATGTATTCTTTTCGCCATAACCTGTAGCCTGCCGTATATCATGATACAGCTGTGATTTATGGTGGCAGTGACACTAGCCTACAGGAACAAACTCCTCTGTTGACCTACAGCAAATGATGAGCTCTTTTAAGGTCAGGATAAAATGTGGCATTCAAATGAGATCTATCTATCTATCTATTGCCAGACACCATAATCCTGTAAAGGATGGCCATTTGACTTTGAGTTATTGGTTTTACGGGGAGGGACACTAACCCTCCACCAACCCACGTGTTGACACGAGATGAAAACAGTTTTATGGCAGTTTAATGATGCAGTCCAGTAATGTGGAACATGTTAGCCATCCTTTCAACTTTTGCAGATTATGAATGAAAATTTGAAAATTCATGCAAACTTATGTAACTTCCCGCTTTATAAAATCACAGAACTTCTGATGGCCTGTGAGTCAGTACTGTATTTACTTTTCGTGTTCCTCAGTTTCATCGGTATTCTTTTCACCAGCTTGTTTTTGTTGTGTGTGGGTTGATTTGATGCTGCAGGTTGTTGGAAAATTATTTAGAAATATCTGTCTAACCTCACCTGACCAAACCCAAGGGATTTATCATGTATACAGCTGGCACTATTTTGCCATGCCCAACAACAGCATCCTTCCCTTCACAAAATACCTTATCCCCTTCAGTATATATCTTATGCAGGGATAGGTGAGGTTAATTTATTATCTCCAAACATGTTTCCAGCAACCCACATCATCAACCCACACAGGACAAAGACAAGCCGATAAAAAAAAAAAAAAAAAAAAAAAAAAAAAGGACCTAGTGAAATATAAGTGGTACGGTACCGTATTAACCATCTAGTGCAGTGGTTTGATATATTTTGCACAAGGATGGTGGGAAGTTCTATGAAGATAAGTTATTCTCCTGAACACTTTATTCTCCCTGCATTTCTGTACTTTCACTTATCAGTTTTATGTGTTTATTAGCTTACTTGTATAGTATAAACACAAGCAAAGATGATGGTATATCATTTACACCAATATAACCAATTTCCAATGGCATATTTGGCCGTGGAATTTTTTTGAGCCCCGGGAGCAATCACTCATCACAGATAACTGATTTTCAAACTGTCTTCAGGTTTTTTGAGGATTTTTGTTGTTTATGTATTGCTTTCTTGATGTTTAGCATTATTATGGATAATTCTGTGAGTGTTTGGATGTCTCAGTATGGCAGAATGACTGGAAGACAGTGCCTAAATTATGAGGGGTACTGTACATACAGCAGTGTGCAGGTAGGGTGTTTTTTGGTTTTCTGTGTTTATTTTGCATGGTTTTCTTGGCATTTAGCACTACTTTGGATATTCCAATGCTTGTTTTGATGTCAAAATATGGCAAAGTGACCGGAAAACATTGCCAAAATAAGGAGGGGTACTGTATATACAGTAGTGTATAGGTAGGGTGTTTTTTGGTTTTCAGTGTTTTTTCAGCATGGTTTTCTTAGTGTTTAGCATTACATTGAATATTCCTATGTGTGTTTTGATGTCTAAATATGGCAGAATAACCGGAAAACACTTACAAATTAAGCATAGGGTGTTTTTTTGGTTTTCAGTGGTTTTTCAGCATGATTTTCTTGGTGTTTAGCATTACAGTACTTTGATTATTCCTAATGGCCACCCCTTACGGGATTATGGCGTCTGGCAGTAGATAGATAGATAGATTATTCCTATGTGTGTTTTGATGTCTAAATATGGTAGAATGACCGGAAAACACAAATTAAAATAGGTACTGTACAAATAGGTTAGGTATAGGTTGGAGGCTGGCTATCGGTAGGGTCTGGGTATAGTAGGGGAATAGTGTTAGTTATCCGGATGTTGCCACTACCTGGACATGCATTTGACTCTGTTATGTCTGGATAAATGAGGGTTATTTGGACATAATAGAGCCAAAGGCATGGCCATGTAGTGGTAACATTTGGGCAATGAACACTATTCCCCTGCCATACCCAGATGCTACCTATCCCCACCTCCAGCCCATACCTAACCTACCGGTATTTGTACAGTACGAATGCTTAATCTGGCAATGTTTTCTGGTTAATCATGGATATTTAGACATCAAAACACACAAAAGAATATGCAAATTAATGCTAAACATCAAGAAAACCATGCAGGAAAATCATTGAAAACCATACAAATCCAAGCAATACACCACTGTATGTGCAGTCGCCTCAAGAAGTGATGGCAGAGTTTCAGAGTGGTTTGGTCACTCTGCACTGCCATACGTTCAGTGAAAACATTGACTATAAGATAAAACTTATGTGCCTTCATCACGTCATCAGATAAAATGTTGCTAAGAATTATGGAAAATAAATAGCTAACAGGAGGCAGTTGATATACAGTACTGTATTAGAAGTTAACACTTAGAAACGTTTCCCGATTTGAACGAATGTGTACCATGTATTACTCTGCGCACAGTGCAAAGTATAACCCCGTGTTCTTGATTTATATGCTTCCCAGGATTTCAAATACAGATTCTCTAGTTTTGAAGACCAAGTAAGGAAAATTCTTGTGACTGCAATACACTACCCTATTTTCAAATGCTATGGTGATGATAGAGCATCAGTAAGGTCACACAACAGTGAAATTATTCTTAATAAAGATATACTATCTGCGGTAATAGCAAGACCATTTTGCCTTTTATTCCTTGTCTTCCCCTTGCTTATAATAACTATAATTAACTTCTTTATCCACAATTGACACTAAATTATTTTCAGTTGTAAGGGGGTATGACAGATTTTGCTCTTTCTCTTACACTAGGCAATAAAGAGGACTAAATCATGAGGCTGTAAACTCTTGCAATGCAAAAGCACTCACTTCTTGCTCCATCTTTTAATTTGTCATACCTTTCTTTTTAAATAAACTGCTATTCCCTGCTTAACTGAAAATTCTGATTGGGAAGTTTTGAGATCAATGATTTATTTATGAACCTTTGCATTTTATTACTCTTGCTAATAGTTTATGCACTGAGGATACTAGGCAATGACACAAGTTGGCTTTCTCCATGGAGCTCCGACTCTAGGCAAATAGTCCGATGGCAAATATTAGATCATCTAGAGATTTTTCTTAATGGAACACTGGCCAAATGTAGTATAATAACTGTGTGTCATTAAGTAAAAGTTGTCTCCTTTTGTTCTTGTTGATCAAAACACTTAAAATGGCTTACTGACTTACACCGCCTTTCCACTTTCTGTCGTCATTGGACATGGAGGCATTGGAAATGGAAAGAAATTCCCTAATATTGTAACAGAAATTATTTTATAAATAATAATGACTAATTTTAATTGTTTATTGAGGCACTCTTCTTTTCAGGCTTACACTGGAAATAAATTACAGGTATTGCGTGTTACCACACTAGATTTGAACTCCGCAAATTATTTCTGACTTTCTGAGCAAAAGTAGTGAAATTTCAATTAGTTCCGTTTAGGATTTCCTGTTATCATAATGAATGAACTGCTTCCTGCAGTTTTGAAATATACCTGTACTTTGACAGTAACTCTTTGTTTTCTGTAACAGTTTTACATAATAGGTTTCACGTTGTAAAGATACAAGGAAGAGTATGTGTGTTATCGCTGATCAAAATCTGCTGGATACTCTGCCGTCACTTCTTAGGCCGACTGTACAGTACCCCTCCTTCTTTTGGCAGTGTTTTCCGGCCATTCTGCCATATTTTGACATCAAAACATACATAGGATTATCCAAAATAATTTTCAGCACCAAGAAAACCATGAAAAAAAAAAAAAAACACTGAAAACCAAAAAACACCCTACCCATACACTACTGTATGCACAGTACCCCTCGTAATTTTGGTACTGTTTTCAGGTCAATCTGCCATATTTAGACATCAAAACACACATAGGAATATCCAGAGTAATGCTAAACACCAAGAAAATCATGAAAAAAAAAATGAAAACCCCAAAAAACAGCCGACCTGTACACTACTGTATGTCCAGTACCCCTCCTAATTTTAGCAGTGTTTTCAGGTCAATCTGCCATATTTTGACATCAAAACACCCATAGGAATATCCAAAGTAATGCTTTATTTCACGAGAACAATGCATAACCAAGAAAAATAAACACCTGAAAATGGTTTGAAAATCAGTTATCTGTGATGAGTGATTGCACCTGAGGCTCAAAAAAAAAAAATCCATGGCCAAATATGCCACTGAAAATTGGTTATATTGGTATAAATGGTATACCATCATCTTCGGTGGTGTTTATACTGTAAGACAAGCTAATAAAAACACACAAAACTGTTCAATAAAAGTACAGAAATCCAAGGAGAATAAAATGTTTAAGAGTAAAACTCACCTTCATATAACTATCCTCCATCCTAGTGCAAAATTTGGCAGCACCTTCCAAGAGTTGAGCATATGTCTAGATGCAGAATTTCATGAGTTTTTTTTTTGGATTTTGCAGAATTTTGATATGACCAATAGTATTCAAATAAATCGCAATAAAATTTGAAAACTCAGGAGTCAGTTATCACCATGGAGGAGGGTAGGGACTGAGGGAGTGTGGGGAGAGCTGGGAGGGTATGGAGTAGGGATGGTAGGGGGGGGATGAGGGGATGAGTGAGGCTGTGGGCAGGATTCTCCCTCCTTTTGTCAACAGGCATAGGGTAGCCGTACATTTACTCATGGATTGTGGTCTGTTAGACGCCGAGTGGCCATGGGGAAAAACACAGCTAGTGTTTGGGGGACTTTCGCTGTTCGGTAGAGAGGCAGATGGCTGCCATCACTGAACATGTACTCATGGCTTGTGGTCTGTGTTCGATGGTGGTGGCAGTTGGGATAGACTTAGACTGGTGGCCACATGACATTGAACATTCAGTGGGGATTTGTACGGACGTTTCGACACCGCTTGTGGGTTACAGTCGTCTTACTGGGGTTGTGGAGGTTCATTGGGAGTGATCGGATGAGTACATAGTTTTGACCATTCAGCACGGGGGTGGATGGACATTTATACCCAGGTTGTTGGTTATGGACTTCTTCCCACTCACAGCTTGAGCCCAGCAGCCACGATACTGAATGTTTGAAAATGTTAGCTGGCCGGCAGAAGGTCTTGGGAACTTTTTCGTCCAGATAGTAGCAAGTAAATTCGGATTATAGTTTAATAGATCCAAGGTCAGGCATCTGGATAATGAACACTTCCAGGTACTGAGCGTCCGGATAAATTAGGGACTACTGTATTTCATATCTTGCGCTTTGGGGCCATTATTAAGTAAAATAAGGGTTACTTGAACACAAGCACTGTGATACCACGACAACTGATCTCATAACTGAGACAGCTACTAAGTGACTAATGGATGGGTAGTGTATACATTATCTTTGTACATTATTTTTATACTCCTATAAAAAGACAAGCTTACCACTCCTTCAGTTATTTTTGATCATATTCGTAGCAAAGTACTCCTCAGCAGTCATGAACAGCAAACATCTTTGTGTTTAATAATGGAATGTAAAGCTTTTGGATTATGACTTCTAATTTATTGTGGTGGACTGCTGGGAGCTGGGGTAGTGGTGGGTGGAGCTCGTTTTGTTCCCCCCCCCCTTCCCCTCTTCCCTGGGTATTCTGAGGTAGGAAGGTGGCACCCCTGGGCAGATAATACTGGGTGTGAGTATACCTGTACTGTATCTTACCTGTAATTTATCTGAGACTGAATAATAAACTTTATGAAACAAAGTCCCAAGTTTGGTACTATTTCATTTGTTTGACCTACCAGAAAATTTCTAAGAGTAACATTGAATTATCCACAAAATTCCATATCTGGAATGGAAGAATCCCCATGCATTCCAGTTAATGGGGTGCTTTGGAGCCGCCATTGAAGTGGTCGAGCCACCCGTGTTGCATTCTCTCCTCACTTGCTGTGCTTGTGACTAAGTGTTACGCACTCTTAAGTGGATTGTACCTGCAGAAGCTAACCATGGCATCTCCCAGTTCTACCCCAGTGTTTAGTGAATAAGTTGTGTACGGTAATGTTTAGGTGTTTAGTCTTTAGTTCCCCAGTATAATACAAGTCATAAATACATTACAGTATGGCCTTTATGGTGTTAATTGTGCTTTACATAGTGTACAGTGTCAAGTACAGTACAGTAAAGATGTGCCCAAAAGTGATCTTGAGCCCCCCTAACACCTCCAAAAGGCACCAAAAGTCCTCCTCCATGGCTGCAATATACCCAACAACTGCGTGGAATCATGATAAGGCAGCATTTACTGTTTATTGTAAAAACGTTTATTTTTTTTTTCCATTTTTTCTTTTTGTGTGTGTGTGCTGGGGGGGAACTTAAAGTTCATCTCTACAACTCGGCAAATAGGCTAACTCAGCAAGGCTTGCACATGTATTATGCCGAATTGTAGAGGTTTTACTGTAGTGTTACAACAGAATGTGGAAAATGAGGTATACCGGTTCAGTTATTGACGCTTTTGCTTGCTGGGTGTCATCTTGTATGCTTACAATGGGACTGCAACTTCAAGAATATATTGCTCCACATACAGACAACTGTGTGCCAGCAATAAAGTCTCTCTCTCTCTCTCTCTCTCTCTCTCTCTCTCTCTCTCTCTCTCTCTCTCTCTCTCTCTCTCTCTCCCCAGTCTTTGCTGAAAAGATATAAAAAGTGTTGTGTGAACCGCACGATTTGTTAAATAACAGTGATGTACTATCCGAGTATAGCTTGCTCGTTCTTCAAAGACACTTGATCTTCCTGCAGGTACACCAATACATAGGTAAAGTTGTGGCAGAGGTGGTAATGATGGATGGTGATACTGATACGGGAAGAGGTTGGCTGATGACGGCTTAGTTAAGGCAGAGGTGGTAATGATGGATGGTAGTATTGATATGGAAAAAGGCTGGCTGATGACGGCTTAGTTGATTGGCTGATGACGGCTTAGTTGATTGGCTGATGACGGCTTAGTTGAGGCAGAGGTGGTAATGATGGATGGTAGTCATTGATATGGAAAGAGGTTGGCTGATGACGGCTTAGTTGAGACAGAGGTGGTAATGATGGATGGTAGTATTAATATGGAAAGAGGTTGGCTAATGACGGCTTAGTTGAGGCAGAGGTGGTAATGATGGATGGTAGTACTGATATGGAAAAAGGCTGGCTGATGACGGCTTAGTTAAGGCAGAGGTGGTAATGATGGATGGTAGTACTGATATGGAAAAAGGCTGGCTGATGACGGCTTAGTTGAGGCAGAGGTGGTAATGATGGATGGTGAAAGCTGTGGTAGACTATGATTGTGGGTTGTGATGGAGAAAATGGAGGTCAGTGTGGTTCTTTATTCCTAGAATGAGTAGGTCGCTGACTTTGGGTGATAAAGAACATGAAAACAGCCATGACTAGAGTTATGATTTCACTGGCAGAGAGAGAGAGAGAGAGGGGAAGGGCACGCGCACACACACATACACACGAAAGCACACACATGTGCGTACACATCCTACATGAACTTCCTGCACCGATTATGCCAGAGGTGCAGGACTGGCTGTAGCCTATATTCTCGGGTATATCAAAGGCAGAACCACTCGACTCTCCTCCAAGTTTATTTTGCCAAAGAAAACGCTTTGACAGAGAAAGTAAAAAAAAGTAACCGATTAAGAAGGTGAAACATCCAGGATGTCAGATAAGGACGAACTGTTCCTGATTAAGCCAGTTTTACAAGCCAGCTGCCCCAAACTAGTCTGTTGATCCAGTCGTCATATATAATCTTAGAAACCGAGCTTAAAACATTGTATAATGAGGAAGGTAGACCAGTACTTGCTGGACACGGAGTTACACGATTTTTATATTGTATACGCTGATAGATAGATAAGTAGATAGGTAGATGGATAAATAGATAGATAAGCCTCCCAGCTACTTTGCTCATTAGCCTGGCAGATGATGTCTTTGTGACACGTAGGCTAATCAGTTTCCTTCATCTTCCCTACATCGTGACGTATATACAAATAATTCATTGTCATGTTTCAGCTTTCTCCCTCTGTTCTTACGATGTCAGTGGTCACTGCATTACTCAATAATAATGTTCTGTTTGCAACCTTTCCCCATTAGGGTGTCCACACAACACTTGTCAACCTACGTATTTTCATCCTTTTTCTGTCCATGTCAAGTACTAGAATTAATCATTATTCCCAAGTCTTGCAAATACACTTGACCAACTCTTAAACTGAGCTCCTCAATCTGTCTTTATCTATTTGATACATATATACTGTATCCTAGCATCTCGAAATGAAGAAAGCTTGATAGTGGCTCTTTTGCCTAACTTTCTATGGAAAATGCAAATTTTTGGCAATATTTTAAGATTTGATTCTTTGATTAATCCAAAGGACAAAGAAATATTATTTGAGAATCCTGCCATGTACCTGGTTAATCATGGAGAAAAGTCATAATTTTCGAAAGTGATTTGATCACTGAGTTCATTACTCACAGCCCAGAACTGTTATGAGAAAGTAATGTTGTTATGCAGCGTGTTCTGTGTCCCGACTTCTCGGGTCCAGTCACAGTGCAACTCTGGGTCCTTAATTCCTGACCGGGTCAGGACTGGCAAGGAAGGGAAACAAACACCACGAGTGAGAAAATACACCAATATATTAATAGAGAAATAATTACACACACAATAATGTATGACCAGAGTCGAAATTACACAATGCCTTATACTGATATTGGTCCGAATCACTGTCCACCTAGTTCAGCATCTTTGTCTCACATCTGAGTTATTTCCTCACAGTATCACAGGCAATATTTCGCCAATATGGATAATACATCAATACAGAGAGGTTTACATACAACACAACCCAGTATCCCCACAGGGACAGCTATTAAGCCTAGGTGCTCGCATAACATAGACGGGTCCTAGCTAATACATCATCTCTGCGTGACATGTACAGCCTTCCCTAGCTAACTTAGCCCCTATATACGCGTCACACAGGCGGAGAATATACTGTAGGTCACACTGGGAGAACTGGGGGGGGCGAGGGGCTTACTGAGGATAGGGAGGGTTTTTCTCTGTGAGGCCAGGCTGGGGGCAGGGAGGAAAGGAGGGGGAAGGTCCAGTACAGAGATACTGTTGTGTTACGTGAGTGATACGGGCTCGTCTCTCCTGTCCAAAGGGGGTTGGGTCTCAACCCAGGGCTGGGGTTATACACTGCGCACATGATTCACAGGGGCTCGACTCATCAGTAAGGGGGGGAACACTGAAAAGGGGGGGAGGGACGTGTGCCACATATCAGGAAAGGGGAGAGGAACAAGGAGAACGGTTCACTGGTAGTTCACTGAAAAGGGGGGGGGGTTCACAACACTGGGGAGATATATAATCTGAGATCTGTCACTCACAGTTCCGACGAAGAGGAGACCATGGCCCATGGGGGAGAGGGCCTATGCAGGGAGCTCCAGATGGCGGCCAGGTGTGGGGGGCGGGCTGTCTGGGGAGCTGTGCAGGACAGTGGGGCCTGTGGAGTTTCCACTAGTCTGGGAGTAATGAGGCGCCGTCTAGGGCGGCTTTCTCGCCTCGTTGGCCCTGCAGGAGGCAGGACTCTCGGGCCTGGGCCTGAAGAGGGGCAGAAGTAGGACTGTATGCCGTTGGCCTTGGTTGTCTTTGGGGTTCGGGGGGAGGGCCTGGTGGAGGTCTGACCCGAGGGTCGGCTGGGAGGAGGGTGCCGCCGAGATAGGGCGGCCTGTACCCCAGTTTGGGGCGGCTGTCAGGGGAGAACTGCAGCTGCTTGCGTCGGGGGAGGCCCTTCAGCCTCGGTGAGCACCTGGGGAGGTCTGCTGGCTCCGGGGACTGTGGCCTCTGCTGCTAGGGGAGGCCAACAGGGTAGGGCTGCAGCCTCTGGTCCTGGCAGAGCCCGTCAGTGTCTGGGGTGGCCCGGGCTGCAGGGACTGGATTCTGGGCCTCAGAGGTGCCTTGTCTGGTCCGGACCCAGGTGGGGAGCCTGTAGGGGAAGAGACTCCAGCCTTCCAAGGAGAGAGCTGGAAAGAGTGGCACCTTGCTCTAACACCAGGGCGGTGGGGCGAGCCAGAGGTGACTCCTTTCATCAGTGGTCCGGACCCAGGTGGGGAGCCTGTAGGGGAAGAGACTCCAGCCTTCCAAGGAGAGAGCTGGAAAGAGTGGCACCTTGCTCTAACACCAGGGCGGTGGGGCGAGCCAGAGGTGACTCCTTTCATCAGGCAGCTCCGTGGGGCACTGCCTGTGCTCATACATGGAACAGGGGTGTGGGGGCACTCCTGTTGTAGGGCTAGGGCCTCCTGTCCTGGAGACGTTGGGAGGAAGAGGTTGGCCATACACTCTCGGCTTTCGCCACAGCTCCGTTGGAGTGTGCCTCCCTTCATCGGGTTGGGGTTACCTGTCCCGGGGACATCAGGAGGAAGAGGTCAGACGTGCTCTCTCGGTTTTCACCACAGCTGACGGTGTGTGCCCTCCTTCCGTCTGGGAAGGTCTTGCGTCTTTAACATCGGGAGGAAGAGGTCGGATGTACTTTCTCGGCTTCCGCCACAGCTCCGACGAAGTGTGCCCTTGGTCAGTCTAGGCAGGGGGATAGCAACCCTACAGGCTCCTCCTGAGTCCTCAGTTAGGTGTGGAGCCAATCCAGAAGACTCGGCGTCCGAGGGTGTGCCTGGGAACTTGCCACTGCAAGTCCCACCCCGATTCTGGCGAGCATTCCCTCTGCTGGAGAGTAGTGTACTTTTTCTGTACACTGCCGGGTGGTCTGGCTGCGTGGAAAAGGGGCGCCGAGTCGCCAGGGAGATGTGCCGTTGTTGCCTGGACATCCGCCCAGGTAATTCAGCCCCTCCGTTGTCTCCTTGTGGGGTGGGTGTCATCCCCTCACTCTCCTCCTGGGGTGGTGGTGTCGGGCTCATCCCGCCGCACTGGTATTTCAAATGTAACAGAGAAGTGAGAAGGTAGAGGTATGTCAACGCATCGGAGAGCAGTGTATTGTGTTGTATGGAGGAGCGAGGAATAAACTGGCTCACAACGGGTCTGCTTAATCAATGCCATGTCCAGCAGGGTCCCAGCATAGTGTGTGGGGGGAGGGGGTGTTTTGTTTGTAGTTATGTTTATATGTTTGCATGTTTGTGTGTATGTGCTTGTGTATATGTTGTGTATATGGTTTGTATGTTTGTTTATGTATGTGCATATGTGGGGGGGGAGGTGTTAGTCACCCCTCTGTTTACCCTGGCCATAAAAAACAGGACTGTATTAACAATTGAATTTTGATGCTCTTATATCTGGCGTGACATGGCCAGTGATGGGAAGTGGGTTGGGTGGCCAGGAAGATGGGCTGATGTACGAGTATTTACAGACTGTCTTGAGATTAACCTTTACATGGTTGCGTTTCCTGCCGTATGTTATTCTTACTAATGTTAGATGATTTTACTTAGTTGATAGTAAGCCAGAGGAGCCTGAATCTGTATGAAATGCTGTTTATGATATATATATTGTCATGATTCGTCTAAATGTCATATACACAGAATTTCTTGACCTTGAGTTGTACACGGTACAGCATGCAGTTTCGTTACAAATACAGCATTTCTTTACCATAAATTATGTTTAAGAATGATTGTTAAACGTATATCTTTGTTCCTCGAACTTTCTTGATCCTTTGTTGTGTAAAAGGCTGCATTTTTTATTGCATGTCATCCCAATAACCAGCTTTTGATTTTAATTTATATTTGCAAGATTGCATGTTGCATCCATGACTGAAGATTATTTACATCTTCTTTTGCATTCACTTATACGCCTACCAAACACTTCAAAACCATAATATTACAGATAAAAGAATAATAAAGACAAAACATTTCCAATGATAAGTAGCTACAATGAATACTAATTTATATAGACAGTGGTTATGATTCTTTACAAGTATTCCTCAGGCAGGTTCACGGTCCTGTTAGTCGGACAGTCTTATGTTGATTGGTTTACAGTTTCCCTGAATTGTTTAGTACTTGACTCTGATGAATCGCGACGCCATAGGGGAGGCTGATTGACCAATTAGTTCCACTCACTTTAGGATTTTTTTTTTTCGTCTTTAGCTACGAAATTAAGCTTTAATAAAAATTGCTAACAGACTACTACTGGGGGATAGTGTAAAACCTGGCGGCACCTTTGTGGAGACTTAAAAATCACAGGTGACTGATGGCTGGACACATGTAGAGCGATGACGTGTTCCAATTTGTAACTAACGAAGTGGAACGCTGCATCAGCATCCTATGTGCAGGTGAGAAAGAGAATGTCAAGTGGCAGAGGAGGGGAGGTGTGAGGGGGGGAGGGTAGGAGAGGGGTGGGGTGAAGAGAACAGGGGTGGTGGAGGGCAGGAGAGTAGGAGGACGGAGGTGTTGGAAGGCAGGGGTGAAGAAATGGCTGAAAGGAAAAGAGGGAAAACTACTACGATTTGGTAGAAGGCAAATGTGGAGGAAGGCAGAGTGGAAACCAGCAATGCAGGTGTACAAGACAAAATATCAAGCTCTGATATTGTGAAGGACAACAGGGACAGAGGTGGGGGGGCAAGGCAAGTTAGAGGACAGGGTAGGGGTTAAGTTGTACAGGGGTGGGTGGGTGGGAGGTAGGTAAGGGTGGTGCTGTGGGGAGAGTACTGAGTAGGACTGAACACCGTCCCCCAATAGCTCCCTGACGACAACCAATTATGAGAGAAAATTTGTAGTTACCCAAGGTGTCAGTGAGACACAACAGCTTATTACACTTGTTACACCCGCCAGTTACTACCTAACACCTGTGTACTAAATAACTCTCTCTCTCTCTCTCTCTCTCTCTCTCTCTCTCTCTCTTCCTGCTATCTTCTTTGCTATTCTTATCTCATTCTGGTTTAGTTACTCTTAGGAGCTGCCTAGCATGAGCCAACCGGCGTATTGCAGTTATTCTCTTATGTTCTTATGTTTCTCTCTCTCTCTCTCTCTCTCTCTCTCTCTCTCTCTCTCTCTCTCTCTCTGACTTTTATAACTTTTCCTCATTGTCTTTTCATATTTTACATCATCTTTCATTTGTCTCTCACTGTCCCCTTTTTATCCTGTGCTGCCTTCTTCATTCGCCGTATATTTTTGATTAATTCCTTTGCTTTCACTGTTATTCCCCTTGTCTTTTTTTTGATAATTTTCTCCCGTGTGTCTATATTCTTTTTCCTAGCCGACTTGTTTTTCTTTTTTACTCTTTCTTTCAGTCTTTGCTCTGTTCTGAACCGTCTTCCATTACATTATTCACGCTTGTTCACTGCCTCAGCCTCTCATCTGTTCATCGTCCTTCCCTGACCCCATCTATCCTGCCTTCTCGTGTGTCCAGCCTGAGATACAGAGAATAATTACGTCTTTCCTGTGCATTAATGAGCTAAATTGTCAACAGGTGAGATAGCCATAAGAAACACCCGCCCCTTCAGGTACTGTAGATACCACATGTTACCTTTATTACTTGTCAACTCTTTAACCCAACACCATACTTATTCTCTCTCCTTCCCCTCTGCCACTCCAATCCTCTGATTATTTTTCTACTAGTAGTGCTATTTTGTGTCCTTTGTAGTTTATGGTATTTATCCTTCTCCATGTCACATTTTAATATAAGTTGTTATATTCTGTCCTGTTTCACTTGGCTGTTCGCTGGTACCTGTTCTCTCCGTGTCACTCCTCAGGTTTATGCTCTTCCCCCTCTTCGTGTACGCCTTGTACTGCAGTTTTTACCCTAGTTATGAAATGCCAGGTATGCAAGAGCAGCGCATGGTTACTTGTTGCTGGTGTTTTCCACTTGTCGCAAGTGTTAACTATCATCACGCCCATGCTGGACAACCTACAACGCCCTTTTTCTATACATAGTATATTACAGCCACCTATCTCTGCCACCCATCACTGTCTCAGCCCTTCATCTCCACCCATCCTACTCTTTTATCAACCCCCCCCCCCTCCACATCGTGAAAGACTCCACTAACCGAGAAACATTGTTAGAACTGTGGATTGGTAACACAAGAATGCCCGTGTTTATCGCGGTAACTCCTCTTACCGATGAAAACATCCCAGGCATAAAGAAAAATTACAAGTCAGTCTATTTACACGTCCTTTGTTTTTTTTGTTTTTTTTGCCAAGGAGAAAAGTACCGAAGCTGCATCTTGGCAGTATACCTGTGGCGAGACATCACTTAATCTTTGTCTTTCATAATTGTTACATAGGTTTTGTGTAATTGCAGGATTTATTTTGATTCATGTCACCCCAGTACAATTTTATGTAATTAAGAGAGGTTATAGTGAAGGGTTAAAGAGGTTTCCATAAACAGCTTATACACATTGGTGATACCGTGCGTCAGTTGTATTCAGCTTGGTGCATGTACTGTTTAGTGAATGAAAGTAAATAGCCTTGTTGAACGTGTAATCTAATACACATTCTTACTACCGACACTATTGTTTTTTTTTTTTTACTTTGAAAGAAATGTTTCTCGTAATGAAAGAATATGAGATGAGGAAATAGAGGAAAAAATAAGGCGCCAATGAGAGCGAGAATGAGGACAAGGACTTTGTGGAGAGAGCAAAGTATGAGGAATGCGAGAGAGTTAGAGTTAAATAAATAAATAAATAAATAAAGTGACCCTTTAGTATTCGTAACATTCAATAATGTGAGCTTTACTCCAGATGCCTTCTTTTTTTTTAGAGAGAGAGAGGGGGGAGAGGGGAAAGTAAATAATGAAAATATATGGATTAATAGTTAGATCCGTATTATAGCCACACAAACAGAATGATGTGTTTACCCTAAGTAGGTCTCCCATGAAGCGAAGTATTATACAGTATATATACTGTATATATATATTTTTTTTCATTTCACTCATCATTCAGTTTGGTTTGGATGTAAAGTGCCAGGTAGCTGTTTAAGTGAGGGCAAACCTAGAGTATAAGCAAATAATGACATCTTTGCCTCTTGAACCCAAAGATATCTTTATCTTTATTGTCGTTAGGAGACTTTTCTCAAGTTTAAGGTAATGGGTATTGAAGGGGTTAATGATGCAATGTCTATCTTCTCCAGTTCGAAAAGTCTGGTAAGCCGAACAAAATCGTCTGGAGTAGTAAGAGCATACATAGACAGACGTGCTAGGGTTTAAAGGACCACTCGGGGGAAGTAAACTGCTGTACTACCAATATCCCTCACACAGACTTACCATGCATAGGCCACTGCTTAAAGACTTTACTTGGGTGCACACATGGTCCAGCCACAACATTATTAACCAAATATATCAAAGGGTACAATAGCAAGAAATTAATTAATATAGGTCAGGTTTTTACACAACGAGGAGGTTTTACCAGCGGTAAAACCTGGGTGGGTCTCAATGAATATTACAACTCAAAACTGGTAATACATACCCGTGGTGAAAGTAGCTGTAGGTTCCATGTCAGTCATACACACACCCACAACTAAGAAATAAATGACTTTTTGCTGAGCATTCCGTTATAAGGCTTACATTGCATAGGGTCTTTTCCCATAATAAAAGCGTTAGGATTTTAAAAATATACATATTTCGAAATTTTGCTAGTTTAACGTAGAATCAGGATAATCTGATTATTTTTTTTCACTGTATGGGTATTCAAGCGATTGAATATACAATGAATGTAACTGAACTTTTCAATTCTTGAACGTTGTAGCAAGTAGAGAGCATGAGGTAGTAAAGTCGTGTAGAGCCACACAGGCAGCCTGACATCACAGGAGTCCACAGCATCAGACATATCAGAGCAAAGGACATGTAGCTGAGGTGTAGACGCAACTCTTGGCAGTTGATCAGTATACAATGCTTGTCACCATCATCACCCACCACCACAACACCAGCAACATAATAATCATCACTATTATCATTATCCTAACCTTTATTGCCACATGAGATGAACTGAGGTAGATCCAGTGAGAGAGAAAACTGTCAAACAGCAAGTCCGTCACAGAATCACTGAAGCCCTGTAAAGCCAGACTGCACGCTTATCAGTGTCACAAAGCAACGCGAACATCAGACTGAGAACATAACACTTCTGTAAACAAGGCAGCAATTGTCCCAGTCCTGCCCGGCGCCACAGTCAATCTTACACAAAACGAGAATGGCATTGTGGTGGGTGTGGTGGCGATGGTGGGTATGGTGGTTGCTCGTGGTTGTGGTGATGGTGGTGACGGAAATAATGGGTGTGGTGGTGATATTGGTGGTTGTGGTAATGTCAATGGAGGTAATAGTGTTGATGATGTGGTGATGGTTGATGTGGTGGTAGTTATGGTGGTTGATGTGATGGTAGTGACAGGTGTGGTAATGATAGGTGTATGGATGGTAAAGGTGGCAATTGTAGTGGTGGTGTTGATGGTGGTAGTGGTGTAGACTGGCGGTGGTGCTAGTGGGTGAGATGTTACTGATGGTGGTGATGGTAGGTGTGAAAATGGTGGTGGTGAAAGGTGTGGTGGGGTTGACGAGTGTGGTGTAGGTGGTGAAGGTGGCGTATGGTTTAGTGGTGATGAGTGCAGGTATATTCGTGGTGATGGTGGTAGAAAGAGTGCTGCTGAGATGGTGGTGATAAATGGTGTGGAGCAGGTGGGTGCAGGAAATTTTGTGATGCTAGTGATAGAGGTGGTGATGGGGGAGATTGTGATGGTAGTAGTGGAAGTAGCAGTGATTGTGACCCAGTTATTTTTGTGCTGGTGGTGGAGTTAGTGGGTGTGGCCCAGCACACTAGCCGCCACCACAACCTTCAAAAAACACTAATTTCCATTTGTTGTACATATCGTTTCAGGATATTGTTTGAAGGGGAAAAAATAGTCATTTTTACCAAGGAAAGTTTGAATAATAACGCATTTTTTTTTTTTTTAATGTACTGAAAATTTGTTGAAAGCTGTCCTTATCATCGTTTTAATCCTGAAAAATTGATTTAGATTTTGTTTTAGTTATTTCAACAACGGAATAGCAATATCGGAGAGGAAATAGTGAAGAGCATCAAAAGAGAAAAATCTGTAAGAATGGTATTTGTCCGTGATAGAACAACAAATAAGTAGCTGAATGGTGTGAGAATGACTGTGTAGTTCATTTCACTGAGTACTCTGTTGAGAATTATCCTGCCTCTGGATTTTCTCCTGTTTCTCGCACCTAGCAACCCTATTTTTTAATAAGCAGATGATGAATATAACGATGATGGTAATGATCGAGCAGGAGGAAATCTTTCACATGGTTTTAAAAAGCATATCTCCAGCTATACATATCATACACTTTGAATTCATTTTGGAGAAAAAGTAATCAGATCCGTCTCCAGAAAATGTGTAATCGGTTTAACCTTTTCTATTTCGATGAATAAACCCAAATCCACCTCCAAATATAGGGTGCATTTAGTTATCTCACCATTGGTGAATAACTACAACTTTAACAAAAATAAATAAAAATCAGTGAAAGCTCCAACCTCCCATAAGTATAGCAAAGCACATTTAACAACCTACAAGAACGATGCATTAACCGTAACCGTGCTGTCTCCGTATAACTATAGCCATTTCCTGAATTGCTGATCACAGAATATTATCGTTTTCACCGAATCATTGACCACAATTGTATTTTCTCAACACAACTTCATCAACATTACCTTACCATTATCCGAAAAGTATCGGCAATTTAATTTAACATCTTCGAACTACTGCCCCCTCAATCATACTTTCTCATCACAACTATCACCCTCCTTCTCACAATTGTCCGTTCCTTCACAGTAAGAATAATAATGATAATAGAAAAAAAGAAGTGGCAAAAAGAGGATGGCGGTGTTGCAAAAACTGGGTCCGTGAGCGAGATTCCTTTCTAATGGACACCCAGACTCAGCCAACCTTTTTGTGGCATATTGGCTTGATTACGTGTGCGAGAGAGAGAGAGAGAGAGAGAGAGAGAGAGAGAGAGAGAGAGAGAGAGAGTCATCTTTTGCAATAAGTTATCTGTTCTTTTTTACGCGTGTGTGTGTATGTGTGTGTGTGTATGTGTGTATGTGTGTGTGTGTGTGTGTGTGTGTGTGTGCGCGTGTGTGTGTGTGTGTGTGCGTGTGTGTGTGTGTGTGTGTGTGTGTGTGTGTGTGTGTGTGTGTGTGTTTGTGTGTGTGTGTTGTGCGCGTGTGTGTGTGTGTGTGTGTGCGCGTGTGTGTGAGAAAGAGAGAGAGAGTCATTTTTTGCAATAAGTTACTTGTTCTTTTTTCATCTATTAGTTATTTCAATTTGTCAAACATCTAATTCATTAGATGAAATTTAGTTTCTTTTTTTCTTTTCTTTTTTTAATAGACAATATACTTTTTCGCTCGTCTTTCCATTTGTCTGTCTGTACTGTATATCCTCATTGCTTCACCTTGCCAAGAACTTTGTTATAATTTATATCTGTACCTTACCCAGTACATAGGTGAGAAAAAAGGTCATAGTGGTGATGACTTGATTCTTCTTTTTCTTTCTTTTCGCTCCGGCAGTTCTATCTCGTATCTTTTCATCTGATAAGCTCAACTCTCTCCTCGGATATCTGACTTGATCTTTGATGGTTTTCCCTCATCGTCAACTTCCAGCTCACACGCCAAATACAATCTCTTTTTAATTATTTATTATTTTTTCATCATTTCTTGTATACTGAAAGGTTATCTTATTGTTTTTCTCTTATAATTCAGGCTGCTACAGCTCATTCACAGCTGAATAAAATCGTCTTGTGTTAGCTGGAAAGGAATGATCAAGCTGTCAGTATCATGAGCGGGTCAAGGTTGGCAGAATTAACACCCTCAGGTTCTTATGAGTCAGCTGGATAAGATCATTGGGCGTTGGATGGAACACAATACTTGAGTTGACAGGAGTATAAGTGAATTAAGAATTTGTCAGGATTATAAGTGGATTAAGAATTTGTCAGGAGTGTAAATAGATTAAGAATTTGTCAGGAGTATTAGTGGATTAAGAATTTGTCAGGAGTATTAGTGGATTAAGAATTTGTCAGGAGTATTAGTGGATTAAGAATTTGTCAGGAGTGTATGTGGATTAAGAATTTGTCAGGAGTATTAGTGGATTAAGAATTTGTCAGGAGTATTAGTGGATTAAGAATTTGTCAGGAGAGTATGTGGATTAAGAATTTGTCAGGAGTATAAGTGGATTAAGAATTTGTCAGGAGTATAAGTGGATTAAGAATTTGTCAGGAGTGTAAGTGGGCCAAGAATTTAAAGACTGTTTGTGTCCTTCAAAATGCTGACTGTGTCCTGCCCTTGCATTCGCTCTCAACCTGTTTAATCACCTGTGCGTTACGGAACATATTTACCCTCACGGTGTTGTTGACGGACACGGGTATTGCCTTCAGGCTAATAGCAAATAATTTTGTTCAGGTGGTTTAAACCAAGTATAGAAAAGGTTACTATTTATCTCTATAAACTCTGAATATTAAATTGTTAATATCATTTGGTGGCTGCGTGAATAAAATAGTAAAGTATACCATTACAAGATAAAATTAATTATGAGCATTTTTTTCCTGGTGTGTCTAACTGGGAAATCTGATAAATTAAACCCAGACCCTAAAACTACTGTGAACATTCAGCAATTTTCGCCCCTCTTTTACCTTATTAGTGTCCAGGTGCGTCATAAACTTGTATCTGACCCATAAACACAATTCCAGCATGTGGTTAATATGTTGTTAATCCTCCACCAATCACAGAACTCATAATTACCCATTTAATTACCGGTATATTACTTCTGCTACCGTCATACTGATTTAAGTTTTGTTACCGTCATACTGATATAAGTTTTGTTACCGTCATACTGATATAAGTTTTGCTACCGTCATACTGATATAAGTTTTGTTACCGTCATACTGACATAAGTTTTGTTACCATCCTACTGATTTAAGTTTTGTTACCGTCATACTAATTTAAGTTTTGTTGCTGTTATACTGAGTTAAGTTTTGTGACAGCCATATTGATTTAAGTTTTGTTACCGTCATATTAATTTTAGTTTTGCTTCCCAGGGGGATCGCTTTACGTTTAGGAGGCGCCGCATTGTAAAAGAGTTGAAATATATCCTTGGCACTGAGGATTTTTTGGCGTGGAGGCTTTTAAGAATTATTATTATAATTCGTACAAGTTCATCTTTTGATAAGTTTACTCCGTCGACGCATTTTCCATTTTCTTTGTGCCATTTTTAGACTTTGAGTTTTCGACATGGATGGGTTAGATACAGTCTTCATGAACTCATCCAGTACGACATCTTTGTAAGTTGAACATGATCGTCTGAGGCTACAAGAAATAAATAATAAACGTGTCACCGCACTAAATTCGTTCAACACTGCGTGGGCTGCCATCAAGAAATGAACGAATCTTGATTTTGGCTTTCTGTTCAGATTTATGGAAAGGCCAAGTCTTACACACCCTTCCTCTTTTTTAAGTAAAAAAACAAACAGAAAATGAGTCATCGTAAATATTTGCACTACCGTAAACTTTACCTTCAATGATATAAATCTAGGTCATATACATTGTTGAAAGGAGATGATACCGCTAGTAGTAGCCTACAGTTAACCGTCATTTTTCGTAGTGTTTTCGGGCAGTATTACTTTACGCCTATTTAACCAACAGGATTCGAATCCATACTTACACAGTTTACGAAAATACACGAGATATTTCTCTATGAGTTTCGGTGTGTCTGGTAATTTTAAGTGATACTAAAAACTCGGGTTCCTGCAAATTGTTCCATTAGTGAGACCTGACACAGTATAACCTGAGGATATTGATGGAAGACATGAATGGTTATAATTATCCCACATTCTTCGTCCCATGCCTCAAAATGTTAAGCACAGCGGGAATCTCGAGGATGCTGTCTGTGCGTAATACCGATAGGGAGAGGGTAGTACAATGCTGATATACTGACCAACATCGTATGAAGCCAGGCACCTCTTATCTCGCCCCGAAAACAACTATAATCAGCCAGGAGTAATTTTACTGAAAATAGAAAGGGAGGCTGTCGTAGGTGGGGACGCTCATTATCCACTCACTCGATGTAGTGCTGCTCTCGTGTGTCTGCCCTTTCCTCTCATCCCTCCTTTCCTTCCTTCCTCTTCTGTCTTTCTTTACTTCATTCTTTCCTCGTCCTTCTGCCTACGAGTTACTTTACACTCCCTCGGTGTCTTTCTTTCCTGTTCCTTCTGCCTATGGGTGACTCTACACTGAGGGACAAACTGAATGGTTTCCTGTACACCAGGAAACTATTTACTACGCTGTGTGGTAACCATATTGCCAAATTATGGCGCCTGGTGGTTTAGTGATTAATTGCGGTGCTCCAATCGGATTGAGCCGGTGAAGGTTTTATATCCAGGGGATGGTTGGAGTTATTGCCCACATAATGTCACTCAGGGATGAGTGAGGATTGTCAGTCTCATCTTAACTGCTAGGACCAATTTGCCTAACCCCGGGCTCCTACGCTTCTCATGGGGCGACGTAGGATTGGATGATGGGTGGATGGAATAAAAGGTAAGAGGTCGAGTCAAATAACATGCAGGTAGCCTGAGTTTTCAGAAAGATAACATAGGCGTATGCAAATTTATCTGTTGTACGAGTATAAAGAGGCCATGTGAATTTTCCACGCTTTGTTCATCAAGTGAAAAAAACGTGCGCAATAAAAGACGTTAGTCTTAAATTTTGAAGTGTGTTTAGACGTAATTAAACTGAGTAAAAATTATAAGTAGGCATCCTGAATTTTTACAGTTTATTAAGCTTAAGAAATATGAATAAAATTGTAAGAAAGTTCAGTAAAGGAGGATCACTCAGAATTTGCCAAATATACAGTATTTATGCAGGTGAAATTAACTTGAATGGGGCAGCCTGCATTTTTCAACTTTATAAAGGCTTATGAAATATGAAAAAAGGGGGTTAATAATACATTTATAGTAAAAGCGGGCCAGATTCTTTTTTAATAGGCCCCTAAATAACGAGTATCATATAAGGAAGGTACGATTAGTGTTAATTATACTTGCTTGTTTAGATACAAGAAATTTGAACAGAAAATTCGGAATTTCGCCAGAATTGGCAAATTTATATAGGCGTAAGCGACTTGAGCAAATGCAAACTTGGGTAGGAGGGAGGCCAGACACTAAGAATGACCTAGATTAGGATGTTGATAAAAGTTGGCAGTAATAACGTGTAGAGATAAAGGAACAACGGGCCAGGCAGGAGAAAAGATTAAAACAATATATATATTGGGTACAGGCGGGTTATATTTACCGAATAACTGGTATTGGAGACACATCTTTGGACTGGCTGATCGGGGAGCAAGGCAAGCAAAGAATAAACTGGAAACATAGAAATGGAGAGAGAAAGAAACTTGAGGTACAGACGCAGATGGATGATAGAAATAAAGAGACTGGAGTAGCCTAGGCACAGAGGAATAAACTTCAGTTTTATAAACACAGAGATGCAGCCTCGTAAGCTTGCTGGTGGAATGGAACAAGTCAGTAAGTAATTCAGTGTGAATGAGCTGCGCACACCATTTTGTTAACGAATGCAGTGTAACAGGGGTAGAGAATTTAAGATATCAAGTATTTCGAGTTACAGAAAAAGAAGGGATCACTGCACCATCAAAAACATGCTTTGGTAGGAACAATTAAGTGACCAGTTAGACGTGAATGAGTTGCACAGGCCATTTCACGACGCGAATTATCACAACAAGGGCAGAAAATTTGGAAGCACTGAAGTCAAGATACGGACAACGGAGAGAGGGATGCAACTTCATAAACACAGTGGGTGGAACTGAACAGGTTGACAGGCAAGAAGACAGTGAATGTGGAAGAGCTGTACACACCACTTACCTTCACTAGGGAGGTATTTCTCTCCAGTTGAATTTAGTAGTTTAGCTTGATTTTGTCTGAAAAAAATAGACATTGGTAAAAAATGAACATGTCGTTCCCGTACTGAAGGTATACTTTCAGTTTGAGGACGTCCTACCCGGTATTAGATAAGAATAAAAGTATGGGAGGGGGAGGATGGAGAGTGCCATTTAAGGTTGAAGGAGTTTATGGAGACTGAACAGACCCTTCACCATGCAGTGGTGTCACCCAACCTACAGTAAATGTAACTGCCTGGTGGCACCAGGAAAACAGTGTAAGAGTTGTCCTCGTAGTGAAGGGATTAAATTGCTCAGCCCCAGATCACTTACTTAATGTAAACAAACTTGTAATAACCTCCGCCAAAGAGGTTATGTTTTCGCCCATGTCCCTTTGTTTGTTGGTTGGTTGGTTGGTTTGTGAGCAAGGTTACACAAAAACTACTGGACGGATTTCCATGAAACTTGGTGGAAAAATGGGCCTTGGCCCAGGACAGACTCCATTAAATTTTGGTGCAGATCCGGATAAAAGAGCGGACCATTTTTTTTTTTGTTCACTTTTAACGTTGAGAGATAGGGCGTTTTCGACATGTTCGTAAATTTTTCAGTGAATATTGCATGGAACTTGATGAAAAAGATCAGGCATATTTAGGATGTTGGTATCTACGAATGTGCACAGTTTGGCACGGATTCATATAAAATTCTGGATCTAGTGGATTTAAATATGCTTTTATAGGGGGGTAGTCTTTTCTTCCAGCTGCATGTTGGGCCTTGGCGAAGGTATGCGCTGTACTAAGTCCCATTCTAGGTAATATTATTATTCTGTCTGATACTAGACGAGTGTATTCTGTATAGGAGATAATATGACCTAAACCCGTCACGTCCCGAGCTATTTCACACCTCTGACACCCCCCAATCCCGAGCTATTTTGGAATTTTTTTTTATTGGCTAAAACCTCTGCTTTTGGTGAGAAACATCGAAAATTCATAGAGAAATCACTCACCTGAGGTTTAAAATACTTGATACAGGTAGGAGTACCTCCTTAACTTACTGGGTTTTCTATCAGGCTGGCTCCAAAGAAAACGAGTTCTATGGGATGGTAACTATTCCACACCAGTCATAAACGGCATTTATTTATTTATTTGGTACAAATTTATATGTAGTACGAGAGTATATTGGTTTTCAAAGAGTAATATAGGCATTATAAGCATTGTTTCACTCACTAACTCATCAACATACCTAACCTTTTTGGGCGACATTACCTGATCATCATTTCTGACTGTTTCTTCCTCTAATGCTATGAAAACTTTGTCCTCCACATTGTCATCGATTGGGGAATCACTCTGGCCCTGAATGTCTTTATTGGCGAGGTCACTTGTAACAGGTGAATTGCTGAGACAATGGTGTGCGGGGGGGGGGAGGGAGGTTATGTGGTGTAAGGCATTGTCCCTGCCTGGCATCTTGCAGAGGAATAGAGGAAGGTGTCCCGTGTATACGTACAAAAAATCACGCGCAAAAATTGAAAATTGTGCAAATTATGAACCTTGCAAATGCATGACTTACCAGTACGTCGACGGGACTAGCTGTGACAAAATGTTGTGATGTACCCATACGTCAATGGGATGCCTTGGGTTAAAGTGTTAACCAAGATTCAACTTGTGTTAAGCATGGAGTGTCTCGAAAGCTGAAGAAATTTACGTGACAGGAACTAAATTAGATTAAAGAATGTCACGTCCAGTGTTTTTTTTCTACTGCTTAAGGTGGTGGAGAAGGATGCCTTCATGTGGTGGCACTGATTTATTCATGTGGTTCCATTGGCCGGTTATACAAACGTCCCTCAAATCCCTCCCCATCACTGGAAAGCAGGAAAGGATGGAAGTTTGGAGGGTGAAGTGCTTGAAAGGATACAACAAGGGAGAAAGGTTGCTGGTTCCTTGAAAGCAGTGATAAGAAACAAGGAAGTGAGCATGGAAGTGAAGAAGTTATTACATGACAGTATTGTGATACCATCTCTAACGTATGGAAGTGATGCGTGGACCTTGTTGGAGGGACAGAAGTCAAGAGTGAGAACAGTGGAAATGAGTTATTTGAGTGGAGCCTGTGGAGTCACATGGAAAGAGAGGCTGACAAATGAGGATGTGGAGGAGCTTTGCGGTGTGGATGTGGATGTGATAGGAAGCGTTAGGAGAAACACGCTGAAGTGGTTTGGCCATGTGGAGACGATGGAGAGTGAGAGACTGACGAGGAGAGTGTATGTGAGTGAGGTGGAGGGGGAGAGAGGGAGGGGAAGGTCAAGGATAAGGTGGAAGGATGGAGTGGAGAGATATACGAGAGAGGGGGATGTGAATTGGGAGCAGGGCAGAGAAATGGCGGGGGACAGGGTGACGTGCAGACGATTTGTTTGTGGCCACCCCATATAAGGGATTAAGGCGTCTGGCAATAGATAGATAGTTATTATTATTATTATTATTATTATCATTATTGTTATTATATTATTATTATTATTATTATTATTATTATTATTATTGTTATTATTATTATTATTATCATTATCATTATTCACTAGGCCCGCTATTCATTGAAAGGGGTGTATGTGATCATCGGATTTAATTTATTTGTGAGTCTGTGCATCGATTAACTCTTGAACCAAAGAACGGATCATCATCAAACTTTGCACAGGTGTTGGGTATGTGGAACTGAGGAAGTGGTTCGATTTTGGTGAAAATCCACCAGGGGTAAGGGTGGCAGTGGGAATCCACCAGGGGTAAAGGTGGCAGTGGCAATCCACCAGGGGTAAGGGTGGCAGTGGCAATCCACCAGGGGTAAGGGTGGCAGTGGCAATCCACCAGGGGTAAGGGTGGCAGTGGGAATCCACCAGGGGTAAAGGTGGCAGTGGCAATCCACCAGGGGTAAGGGTGGCAGTGGGAATCCACCAGGGGTAAGGGTGGCAGTGGGAATCCACCAGGGGTAAGGGTGGCAGTGGGAATCCACCAGGGGTAAAGGTGGCAGTGGCAATCCACCAGGGGTAAGGGTGGCAGTGGGAATCCACCAGGGGTAAGGGTGGCAGTGGGAATCCACCAGGGGTAAGGGTGGCAGTGGCAATCCACCAGGGGTAAGGGTGGCAGTGGGAATCCACCAGGGGTAAAGGTGGCAGTGGCAATCCACCAGGGGTAAGGGTGGCAGTGGGGGACCCCAACTTGGGCCGCGGGTGGGGTGTAGTAACCTCGGGCCACTTTGCTCTAGCTATTTATTATTATTATTATTATTATTATTATTATTATTATTGTTGTTGTTGTTATAACCTCCCTGTATCGCTGCAGGACATGGTGGGTCTGTGTATATGTTGCTACGTGGACAACCCAGCCTGGCATTACAGTGAAAACAGGTAAGTGAGACATTGCAGTGCTGTCATTAGTCATATACAGTATGTTGTTGTACAGGAGTGTGTGCAGTTACCAGGAAACCAGTTGACACATTGAACCTGTGGCATTAATTATATATGTTGTTGTACTGGAGTGTGTGCAGTTACCAGGAAACCAGTTGACACATTGAACCTGTGGCATTAATTATATATGTTGTTGTACAGGAGTGTGTGCAGTTACCAGGAAACCAGTTGACACATTGAACCTGTGGCATTAATTAAATATGTTGTTGTACTGGAGTGTGTGCAGTTACCAGGAAACCAGTTGACACATTGAACCTGTGGCATTAAATATGTTGTTGTACTGGAGTGTGTGCAGTTACCAGGAAACCAGTTGACACATTGAACCTGTGGCATTTTTTAACTGTATTGTTGTACTGAAATATTATGGTGTATACCGCTAACGGTCTACCTAAATGTTGAATGGATATTTGAGATTGATTAGGATGGGAGGTCCAGTTTGTTTCTAAAGTGCCGTAGGGGAGTATGTGGAATTCAGTTAGTGTCAGATTATAAAGGTTAGGATAGGATTCTGAAATGATGTTGAAAAGGAGTATGTAGGAACGCTTTTGATACTGAAGAGTTGTTGGTAGAGAGCTGGTGGGATTTTCTGAGTTTCTAATTGTGTGTGTGTGTGTGTGTGTGTGTGTGTGTGTGTGTGAAGACAGAACCAAAAGCAATAAGCGTGCAAAGGTGGAAAGAACTATGTAGGATTCAGTGAACCTGTAGGATGTTAGAAGGGATTATGTAGGATTTATTGAGTTTTAATATGCTGGAAGGGACTGTGTAGGATTCAGTGAGCTCCTATGCTGGTGGAAGCGATTATGTAGGAGTCTTTGAATATCTGTAATACTGGAAGGGATTACATGGGATTCAGTGAGATTTCAAGACAACAGATGGGATTGTGCAGAATTAAGTCCGCTAAATTATTGGGCGGTGTCATGTGGGTTCCATTGGAATTTCCAAAAAAAAAATAGTTGTAGGATTCGCAGAAGTTCCCAGTGCTGTTATAAAAGAGCAAATATTATTCATTCAGTTTTTTAATTGTTGGTGGAGAATGTGTTATTTACGTAACTTGTCATATACTGTAGGGGAGTATGAGCGATGCAGTGAATGTGAGGAATATTGCAAATGAGAAAGCAGGGTTCACTGAGCAACTAAATGCCGTATTATATAGATTAGAGAAGGGACTTTCATTAGAGAAAGGACATAATAGGATAACTGCTCTAGGTAAATATGCTGGCCACCTCCTGTCTGAGGGTATGACTTGACTGCGAGAGTAAGAAAAAAATAACAAAGGAAGAGGCTGTGTTATGGGGTACATGGTTGTAAGCCGGTATAGAAGATTCACTCCTGTTATAATACGTTCCGCCAAGCACCGCCACATGAAAATTCCAGCGTGTTTTCACTGACGTCGTGGCCTCTCCTCTTGCATTGCTGAGCCCCCACATTAGGTCACTGGAGTGCTTTATGTCAGGTTTCACCCGATCTGTAAAATAGTCACTTTCACTTTATAACGTCTCTTATAGGATGAATAAATATGCTCGGTGGAAACAAGTTTGGAAAAGTTAATGAAGACTACTTTTAATAATTTAATTGCCAGACGTGTTTTCTGAGTTAAAAGTCGTCTCCCGGTATTATAAATTATGCGAGCAAGTGGGTTTTGACAGCATACCTGCGTCGTGCTGACATAAGTTTACGACACGTATTCTTCAGAAGAGAAAATTGTTGAAACGCCAGTGATAAATGGTATGTGAACTAAATAGGAAACAAATCAATCCATTGCTACTTTAGGTCATTTCAAGTTCTGTTACATTAATTCTTTTAGGTCATATCAGCCATAATCAGTGTCACTAACAACTGTCAAGGTCCACTAAGGTTAGGTCATGTCCAGTCAGGTCAGTCTGATTCATAAAGGTCACTCCAGGGTCGTACAAGTTCAGTTAAGTCCATTCTGCCCATTTAATGTGTTTTCAGGTCCCTCACATCCAGTCTGGTTCGGTTAGATAGGTTCGTTCAGGGCCATATAGAACCAGTCAGGTCCATTGAGGTTCACCAATGCCACCGCAGTCCAGTCAGGTCCATTGAGGTTCACCAATGCCACCGCAGGTCCAGTCAGGTCCATTGAGGATCACCAATGCCACCGCAGGTCCAGTCAGGTCCATTGAGGTTCACTAATGCCACCGCAGGTCCAGTCAGGTCCACTGAGGTTCACCAATGCCACCGCAGGTCCAGTCAGGTCATCACTACCATTTCGGTATAATCATGTCCTTTCAAGTCAGGTTAGGGCAGTGCAGGTGTTTTCAGCTGCATTACAGGTCATTTAAGGTTGTTCAGGCTTCTTGATGTATTCAGGTGCTTAACATGCACCCATCATTAGTCAGGTCAGGTGAGGTCTCTTCAGGGTCAGTCAGGTACAGGTAAGTTCCTTCAAACCATTCAGATAAATTCAGGCTCAGTCACTTCTATTCAGTTAACTTTGATCGGTTCTCTTCACTCTGATTCATATCAGCTTTTCAGCATCCAGTAAATCAGTTCAAGACCTTTTCAGTCAGTTTAGATCCTTTCAAGTCAGTCCTGTCAGTTTAGGTATGGACTGAACCAGTTCATGTCTGTGAAGGCAGGTGATAAAAATCATTGTAGTCAGTTCAGTGTTGGAAATATAATGTTGATTCTGAGGTTTTAGGACTGGGTGGAGTGGGCAGAGTCCAGTTGATGGAATGAGCTGGTGTGGTAATGAATGATGTGGCATACCAGGACAAGTATGCGATGTGATGATGACCGTTGTAAGCAGGCCGGTTAGGTGAAAGGCAAAAGTGGGAAGTACAGAATGCTTGGGGTAGATGGGCTGGACTAAGATGGTGGCGTGTGGTGGGGCAGGGCAGTACGAGTACACCCTGTGAAGATGTGTGTTGTATGAGGGGCAGTGCTGGCGGTGGGAATTCTCTTAAAAGTTTAGTGTTTGTGGAGCTGTAGAAAAAGATTCGGTGTGAAGAGAGGCTTGGGTGGGATAGGGTAAGTTGGTGGTAGGTGCTGGGACAGGGCGGAGGTAATACATACTGTTAGTATGAGTGTTGTTGTTGTTGCTGTTGTTTAACTGGCATAAGTGTGTCGATTAATTAACTCAGTGTTTCTCAGAGAGTTTATCAAGAACATGAAGAAAATAAGCACGTAGCACTCCAACATATCTGGCGTTTAACCAGTTAAGTTAGTATGAAATACGTTCTTATCCCGAAATAGTGAACCAGAATCATGCATTGTAATCTTTGTTCGTCATTACTGTGGCGTATACACCGTTATTTTCATTTGTAAAGGCTTTCCTCAGCCTGTTTTCTTATATATGATGCAGTTAACAAGTAAACGACGTATCAAATTATATTTTGTTTTCAGTTAATGTCAAGATTTATACTGAATTGTCCTACTCTGCCAACACCTGTTAGCCTTGTTTACTATTCAGCTTCTTCCTTCCTTTTTTTTTTTTTTTTTTTTTTAAACGGTACTGACTTCTTTTGTAAGCTGTTTTTTTTTTTTTTTATAATCCTTTTAATACGATGACGTTTTGCTTATTATATTCTTGACATCGAACGATTAAGCCCAGCATAAGAAATCTCCCTAGCTGTGAAAGGGTTAATGCATTTCCAAGATTCTTCTCTGGACTGAATAAAACTGTCTGGTGGTAGGAAGTGTAGACTAAGCCTTTGAAAAACTGCAGTAAAATGTTAACTCCTGCAGTATGACGACATCTGTTTTATACCTGCCACCGCTGCACCAGTAAATTTAGCACACCTTTCTTAATGCAGTGAGTAAGGAGACATCTTTAAAAAATGTGATACTTTATTCTTGCTTCCTCCTGACGTTGTGCTAACTTCACCCTTGGAATTGAAACGGTAAACAAAGGGTCACCAGCTCTTCAGTTCAGCAAGTCTACATTTCGTTGAACACAATCATCAGAAAATAGTAAGAATAAAATAAAAATGACCCCCTCGGGCTGAAGGTGTCAAGTTCAGCAGTCTCCAGAAAGTGTCACTCTATTTATCTGTTTATCTATCCATCTGTATCTGTAGCCAGACGCATTAGTCCCGTAAAGGGTGGCCATTAACAAATCGGGTCCATGTAATCCTGTCCTCTGTAGTTAGGCTGCCCTTCAACCTACACATCCCTTCCTATATCTCCTCCCTATCCCACAATCACAACCTTGGTCTTTCCCTCCCCTCCCTTCTTGTGCCTCACTCACACACACTAATTTAGTCAGTCTCATTCTTCAGTCTCTCATTCTCCATCGTCTCCACATGGCCAGACCTCCTGCAGCATTTCTGCTAAAGCTTTCCATCACATCCACATCAACACCACAACGCTCCGTCACTCACAGGTAGATATTTTGTATGAGTCTTATTTAACCTGTGGGATGGAGCCGAGAATTACTAACACCTGATTGGCAAGTAAATGGATGGATGGATCATTTCACCGTTGGCTCTGCTGGTAGTTTTGTTTTGATTTATAGTCTCTGGCTTCTCGCTGTCCAGTGTGACGGGAACCGATGATGATGATGATGATGATAATGATAATGATGATGATGATGATGATGATGTTGAGAGTGTTAGTGATAGTAGTGATGATGATGATGATGATGATGATGATGTTGAGAGTGTTAGTGATAGTAGTGATGATGATGATGATGTTGATGATGATGTTGAGAGTGTTAGTGATAGTAGTGATGCTGATGATGATGATGATGATGATGATGATGTTGAGAGTGTTAGTGATAGTAGTGATGATGATGATGATGATGATGATGAGTGTTGGTCATAGTAGTGATGATGATGATGATGATGATGATGAGGAGGAGGAGGAGAAGGAGGAGGAGGGTGTTAGTCATAGAGATGGAGATGATGTTGATGGCGTTGGTGACGATTATTTTGGTAGTAGTAATGATGATAATAGTGAAGTTCCGATGCCGACAATTAATAAAGGTAAACTAAAAAAGATGGTGACTGTGACGATGACATTCTAATCAGTTGTTAACTCGTAAACTTCCTACTGCCTCCCACTGGCTGCTGCTGACAAGATAATATTTACAGGAGTCAGCTGCACAGTTACCATCGCTGCTGTTGGTAATTATGGCTTTACTGGAGGACATGTTGTTGTGGTACCTTCACCATCAACACAGCAGCATACACACTCTTTCTTCTTCAAACTCCAAACAACATTATTCAGTTCCCTTTTTCGTTGTGTTATCGGAACTTAATCACACATTTGAATGCCTGATTTGGCGGATGTACTGAAAAAATTGCCTTAAAACTTGCGTGCTTCCCTGACGTAAAAGAAAAATGACCGAAAGAGAATTTTGTATCTTGGTATATGAGGGGTGGCGGTGGTGCTGGTGGTGGTGATGATGAGGATTGGGGGATTAGAATAATAATAATAATAATAATAATAATAATAATAATAAAAATAATAAAAACAACAGTACCCACTTTAGAGATGTATAACTTAAGTGTGTGGGGTGCATGCAGGTGTTGTGTGTGTGTGTGTGTGTGTGTGTGTGTGTGTGTGTGTGTGAGAGAGAGAGAGAGAGAGAGAGAGAGAGAGAGAGAATTCAATGGCAGGAAAATGTCTGCATCAGTTGGCTGATATATTCAGTAGTATATTCTTGCTGCCACTGGAGGAGTAGTTAGGTTAGTCAAAGCTAAATCCATCCACTCGTTTTCGAAATGTTTAGGTATAGCCAACATAAATAATAAATAAATCACTGTATTGAAATGATACATTTGTTAGTGATGTGCGTGTAGTGGTGATGAGGTGGTGATGGTGTGAGTATATAATCGTGACGATGATGGCGTAAGAGAGGAGTGGAGAGATCGTGAGCAACCAAAGTGTGGGTCATGAATAGGAAGACATCAGGGGTGAGTGAGGAGACGGGAGGTAGTGAGTGGTGAGTAGGAGATGAGTGGTGAAGACGAGAGTGATGATGTCTTGAGAGGACAGATGGGTGAATGGTAAGCACAGTGTGTGAATGGCGTCTTTTTTTAAGAGAGAGAGAGAGAGAGAGAGAGAGAGAGAGAGAGAGAGAGAGAGAGGAACCTTACAAAACCTTGTCTTTTCGACACAAAATCGAATAAACGAAAGCCTGGACTCTGCGTTCACAAGAGTGAAGGTCATAGGCAGAGAAATACACATAGGGGAAGACTGGTCCACAGTTGACCAGGTGCTCACATGAAGGACTGAGAGTCCCATCTAACTCCAGTATTAAGGAGTTAGACAAAGGGCAAGAGTGTGAAGCTAAACGGGTACTGCGCTGCCGCCGTGATACGGGAGGGATGTAAGCAGACAGTGCAGAAGAGCGGTGACCATTGCACAACCAGTAGTAGAGGCAGACTGGGGAGTGGATGAAGAACATAAGAGTTACCCAGGATTGAGTATCGAGTTGAAAATGGGTTAGAAGAGCCTGGTTTTTGAGAAACGATAACAAATTGGTGAATGGTGAGATGAGTAAGAAAGCCTGACATGAATAAAAGCTGGTGAGTTGAACGTGAATACACGATTAATATACGGGATAGAGAATTGATATCGAATCTGCTTAAAGATAAGTAGTATTTTACTGAGCCGTTAATAAATCTGTAATACGTGTCTTGATCTCACAGTGCTGTGAAGTGTTCAAATGGAAGAAGTATCTCCACATACTGCTGTTATTTATACTGTGAATATACAACATGGACCGGACTGGTGTCTAAACTGTTGTAGCATCACAGTAAACACAGTTTTAGTATACATACACACATACATACACATAAAATATACATTTATTTATTATTTTTTTATTTATGGTAACCTATTTACACTTCCCAGGACAAAGGCCACACGAAGAATATTTTTCTGTAGCATCATCATCATCATCGTCATTGTCATAATTATTGTCACCATCATCATCATCACCGTCATAATTTCCATCATTGTCATCACCATCATCACCATAATCATCATCAGCATAGTCTTCCATATAATAATAATAATAATAATTATTATTATTATTATTATTATTATTATTATTGTTATTATTATTATTATTATTATTATTATTATTATAACCTTTTTCTTACGAACACATGATGTGAGAAATATCCAGCAGTGGAAAAGACGAGCACAATAGTATGAGAAATATCAGCAGAGCGTCCCGAGAAAAGTATTGTGTAACTATCCAGGCCATCACTGGAGTTCTGGCAGTTCTCGGCTCCATCTCATAGGCCAGACTGTGAACACAGTAATGTGGTTCATTATGCCTGTAGGATAAAGACTCCTTCCTTGACTACCAAGATAAAAAAACAAACAAATCCCTTGTCATGCCCATCCCCATACTTTTTCGTCCATTCATGTAAAATTGTGCTTAATGAAAATCTCTGTCTATCTATCTAGCTGTCTGTCTATCCATCCATCTATCTGTCTATCTATCTGGCTGCCTATTTGTCCGCCTATCGGTCTGCCTATCTGTCTACCAATGTATCTATCTATGTCTGTCCTTCGTCACTCCTCTTGCTTCCTCAATTTCTTCATCTCTGTTATTCATGCAGTCACCCTCAATTCACGCCATTTTCCACCATCAGGCTCACTCACATATGCCTTTTCCACCACTTTTTTCATGTGTATCCATTTTCGTGTAAGCATTTTCTTTCCCTCCCAGTAGTTATTGGACGTCCTTACTCCACATCTTTCGTAAATCACTATGCCTATAACCTGTTCATCCTATACCACCCGCATTCTTTACTTAATTGTCCTTAACTATCTTGTATTTACTGGTATCACCCTTTATCCTACACAACCCACATTCATTACTTAACTGTCCTGTTTTTACTGCTCTCACTCTTAATATTGGATATTCATGTCATGCCTAAATCTCTCGCCTATACTTTGATGCTGCCACCAACACATTCATGCAGTTCTCCCGCAGAATCTGTATTCCGTAATTTGTTTCGTATTAAACCCTTTATGGCACCACTCACTTTGTTTCCCTAGGCCCATATGTACTCTTCGCTTGTTATCCGCATTTACCTTTCTTTTATTACAGCCCCAGAATACTTCTATATTCCATCAATGTCAGACTGTCTTTCTATGAACCTTTCAGATTGTCTGTTAACCAACGTGTACACTGTAAATCACGTTCTCATTAACCGTTACTTTGCTCCTACCGGATGAAATTACAAAGCAAAGGGAAACTGCTGTCTGGTATAGCGTAGAGAAAAAGACTGTTGGACAGTGAGAGGCGAATGTGTGAGTGGGATGACATGAGGGAGGGCGTGGGAAGGGTGATAGCGTTGAGTGCGTGCAGACCACCCTGGCAGCCCCAGCTTGTGGCGGAGTGGGCCAGCATGACGGGGATACAGAGTGATGGATCGAGGCCAGAACCTCTCACCCATCCACATATATCTAGTCATTACTCCCCTCTCCCACCACGTTTCCCTTCTATTAGTTAATGCTTTTATATTATCCAGACTTTGACTCACTGACACATACCTAGTTATCCATTTTCCATCTTGCCACCCCCCCTCTTCTGTTGACACACTCATCCATGCCACACATCCAATCACCATTCTACCTTTCTGCCTCCTTACCTTTTCATCCGTTAATACATAGGCCCTATCAACACTCAGACATCCATGCAACCACATCCATCATACCTCTGCAATCCCTCTACCTGCCCTTTCATCTGTTTAGTTGGTCCTGTCCAAACTCATACACACACAGAATCATCTTTCACCCTTCCAAACACCCATTTTCATTCATTAATTTATCGACCTTGTTCAAAGTTTCACCCATCCACACACAAATAGTTATCTCTCGCCTTCTACATCCTTCCCCTTTCATTAATTAATGCATAGGTTTTATCGATTAGTCAGTGCCTCTTCTTTGCCCTCCCACCACTACACCATTACTCTTATTCAACACCCATCCCTTCATCCTCTCATTGTTCTTGTCCATCGATCTTTTTAAAGTTCTCTCGCTTTTATAATCATCAGGTTTGTTTATTCTTCGGTCACAGTCCTTTCCATTTCTTCATCCATCATTCCATTCGTCCATTCTTATCTAACCATCAAACAGTCGTCTTTCCATCTGCGCCATTCATCCATCTCTCGGGCCATCCATCCCTCACATGTTCCCTGGCCTCATCTACACATCAATCTTAATCACGTGTTGGTTCCATCGCATCTCCCATTTGTCTGCCTCTCTAGCACTCAAGACTTTCACTTGTCTCCACTTCATTCTAATATATCTCGTTTCGGTGTTCTCGATTCACCAGTTTCTCTTGGTATCCTCTCACGAGAACGACCTTTTTTTTTTCTCTCTCTCTCTCGTTCTTGCTGCTACCAACCTATTTTAAGTAGCCTAAGAGAGTCCCCGTAGCGAAGGGGTTATTAAGTGCCAAATCTAACTCTTCCAGTACAGTGATTCTCCCTGAGATTAATAAAACTGTTTGACTACAGGAAGAATAAATAACAAACATGTCATAGTCCTGAAAATTTAACCCTCTGATGACGACAGAAGTCTTAGCTGTTATAGTCTTGCGATCATCAAGTGATTTTATTCAGCCCAGAAGTAACCTTTCTTCACATAAGTGTTAAACATTAATTGCCTTCAGTCACCGTCTTTGACGAGAAAAACCATAACTATTCTTTCCACTGCCAAACGAGTCTGTAGTCTAGATGTGGTGTCTTGTCGTTTACAGTTTTTAAAAATCCACGAACTTCATGACGATAGAAATTTCGACTGTTTTGCGGCTGTATAGTCTCATGCGAGCGGTGGAGACTGTGGCTTATGTAAGAGGCTGGAAGATGAGTGGAAATATGGTGAACATGAAGATAACGACTGTAATTGGGATGAAGGCGTGATAGAATGACAGGGTGAAGTAAAGTATACTGAGGAAGTGTGACAACACCAAAGACGGATGGATGAACTTGACTATCAAGGTTGGAAATTCTTTATACCGGGATGTCACTGAAAAGGCAGATGGACAGAAGAGGACGAGTGACAGTGGGAAACGCGGTGGTGGATCGGACGCCTACAGGCTATTGCCTGTTGACAACGATAAAAAATATCTTACCTATCCCATAATAATGTTTAATACTACTGCCAACTTTTTTAAATTCTCCGTATCTTGTGTCCATTGTGCCTTCTGATTCACCAGTGAGTTTACTCTGGGTGGTGTGTGTGATTAAGTGAAAGAAAGTGAGCGTCCAGGGCGATACTGCAACACAAACAAGATACCCGTCTTGGCAATAGCAAAGAAATCATCACACGCAGCCTGAAGGGGATATTAATGTCCGCCCACCCACTTCGTTAATGCCCTGCCATGTTTATGCGTGAGGTTGTGGGTGGGGTTTGATGAGTGTAGGTGAGGTTGTAGATTAGGGTGTAGGTATACTGTAACTGGGTCGGTGTGGGTGAGGGTGAGGGTGGGTGTGTGTAGGTGAGGACGGGAGAGTGGATGGGTACATGAGCGAGTGTAGGTGAGGGTGGGTGAGCATATGTGATGTTGTATAATGGGTGAGGGTGGGTAGGTATAAATGAGGGTGTGGGTGAGAATGGAAGTGGCAAGGTGAGGGGTGATGGGTACATATGAAAGTATAGATGAGGGTGGGTTATTGCATGTGATGGTGATGTGGATGGGTGGGTGTAGATGACGGTGGAAGGGTGTGGATGAAGTTGGATGAGTGTCGGGGAGGTTGGGAGGGTGCTTGTGATTGAGTTGGTGAATGTGGGTGAGCGCTGATAAGGGTGGTTGTGTGCTTATGAGGATGTGGGTGAGGGTGGGTGGCTGTAATTGAGGGTGGATGGTATATTTTGATAGTGAAATTTTTTTATCTGGTGTGTGATTAATGACTCCTTTACAAGGTGCTGCGAGAATGGATAGAGCAGTGTGTGAATGAGTGAGGCTTTGAATTAGAGTGAATAAAACTGAACGTCTCCCGCGTGACTGGGAATGAGTAAATGGAGAAGTGTGTGTGTTTTCCTTGCCAAGTCTGAATGATATGTTAAAGAATCCCCCGGTAGCTGTGCACACAATTTTTTAAAAGGGAGATTGGTTGATAAAGTGATGTGTTGTCCCTATAGAAGTGTAGTTTACGGGTGTATGAATAGGGGATATCAAAAGGTACTCGCCACGTGTGGAAAATAATGGATAAGATGAATATACGTGAATATTTTACTCTTAGACGACGTCAGGACAAATCTAAGCCTAATCAAATCATCGTGTCAGAGCAAGAATAAAACATACGAATTTTTCAGCCATTTGTGAGTTAATACATACAAGTGCTTAACCGCATGTCTACGGGAGCCAACTCAAGAGCTAAACAAATTCGTCTGGCGAGAGCAGTATTGAAAAAGTGTATTTATTTATTTTTTTCACAAGCGGGTTAAGTGGGAAACATAGTTATCTCTCCCCCCCAAAAAAAAAGGAGTAGAAAGCAAGGAACACATAGATCCTAACCATACTGCAGAGTAAATGAGCATGCATAGAAGTTAACTTCAATAATTATTCACTTCTATATTCACTCAAGTTGTGAAGTGTTGCGTAACTGCATGCGTGAAGACAGATGTATGCACAAGCAATCCTTTACACTTCAGCTCAAGAAAGTGTGTTGATTTGAAACCTTGCAGCTTCGCATCCACAAAGCGAAACAGAAACAACGACACAGTGGAGAATGTAAGGATGAAATGGCTGTTTATGAGGCACGTTGGGGTGAGTATGTGAATGGATGATGCAAAAGAGAGGAAAAAACCGGTACGTGAGTGGAGTGGGGAAAAACTGTTACTTTTTTGCTTATCATTGTGGCGCGTGTTGTGAATGAGTGGGTTTGAATGGAGAGAGAGAGAGAGAGAGAGAGAGAGAGAGAGAGAGAGAGAGAGAGAGAGAGAGAGAGAGAGAGAGAGAGAGAGAGAGAGAGAGAGAGAGAGAGAGAGAGAGAACTATTCATGAGGGTAAGTGGTCATGCTGCATTGCTGAGATCAACTTTGTTTTAAGGTACGGTATAGTGTACAGTAGACTGGTTATTGGTGTGACATATTGTCCACAAATTTGTGTGAGAGAGAGAGAGAGAGAGAGAGAGAGAGAGAATTGTGAGGATGAAAGCGACTGAGGTTTAAAGGAAGGTCAAAATATTCGTGAGAGAGAGAGAAAGAATAATTGTAAATGTTCATGAGGATGGGTATGAAACTGATGTATGCTTTGGTATGGACGACTGAGTGTGCATCCATGTGTGTAGGGGCGGTTCCAAAGTATATATTGTAGAGAGAGAATCCCAGTGTTTCAGTGTGGAAATAGGTGAGTATATAATCCATGTCATTTTTCATGTGTGTGTGTGTGTGTGTGTGTGTGTGTGTGTGTTCGTTTTGAATTCTGAGGTGTTTTTTTTTGTGTGTAGTTTCAGTTTTCTAATTTTTCAGTCCAGTTACGTTCCCTTTGACCTCACTACCTGTCTAATTACCTGTCTTGTTACCCAGTCTGCATTGCCCTTCTCTCCATTTTACTGTGTTACCTGAGGGAGTCATCCAGTTATCTCTCTGTCTCTGTCTGTCTGTCTGTCTGTCTGTCTGTCTGTCTGTCTGTCTCTCATTGCATCCTGCCACCATCTTCCTTGCCACCACCTCCCCTGCCACACTGCCACCACCTCCCTTCCACCACCTTCCCTGCCACCGCCTCCCCTGCCACCAATGCCACCACCTCCCCTACCACCGCTGCCACCACCTCCCCTGCCACCAATGCCACCACCTCCCCTACCACCGCTGCCACCATCTCCCCTGCCACCAATGCAACCACCTCCCCTGCCACCACTGTCACCACCTCCCCTGCCACCAATACCACCACCTCCCCTACCACCGCTGCCACCACCTCCCCTGCCACCACTGCAACCACCCGGCTCCTCTACCGTCCGGTCATCACCAGCCCTTCCACCCTGCCATCACTAAACCTGCCCTACCTTGCCAGAGTGCCATCATCTCTGCCATCCCCTCCCCTGTCCCCAGCCACCCTACCTCCACTTTTTTTTGCCGCGTTCACTGGTTTCTCCCTCTTACCCCCGTCCACCCTTCCCTCTTCCCCCTGTCCCCCTACCACTTTACCACCACCCGCCCCTACCACCCTATCACCACCACCACCACCACCACTGTGCCACTACCTCCTGCACCTGCCGCCGCACCTGGCAATAACCTCAGTGCCCTGCTGGACACTAAGTTGGCCAATTAAATCCAAATGATGAAGAACAGCTCATTAGCAGACTCAGTCAGTGTCTTCGCAAGTGGTTTTTGTTGCCATAATACTTGTAGCGCACCTTTAGCAAGGCTAGGGGATATAGTTTTTATCGATGTGTGTGTGTGTGTGTGTGTGTGTGTGTGTGTGTGTGTGTGTGTGTGTGTGTGTGTGTGTGTGGTGTGTGTGTGTGTGTGTGTGTGTGTGTGTGTGTGTGTGTGTGTGTGTGTGGTGTGTGTGTGGGGGGGTTTATTAAGGAGACTCAGCGTAGGAAATCGTCGTGTGTGGGGCGTCATGAAGATGGTTCAGGTAGGAGACTTATGTAGAGCTGGGGAAGTGATGTGGGAGTGGAAAGGTGATGTGGGATGATGTAGAGGTGATGTGGGATGATGTAGGAATGTTGTGATGGTACAGCGATGTTGTGGGAGTGGAGAGGGGATATGGGAAGATGCAGGGATGTTTTTGTAGTCGAGGGGTGTTGTGAAGCAATAGATAGGATAGGCATTGGGATGATGTCTGTTTTAAGGAGGAAAATACCTGTAGGAAATGTGTAATAGGAGACTGAAACATATTAGTTCTTCCACAGGCAATGGACGACTCACTTATGACGTTGTGACTGCTGCCAGATAGAAGGCTGCGTGGCACATCTTACCTATTTATTTTGCATATTACACCGACATATCAGCCTGTGCGTTGCAGAGGAAAACTGCCGATGCTACAAATACAAAAACACCGTAAAAAACGTATCAAAGTGTAGTATATATAATAAATAGCAAAGGAAGAGGTGTTACTGTAATGCTCAGTAATTTAGACATCAGTGTAACGCAAGAAATTTTTGATACAGCCAGTGTAACGCCGAGAATTTTAGAGATTATGGGAAATGAGGAAGCGTGATCTTACTAGAGAATTTTAGAGATTATGGATAATGGGGTAGCGTGATCCTATTAGAGAATTTATGGGAAATGTGGTAGCGTGATGTTATTAGAGGGTTTATGGGAAATGTGGTAGCGTGATGTTAATAGAGGGTTTATGGGAAATGTGGTAGCGTGATGTTATTAGAGGGTTTATGGGAAATGTGGTAGCGTGATGTTATTAGTGGGTTTATGGGAAATGTGGTAGCGTGATGTTATTAGAGGGTTTATGGGAAATGTGGTAGCGTGATGTTATTAGAGGGTTTATGGGAAATGTGGTAGCGTGATGTTATTAGAGGGTTTATGGGAAATGTGGTAGCGTGATGTTATTAGAGGGTTTATGGGAAATGTGGTAGCTTGATGTTATTAGAGGGTTTATAGGAAATGTGGTAGCGTGATGTTATTAGAGGGTTTATGGGAAATGTGGTAGCGTGATGTTATTAGAGGGTTTATAGGAAATGTGGTAGCGTGATGTTATTAGAGGGTTTATAGGAAATGTGGTAGCGTGATGTTATTAGAGGGTTTATAGGAAATGTGGTAGCGTGATGTTATTAGAAAGGGCTTGAGTAGTTAGATATTAGCACACCTTGCGGGCCACTCAGTCTCGTCTGTACCACTCCTTAAAGGGTAACAAAACTCGAACTCAAAATAACTTAATCTAAGATTTACTAAGCATTAAGACTGAGACAGATTTCTCTTCAAACTGTGAATGGACCCAAAGGAAATGATAATGAGGATGTACATCACTAGAAATATGAAACTTTACGAACTAAGTTAATATTGAAAGAAAATTGATACAAGTAGATATATTGATCCCGTGGTCACAGTTGGACTCGGGAAGATTCAAACAATACTAATACACTTGGCTATATTAATCCCGTGGTCACAGTTGGATTCTCGGGAAGATTCAAAGAATACTAATACACTTGGCTATATTAATCCCGTGGTCACAGATGGACTCTCGGGAAGATTCAAGATTACCACCAAGATATTCTCTTAAGATTAAACTCGTATAACTCAAGAGTCATATACAGTAAAGTTACAGTAACTATATGAACAGTGATCAGATGGACTGTAATCAAAATGGACCAGCCGTTATGTTCGTTACTTAGGCTACATGAACTCGGGAATAAGGGGGGGGGGGAGGTGTAATTTAGTATGATGCGTTTGGCAGTGGCTTGAACTGACGATCTGTAACGATGGAGAGTGGAGCAGCGTCTCATTCTAAAGTACAAGAGGAATCAAGGGAAATATCACAAATTTAACTTACGTATATGAGGACTTATCACACGAGCGAGGGGGGGGGGTGAAAGTTCGGGCACTAACCTGTAACAATGGAGAGTGGAGCAGCGCCTCATTGCTTTTTTTTTTTTTTTTTTTTTTTTTTTTTTTTTTTTGCCTATCGACCATTTGGGCCAAAGCTCCGGGTCATTAAGGCCGTATATATATATATATATATATATATATATATATATATATATATATATATACACACACACAACTTCCATGCATATATACAGACACACTTTCATGCACACGTACACACACACACACACACACACACACACACACACACACATATATATATATATATATATATATATATATATATATAGATATATATATATATATATATATATTTTCTTGGTTTTATTTTTTTTAGTTCTTATATTACTTATAAAGAAAAACCTAATCTAAAGACCCTAAAACTATACTCCGTTTTTTTTTTTTTTATTGAGGCGAAGATGCACTTGACAGGTTGATGATGATTGGCTGAATGCAACATGTCCAAAAAATATTTACTAACCCAAATTTCCCTCTTAGATATTTGTTGTCAGTTAATAATGCTTAGATTATGAAGTAATGTTGCATTCAGCCAATAATCACTAATCTGTCACGTTCATCTTCGCCTCAAAAAAAAAAAAATGAGTATAATCACCTAACAGACAAATCGCTGACTTATACTAAATCCTACAGAGACAAATAGCTAAACCCACACTAATGGTAAAAATACCTCGACCAAGAGAACACCATCGACTGCAGATATGTAATGCCTTTCTACATTACATACCTGCACTCATCACCTGGTGACTGTCAGTCGAGGCACAACCTAATATAGGGGACATCAATATATGAAAGGGAACCAGACGAGTCAGGAACATTTCCATATACGTTATCTGTCGGCCCTAATTAGCACCACTTAAACAAAATGGTATAATGTATTTACATAATTTGTCGCTGCTCTCCCCGCCTTTTATAAGCATCAACACAGTGTTCAGGAATCGGCTAAAACTTTAACTGATTACTTTGTAATATTTTGTCTCTACTAGATCTCCAAAGAATACCAGAGACACGTTTGCACTCAACATACATAGAAAAATGACTTATGATGTTTAAAATTTTTTGTACTAAGCGTGCAGGAACTTTAATCATAACGAAGCCAAATCAATTAGGACTTCGAACAGTTTTATCTAAGTCTACTAATACCAAGTCGGTTCACTTTCCCTCAGGGCGCAGGGAGGCGTGGCTTGTGTGTGATGTCAGTTGGCTTAAGTAAAAGAAAATGTATAAAAAGACAGACTCAAATTAAACATTAATAATAAGGGAAAATAAAGAAGGGGAAGAAGTGCGGACTCGTCTAACCGTATAACATAGCAGTAGGTTCCCTCACATCCCTATGCCTTCCCTCACACCCCCATATCTTCCCTCACACATTTCAGTCCCTTCCCTCACTTCGGACTGAAAATGTGTCGTGATCTGGAGAGTGCAGCATACATCCACTCACCACCACGGTCAGGCATAAACTGAACTTGGGTTTCGTGCCAGCTGACGTCACTCCGATGCTCCGCCCCCTGCGCCAGCTTGGACCCGTTTTAGATGGAAGTGATCCGACTTGGTATTAGTAGACCTAAAGTTTTATTACCAGTTTCGGTTACATGCCTACGTGACTGTAAACAAGACTCAATAACATGATTTTTGCGCTTCACAAATGACTATCATCAGCAACCTTACTTCAGACAGCTCTCAATCACCACTGCATAGTTCAAAAGGGGATTACTATTGACTTTGGCAGGTAATTCTCTAGATTAGAATACGAAAAGAGTTGGTCCATTATGTATAAACATTAATCATATTCACATCAATATTCAACTTTGTACTATCAATAACAGAATCATGCTCACATTATGAATATCATCTAAGACTAAACTTAAATATAGAACTTAATGGTTAAATCATGAACTGTACAGACTATATTTATAACCTTACCTAAGATTACACTTACACTACTAACTTATACTAACTCTCACTAATACTTAAAATTATGGCACTACATTACGAAATCCTCAAAGCCACTTAGACTCCAGTAAAAAGTCAGAAGAAGACAACTTGACGAAAAAACTAAACTATTAGGAAAGGAAGAAATTTAGACTCTGAAGAGTGAACGGTGATGAGATGCAGGGGAGAAGGCATGTGCGAGAGAGAGAGAGAGAGAGAGAGAGAGAGAGAGAGAGAGAGAATGTAACAATGTGACAAAGAAAAATACTGATTGGGGTCAGTAAAAGGAATAAAAGGAAGAAGGCTACTGAGGCGAAATACTAAACCTTTAGCTCCAGCCTTCTTGGCAGAGATGTATTGTATGTCATTAGCCTTGTACAGGTAGTGAATATGCTGCAAAGGTGAATAAGAAATGAGGGGAAAAGGAGCTACTGGTGTTGGCTATATAATGTTATCTGTAAGGAAGAGTTGGGGAATTAATGACCTGTACTGACTCGTTTGATGTAGCCTGATACTGGCGAGAGAGAGAGAGAGAGAGAGAGAGAGAGAGAGAGAGAGAGAGAGAGAGAGTTGAAATGTAAATAAAACAACAGTGATAAGAGTCGGAGTAAAGAACAGGGGAAGAAATTGTTGATGAGTTTACCATAAAAAAAGGAAAAAGCATAATGGAGTAGTGAGAAACATCATTGGAACAACGAGGGTTATTGTATAAAATTATGTAAACCCGTGAGATAAAAATACACGTAAATTGAAGGAAGTAGCATTTACTTTTCATCTTCTTTATTGGTGTGATTTTGTAAGATTAGGCATGATTTAATCAGTTAAACTGACGTGGAAGAAGATATGGAAGAATTTTAACCTTGATAAATGAGGGTTAGAATGATGGTCGTGCTAAAAACGTGCTGACGAAGTAAAAATAAGGAGACTGTTGGAAGCTGAAACATGGAAAATGCAGGGTGACAGTGACGGTGGTGAGAGCAAAGAAAAAGAAAACAGAACATGGTGGATTTAAGGTTAAAATGATAACGATGATGATGATGACATTCTCATACAATATGACCAACACAGAAAACAGTTGGCCTAAAAGAACCTACAGCCAGTGGATGCTGAGGGGAAAATTATCTAAATGTTGTGTGTGTGCGCAGGTGAGAGCCAGTAAGTGTAGGCAGTCAGGCAGGTAGGCAGACAGGCACGTGTGGGATCAGTTTCCATTGTACGCAACTCCTGATCCCGTGAACACACAAGCCACTCGTGCGTGATCAGCCAGTGGAACGATTGCTGTCTCCCGCACTGGCTCCCGCACGGTTCACCAGCCTGCTGGAAAGCAACCAAGTGCAACTTTCGTACTTTTTTTTTTTTCTCACGCTTCCTCTCCTGGACATTGTTTCTTTTTGCTTTTTCTCACAGGTTCTATTATTGTTTTTGTTTTAATACTGGCGTTGCCTTCTTTTCTGTTTTTCCTTCGTCCGTCTCCTGATTTCTTAACATTAGTATTTCCTTATTTTTATCGCATGCATCTCTCTCTCTCTCTCTCTCTCTCTCTCTCTCTCTCTCTCTCTCTCTCTCTCTCTCAGTTCAAATAATGTTATTCTAGTATGTCCTCCTCTGATCTGACATATTCTAACCTTTATTTCTATAGCAAATTAATACTCTCACTTGTATGACCTTTTCATCCCCAACAATCATAATAGCCCAGAAGAGTGGAAGTAGCTGTGAAGAACAGGAAAAGTGTGAGGTTAAAATACAGCGTAGCAATTTATATGCTAGTTATGAAATGCAAGCCGCGCCGAATATTTTAGAGACCCAGGTTTTGGACTAAGATCTCTAAGTTTGATTTTTATTTTTTTCCTGATCGAAGCTACATCTTTCCATCCTACTCAGAGCATTCTTCGGTCCTACCCTCGGCATTCGTTGGTCGTGTTCTGGGCATTTATGGTCTTAACCTGATCGTTTGTTTTTGGTCCTTACATCGGCATTGTTCGAAGGGCCATTTATGGATCTTATGCAGACCAAGACTAAGGAGACCTGATCTAACAGTGAACGCCACCTCCTTCGATCTTGACCTTTCCTTCTTCATTTCCAGCCTGTGCATTCTTCGGTCCAAACCTTGATCTTTTTAAGTTCCAACCTATGCCTTCTGTGGTCTCAACCCCGGCATTCTTCAATCATGGCCTTGGTATTTTTCGGTCCAAACCATGGCATTTATCAATCCTAACCGTTTCAGTCGTTAAACCGGAAAAAAAAAAAAATCAAGTTCCAGTTTTGAGAAGGTGCCTAGGTTTTACAGATTTCAAGTATCTTTCATGTCATTTACTTCTCTTATAAAGAAACTGTAAATAAGTACTGTAGGGTGACTCCAGTGAAATCTAGGGCAGGCTGTTGTAACTTTATTGATGACGTTTCAACCTGCATAAGTCACACCAATACTGAAATGTTCACAACACCCTAAACACCAAACTAGCTTCCCAGTACCCTGAACTAAGTGACCCAATACCAATTAATAAAGCCTATCTCAGGTCATGTCTCACATATCATATCCTGGATCAATATACCAACAATATGACTCACTGCAACAGAACACAAAGCTTCATTCATTAGAATTACATATAAAAATTTTCACTTTCTGCATGACTATCACACACATAAGGTAACTACTGAGAGGCAAAGTGTACAGTTAGACAGCACACTGCAATAAACATAAACAATTCATTAACTTACACGGTATCTCCCGCCACTGGAGACCCATCAAGACACTGGATCACTCATAGCACCAAGTTTGTTCATCCTACAGTACAAGTCCCGAACCCATATGTACAAGCATTGGTTTCTATTCAGAAATCACCAGCCCAGAGCAGCCGGCTTCCATGTCACAACCACGGCTGCCTGACAAAAACTAGCCTACTGCATTTCCCTACTCCCTAGTCATGAGGTTACCTCCCCAGATCGTACTTCTTAATAATAGAACAGTCATCACACAAAAACAAATCATATACAAAACTAAATCAGATATAGGTAACACAATGTTTATGTAATATAATCTATATGAAATAACATTAATATATGTTACTAAAGAAACAGCAAACCTCCCCAGTAGGATACACTGCACTAATTCTGCTTATCGTCTCTGACGAAACAAATACCATGGAGAAAACAGAACTGTAATAATGGGTGTCACCTAATGTTGTTGTTTTTTTCTCGATAATTATTAAGAGTCGACAAGTTAAGTAATACTTTTTTTACGGAACTGCTTTTCCTGCAGCTGCCTAACCATAAAAACTGCTTCAGTCGTGGTCTTTGCAGCCGCAAAAACCAAACTGCATATCATGTACGAGGAAAAACTTTTTCCTTGATCAGATTATCAAGAAATCTCTGAAGTTCTTTCACTCTATGGTCCACCAACTCCACACTCCTATAATTACTCCATTCCCTTCACCATATATCAGTGCAAAATCCTTGGCCAGACCTGGGACAGTAACCTCTCCTATAATACTGAGTTCAGAAAAAAAAAAAAAAATAATCAAATAATTCTTGCACCCCGACATGCATTAAATTACTACAAATTGCCAACGAATCTGTTATATGCATGATTCACATGAGACACCCACAGGCTGTCATATTTTTGTGTAGGTCAAGCCAAACCTGATAAAGCAGCTTCACTGGTCACTTATTGTATATAATATGAACTATTTTGAGATGGTCACCCCAGATACATTAACCAGCTTATGAGATACCCACCTCACATGTATACATATTGAGTATACCTCGCTGAGGTAACCTATATGAGATTCTTTTTATGAAAAATAAATTACGTATCATATGTGTTAACGAAATATTTTTCATGCTATGTTTGTAAGTATAAAAGACCTTTTTCTGACAGCAATGATACAGATTACTTCCAAGTAGAAGATAGGAATATTCCTCCTGCTACCATGGAACGGTTATATGTAGTATTGTCATGAACTTTCACATTGCAGAGGTTACAAAACAAACATCTTTAACGCTTCAGATATGACAGATTCTTCCTAGGGTAATAAAATCGTCCTGCATGACCTCCCTGTCAGTCACATTACTGGGGCTGAAGGCTGCAGTGCACATGATACAATTAAAATACTTCTACTATTCATAAAATGCTCCGTCACTGGCTATAATAAGGTGTCTCCTTCGTTGCTGCTGTTGCTCACCATCTCACCTCACACATGCCTACATTTGCAAGATTACTCTGAGTTTCCACGTAGTATTGTTTAGCCAGGCAACCGCATCTCTTGTCATCGCTGGACTTCTGCCTGCGGGGATGCTGAATAACCATGAAGCAATAATGTATGTGCTGAACCCTCACATAAAAGTGAATCATTCTCTTTTTATACTAACTTGGCTCAGATTTTCCTTTTGTTGCTTATTTCACATTTCGAGAGCACAGTAAGACAATACTCATATGATGGATTTACGTCCTTTTTCACAGCGTTTCTTCGTGACTAGTATCGTATTCTAGTGCTAATCTTTTGTTACAACTGAACATTCAAGATGGAGAGATGTCAGTTTTGGGCCAGGGTAGAGTACAATGAGTATAGTTGACCTCTTATAATTCAGGGGGTCATGTCTAAGGCTTATTTGAGACAGCTCTGCTTAAATTCCAAGCTACCCGAATTCTCCTGTGGATATTGGAAAACATGGCGTTAGCAACAGCTCCTTAAATTTATGTAAAAAACATGACGTTAACAACATGATAACATTTAGAGCAGCTCCTTATATTTCTGTAGATACCCATGTTATGTGGCTTTATAGGAAAACATGATGTAAACATGTGGCTCCATTAACATGTGGCTTCATTAACATGTGGCTTCATTGGAAAACATGACGTTAACAACATTTAGATCAGCTCCTTCAATTACCGCACTGTAATAAACATGACGTTAACAATATTTAGAGCAGCTCCTTATATTTCTGTAGGTAACCATGTTACGTGGCTTCATTCACTTCAGTGTCAAATAAAAATGATAATGGAAGGGTGTAGCCTAACTCATTGCTGGCGATTTGGAGTCATGATGATTGAAAATTCGTGGGTTTTAAATTTACCAGTAATATTATAAATAAGCTTTCAAATTAGAGATTACGTATAACTGTAATTACAATTTTAGTATGAGCTTGATTTAAGGCGCGGCAAACATCCAACTGATAGGCAGTTAATTCCAAACATGGTTTATCATCTGCTGCCTTGTGGGTTTTATGGAAGCAGTCTTTTCTGTTTCAGAATGATTCATACTTTTTTTTTTTTCTAATATAGTTTATTGTAGGTAATTACTGGTTTGTTGCGTTATTTATCGTAATACATTTGAACATCATGGGTGTGGCAAATTAAGGCCCAGACACACTTATCCCCGAACATTGGCGAAGCATTGTCGTGAACATGTTCGCATGCATGTTCGAAGCACCATTGTCCCGAACTCGCTGGAAATATTGTTCAGAAACATGCTGGTGGCTCTGGTGTGGACGTTTCCTGTGCCGAGCATACATGTAGCTGAGCAGGTAAGTCCCAGAGGTGGTGAGCCATAGACGTCGGTCTCGAAATAATGGAGTGGACCAGAGACCAGGTCTTACGTCTGATAGACTTATCAGTGTCACCCTGTACTCTGGGATCCTACTGACCCAGTATACAAAAACAAACTCAAGATTTTAGACGCGTGGAGTGATATTAGTGACACTCTTCATGTGGACCGTGCTAATGCCATGAAGAAAATAAATCCTCTGCTTGCCCAGCTCCGAAGGCAGGCACATAACCACAGTTGCAGCCGCGGTCAGCAGTAGATCCTCACCCGCCGACACAGTGATGAGCACTGCTACAGACACGTGTCCGTGTGGACTGATGTCAGCTTCGAACATGTTCGAGCATTTGCCTTAGTAAATGTCATCAGACACATGTCGGGAATATGTTTCTAGGATATTTCAGACAACGTTCAGGGGCAAGTGTGTCCGGGCCTTTAGGCAAATGAAATGTCCATCACACATTGCACGTGTCAGCACTTTGGTAGTTACCTATACTGGTACTGTCAGTTTAATTTTATGCTCAAGAGAGTACACACAAACACATATCTTGGATACCTGCGGAAATTTGTGTAGCGTGTCTGCATGTTGTTACTTCTTAGTTTCTCTCTCTCTCTCTCTCTCTCTCTCTCTCTCTCTCTCTCTCTCTCTCTCTCTCTCTCTCTCAGCTTTTGTTTGAACGCCATAAAATATGTTGTCATTTTGTAACACACTTTATTTATATGGGAATATAAAATAAAACTATGAGAGAGAAAAAAAGTACAGGGGATCCCATCCGAAATTAAAATGTACGATGGTTGCACCGCAGGATATACTTATTAAAGACCTTCAGGCGAGACTGCCGAGAGGATGTTGCCGTGCTGGGAAGTGTGTGGCCAGATTATGATGCGTAGGTAGTGTGAATCAGTGTTTGAAACGCAGGAGGGTTGGGGGGCTTGACTTCTTCTAATGCAATAAAGACCCATGGAAATAGTGTGTTTAGGCGGACCCATGGTGGGTACTAAAAAGACCCCTTCAAATAAGGTGTTTTCATTATTATCACAAGGGTAGTACTTCTTTAGAATGTGGTAAGTCAAAGCAGAAGAGAAAACGTAACCTTTATGATTTTCACTTTGAAATAATTGTTCTGCAGACAGCAATTCATCATATACAGAAACTGTTGCTAAGTTCATCATATTGTCCCCACTCTTATCACATGATGAGTTTCAGTCACACTGTTTAGTATTACTCTGGTATGATGTAACGTTATGGAAACACTTGATATGCTGTTTTATTGACTAGTTTGTGTGTGTGTGTGTGTGTGTGTGTGTGTGTGTGTGTGTGTGTGTGTTTTATTCCACTTGCAAAAAAAAAAAAAGATAGAAAATACGCTTCCCCAGACCTCATGATTCAGGGGAGTTTGAAGATGTCACGTTATCATGTATAAAAGAAAAGTCAGTGATATTGGGAATCCTGTATCATGAACCCTAAAATATGTTTTGATGTCCATTATTCGCTGCATGTGGCCTCAGTGTGGTCCTATTTCAAAAACTTGCCAGCTGTGATCTTACAGCAGCCACCTACATAGGCTCGATCTGCCCCACCGCCACCTACCCAGTAGGGAGCCAACACTGTCGAGGGTGATGCCCCCCACCCTCTAAGTATAGTCCTTTATTTCGAGCACTGGTGTGCATGAGGTGTGTAGATGATGTACACACGTAACAGTATAGATTATACAGGGTGTGAGAATGGTGGATTGTGTTTGTGCTTTCAGGTTGTGGGGAGAGGTGAGGCAGGAAGGTGGGATAGGCAAGGAGAAAATGATGAGGTGGCAGGAAGACGAGGCAAGAAGAGGAGATAGGAAGAGGCAAGATAAATGAAGGACTGTGAGGAAACGGACGTGCGATATGAGGCAGGAAGACGATGTAGCAGGGGAAGGTGGGAGACGAATGTGTGATAGAGAGGCAGGAATGGTGTGATGTCAGGCAGGAAGGTGAGGAGACGAAAGTGTGATGTGAGGTAAGAAAGGCAAGGAATGAAGGAGAGGCTGGGTGGAGGTCAGGTATAGTGTGAGGTGAAGTAGGAAGGTGAGGATACAAAAGAGTGCAACTAGGAAAGAAAGAAAGGGAAGTAATCAGTATCATGCAAGAATGGTTGAAGCTGAGCCAGGAATAGTGTTCGGTGTACTAAGAAGGTGAGACAGAACGATCATGCAGGCAGAGAGACAGGCAGAGCGAGGGTTGCATGGCCAGCATGATTACGAATACCTGCCGTGGGGGATGTGACCCCAGGCGCTGTGTCCGCTACCTTAACCACCCCAGACAACACCCGCAGTGAGCCGAGGGCCGGCCTGGGGGGACGGGGTGGGAGTGAGAGTGGCGAGATGAAAGTAGGTTATTAAAAGTACAGTGGGGAAAGAAGAGTGAGCGTGGTTACTTAAAAGGAGAGAGAATGACAAAGATTAAACGGAACAGTCACACAGAAGGACAGAATTAGGGGGAAACAGATTTCATGATATAATTTTTTTTTTTTTAATGCGAGGAAGAAGGAACCAAAGGCCGCGAGCCCGTAAAAATGGACAAATGATTAAGAAAGGAAGGATTAGGACAATTAAAGAGGAAACACGAGAGAATAACGCAACGCTTACAACAAAGAAAAAAGACAAAGTTGTATAAGCATCTCAGAGGAAGGGTTGAAGGTCAAGCAGGAATGAGATCATTCTATTTTGAGAACAGTTGGTGTAATGGTAAAGTCAAATATGCGGCCCGTAGATCATTTAAAGGATGAGGTGTTGCACTCACATAGGTCTCTTCTTTGTTACCTTTATATTATATAGTACTTGTCTAGTGTTGATAATCTTAGAACATTATCAGCTGACATACACACCCCAGTCGTACCAGACTATGGTCCGTCTATTTTATGAAGAGCGTTTGGGCGTTGTCCCTCTTGGGAAATCCCCGTCCCACAGTGTTGCCATATTTTGTAATGGGCAACTTAATCGGATTAGAAACAAGGCGTGAATGACAACTTTCCCTCCCAGCACACCACTCTCCTCTCTGTCTCTGTCTGTCTGTCTGTCTGTCCGTCTGCATATAGAAATTGCATTTTTTATAGATTTGTTTCTGTAAAAAGTCTAAACTGTTTTTTGAATTATTAGGATTTGAGGAAAAGCCTCCTGACTGACTGTCTCTCTCTCTCTAACATTATTTTTTTTATTATGACTGTGATTTTCTCCTTAAAGTATGATGTTTATTTGTGGTTTATAATTTCGATTTATTTTCCACACCACCTCTGAGGTTGAGGAAAAGTCTCCTGACTGTCTTTTTGTGCTCCTATTCAATTTCCACCACATTCCCTCCCTCCCTCTGTCTTGCCTTTTCTCCCTTATCTCTGGCCTCTCCAACCTCCCTCCCACGCTTTCCGCCTATCCCCCTTATCTCCATTCCCTTTCCCTCCTCTCTCTCTCTCTCTCTCTCTCTCTCCTCTCTCTCTCTCTCTCTCTCTCTCTCTCTCTCTCTCTCTCTCTCTCTCTCTCTCTCTCTCTCTCTCTCTCTGTTACTGTCTGTCTGTCAACATTATGTTTTTCTTATGAATGTGATACTTTCCATAAAGTATGATGTTTTATTTGTTCTCTATAATTTTGACTTTTTTTCCACACCACCTTTGAGGTAAAAGTCAAGGCGCCTTTTTTTTATAGAGGTTTTCCCCAGGAGGCCTAATCAACAGCTTTTGAGGGAACAATTATAGGTCCTCTGTTTGCCTTCTCTTCTAAAAAATACATATTTATGTTGTAAATAAGTTCTTTTTCTCTACTGTGGAGCACACGAGAGCGAGTAGCAGGAGTAAGAGCATTCATCTCAGGTGGCGGCCAGAGTGGAAATGACCTGGATTAACACGGTCACTCTACCCTTACAAGCGTGGCAACGTTGGAAAGCAACTATGCCAAGTGATGTGGTATTTACAAAAAGTTGTTGTTATTATTAGAAAAAAAAAAGACATTTATAACACTATATAGCCTTATTAAATAATTAATTATATATATATATATATATATATATATATATATATATATATATATATATATATTGTAAATAAACTTCATTTAGAAGTAGTAAATAGCTGACATGAGACAGTGAGGTGTGCACGTTTGGTAGAGAGGCGGCCGAGGAAATTCCCAAGAGGTACAATGCCTAAACGCGCTTCATAAAATAGACATACCCTAGTTTTTTTTACATTACCTTTTGATGCCCTCATAACCTAGAAAACCATATAGGTATTTATAACCAATATGCAACAGCCACAACACACTGCACGAACAAAGTAATGTAGTTTTACTTACTGATACAAACAAGGCTGTGTGATGCTGCCAGTGCTGGAGGTTACTTCTGGGTCGCTTAGTATCCAGGGGAGAGATTTGCGACAAACTCTCACTCATTTCCCTACCGTAGACAACAATTACATATGCAGGAGGGCAGGTGACATGGGAAGATTATTCACATTCTTTTATTGGTATCCAGCGATAATAAACATTGGTTGCATCAAGGAAAGGACAATGTATCTTTGCGAAACTAGGCCTAACACCTGATCCTGGTTATTTTGAGTATGACTTGTTCAGATTCTGCACCTTCATTTCATTAGACTGGTGTACTAGTCCCAAGTTCATCGTATTTGTAACCTCATCTGTGAAAGTATTTTGGCACAGTATTTGGTATTCGTGTCCCTTAAAGTCAGCAACTGTATTGATTGAAAAAAGAAATGAGTATTATGGTTATGTGTATATAAATAATCCTGAAGACCTGCTACCTTTATTACTAGTCTGAACGTGCAATAACTGGTACTTTAATTCCTCAGTGTAAAACTTGTCGGTAGCAGCGTGTTGTGTAGATATTTGTTTCCTTTGATTTACAACAGAATCAAGAGCGTTATCAGAGAGGTCTGGTACCCGCAGAGAAGCAGCAGCAGATATCTTTGAAAAGATATGGTAATTGAACTGTATTTACCACCCGCGCTGCGAAGCGAGCGGAGTGGTAATATTTTCAGTTGTGAGGTTGGCTGGCTGACTTTGGGCGTGTTTTACATTCTGAGTTTGCATCAAATCAGAAATGGAGGTGCAGAATTATGTAGCGACGAAAAAACTTTCCGGCTATGCTGGTGGTGAGATCCCATCATGAGATGCCTTCTAGTCTAAACTTGCATTTATTTATCAAGAAATAAAGCCTCGTGGGAAGAAATGTCTAAAAAATGAGATAATATATGTGAGTCAGCCATACCCAGTTCAAAGGAATGACGTTTTATATTCATTGCACCTATTGTAGCAAGAAGCATCGGTTAAGCGAATACAACAAGACTTTTTCTTTTTCTTATTCTTGCTGCCACCAAAAACTTACATCAACCTGGGGCACTGTCCTATGTACGGAATACGAGGGCTATGTATAATCCCTCTGGGTAGAAGGGTAGCAAGAGTCAAATAAACTGAATCTTTTTATGCGTGGGTTATTTAAATCACTGGTGCACATCTTGACCTTCGCTGTCATCCCCAAGCATCCCAGGACATACCGGTATATATTCAGAAATTCTGCCCAGTTGTGGCAAAGATTTCTTGTTTACAATTATATATTCATTCATATAGCAACAGAGCACTTTGCATCCAAAACAGAGCAATAAATACTACAAAAACAGGCAGTTTACTATAATATTATTGTGTTGTGAAGATTACTTTACCACCGACAGCGGCCTTATTTTTTTCTTTTTTTAATCACTGCTGCCCCCGGTCGTGATTTACCGTTGTTGTGGAGTTTACGAGGCAGGGGGAGAGCCGTGTTCCTTATTTACTAATTTTACTGAGCTTAATTTCTACATGAAATTGCCTGTTTACTCCTTCATCTTCCTTCTTGCAGCTTACAAACACGATACTGTCAAACTACAGTGAATATTTAACTGGAAGTAGAAAAGAATACGAAAACAAAAGGGTTTGATAGTAGACTACTATACAGACTCGTTAATCTGAAGTTGGCTAACCCTCTTAGTCAGGAATCTCTTTCATTTAATCCGGCTAACGACTTTTATTTAGCTGAGAGTGAGTCACACCAGCCTGAGAGAGTATTATGTCACCATTATTCTATTCCTACATGTGTGAACGTGGGGGGTAGGGCTGCGAGAGGCATACCGAAAAAGACCTAGGACGAGGTCATAGAGTGTGACCTCAGGAATAAGGAACAGAAGAGATTGAATGGAGAGGCTGCTATAGATGGAGCAGCGTGGAGAGCAGCCATTAGATGATCAAGGCCGACGCATACAAGCATGATGGAGCCTTTATAAACGATACGATATGATACAACGATCAGAGTGAGACATGAGAAACTGACAATCATAACACTGTCACCACCAACCCTCTCATGGTGGTGACAGCTCTTAATACTGCATTGTAGCTAGCGTTAGATCATCTTACTTTGGTAAAAATAAATCAGAAGAGCCTGACAGTTAGGATCCTTGATAAATACACAACATGGTGTCTGGTGGGCCATAGCAGCTTTATTATACATCCTGCTGTCAGGTCCCTCACCCACCCACCCCAACCCTGCACACGCTGGAGGGAAGCAGGAGGGAGTGAGACTGATGGAGAGGAGGGTGGAGAGAGGGAGGCAGAGGAAGACTAGGAGGAGAGCTGGAGGGAAATTGGACTGAGGAATAGTGGGAAGGAGGGGGAGAGAAAGAAAATGGTATGTGGAGAGGGGAGGAGAACAGAACAGAATGGAGTGGGAGAAAGAGAAGAGGAATTATAGCGGATGACGGAAAAGTACGCAGAAGAAAGAGCTGATCAGGTGGGAGAGAGAGAAAATCTGATGCAGGAACTGAACCGAGAAGAGAGTTAAGAAGCGCTAGCAGGACTGGAGTTGAGGAAATTACAAAGAGATAGAGTAGGAGCGAGAAGAGCGGGGAAGATTTCTGGATGGAGGAGTTCTCGAAGCGCTTGGAGACGAAGGGAATAAAGCGGAGGATGAATAGGGATGAAAGGATAAGGAAGAGAAAAACATCAAAAGGCAGGACAGCGGGTAACTGGCGAAGGGAAAAAGAAAAAAGTGGGAACCAGCACGAAAATTCACTGGAAAGAGAACTGAACGAAAAATATCTAGAAAGTAGAGCGATGAATTAGCCTTTCAGCGCAAGGACGCGTTATGTTCTTAATAGTGATACCAAACTATTTTCTTCTTTCAGTTCAGAATAAACCCTTAGATATTAAAGGGACAAATTATCTTTTCTGTTAAACACCTACTTGGACGACTTGGATGACTTACGTGACTTACTCTTGCTAACACCAGACGATTTTACTCGCCCCTGGAAGACCTCCCGAGGACTGAGGGTTAAAGCAAATTATAGAGGAAGCCCTGACACACGATCATTCATAGATAAATGTAATTTGCAAGACACTGCAAAATATGCAAAAAATGACAATATACCGTTATCGTGAGTCCCACGTCACACCCACCACAGGTTACTGTATATTTACAGCCCCAAACACCACAAGGTGTTTACCACTACAGACGGAGGACGTCTGTTTATTTTATTTTCAGCATATCCACACGATTTTACTTAATGTAGGAAAGATCTCATAACTAAGAGGGTGATGATGCTTGTACTCAACCATGGACTTAAAAAAGATGTACTAAGGTAAATTTGAATAATATTAACGAAACCTTTATCAAAACCTGTACGAGAAGTCAGTTCTTGGATGAATAAAATAGTCTGAAAGTACAAGAACACTTCAGACATAATAATGATATCAGTATCTAACACTGCAGTTCGAAAAATTTGCCAGAAGTTCAATAAAATTAGTCTAGGGACAGCAAGAACTAATTAAAGTTGACGTCTCCGAGATGAAGGTAGAAGTCTGTGCTGGCATATTATAGGCACCACCTTTGTCATCATCTTATTTTGTCCCTTAGAATACTGAGACTTACACCGAACGTCTTTACTCACTGCATGGACTTGGTATTATTTTTACACTCAATGATGCAGAATGTCGAGTTTATATTTTGATTTCATCATCATTATCATCATCATTATCAGTCTTCAGTCATCATCATCTCCATCAAATTTACGTCACTGTCACCATCACATTTACGTCACTGTCACCATCACATTTACGTCACTGTCACCATCACAGTCACTATCACCTTCACCATTACTGTTGACCTTGTTATCACTCTCACCAGTCATTACCATCATCACCACCGTCATCACCCTGGTATTCGCACTTAATACTGTGTGAGGTATGACAGACACACAAGGAAAGGGGAAATATAAATGTATGAGACCTGTCAACACATTTTCAGTTAAATGGACCACACAATCATTAACAAATAATTCTAGCCTCTGGAATCCAGGCCTCAACGTGTTTTGCTTCCAGGAATTATAACGGACTTCACGTATCCATGTTGCAGTTGATGTGACAACTGTACGATTTCAAGACTTAGATTACTGTTGTAGCCTCTTGCAAGGCTCATAATTTGGTTCTGAGTTCATATTTCGCCAGTAAGAATGACCAGGGGCTCAGGCTATTACTGGCAGATATATGATAATGTATTGTGTGCCTAACGTTTAGATCATCGTGCCACTCACTTGTTGGCCATCAGTACCGTCCAGTTATATAGGGGAGGTTCGATGCATATATCATGGTAGCAGCAGCAGCATCTTCCCTACCTGATATTCAGTGTGCCTGCCGTAATGCTGGTGGCAATGGGTACATTCACCCGGACCAGCAGAGCATAACCGAACTGGTTGTGACGCTATGTGGTGGAGGCCCCGACGCTGCTGCATCAGTATAATACACCCACAGGGCAAATACACCCACCCATAATGCTGTGTGGTGGAGGCCCCGACGCTGCTGCATCTGCATAATACACCCACATGGCAAATACACCCACCCATAATGCTGTGTGGTGGAGGCCCCGACGCTGCTGCATCAGTATAATACACCCACATGGCAAATACACCCACCCATAATGCTGTGTGGTGGAGGCCCCGACGCTGCTGCATCTGCATAATACACCCCCATGGCAAATATACCCACCCATAATGCTGTGTGGTGGAGGCCCCGACGCTGCTGCATCTGCATAATACACCCCCATGGCAAATACACCCACCCACAGTGCTTCATCGTCACTGTTCCTCACATCCTACACAACTTTTTTTTGTCCTTGTCCCAGTCCCTGTCACTATCATGCCCTTACCCTTACACCTTTCACTCTCCTGCCCTTTACCTTGCTTCTGCCCTTTACCTTGCTCCTGCCCTTTACCTTGCTTCTGCCCTTTACCTTGCTTCTGCCCTTTACCTTGCTTCTGCCCTTTATTGTGCTTCTGCCTTTTACCTTTCTTTTGTCGTTTTCCCTGCTTCTGTCCTTTCCCCTGCTCCTGCCCCTGCCTCTCTTACTTCGTCCTGCCTCATACCTCTCCCTGCCTTCTGTGTTGCCTCTTCCTCGTGCCTGTCCCACATTCTTTCGCCCCTACCCTCATCAAACCGCTACCAGAGGTCTGTATCCTAGTTTCCTTCTTACCGCCGCCCTTGCCCGTTTGTATCTCTCTTTGTCCCCTTGTCATTATTCCACCACCCATATCCTGTACCCTAGTATCGTTCTTTTTAGTACCTTCCCTTACTGTCCTCACCTCCTGCTTCTCCTGGCCTTCCCCACGTTCCCTTTGTACCTGTCCCTGCCTTCCTTTCATCCTGACTCTCTCCTGCCAATACCCCATCCTCTTCTGACTTTTTCCCTCCTCCTCCCTTACTGCTCCTGTCCTGTGCCTACTCCTGCTTATCTTACTGACCTGCCATTTGCCTTCCCCTGCATATCCTACTGACCTGCCATTTGCCTTCCCCTGCATATCCTACTGACCTGCCATCTGCCTTCCCCTGCATATCCTACTGACCTGCCATTTGCCTTCCCCTGCATATCCTACTGACCTGCCATTTGCCTTCCCCTGCATATCCTACTGACCTGCCATTTGCCTTCCCCTGCATATCCTACTGACCTGCCATTTGCCTTCCCCTGCATATCCTACTGACCTGCCATTTGCCTTCCCCTGCATATCCTACTGACCTGCCATCTGCCTTCCCCTGCATATCCTACTGACCTGCCATTTGCCTTCCCCTGCATATCCTACTGACCTGCCATCTGCCTTCCCCGGCATATCCTACTGACCTGCCATTTGCCTTCCCCTGCATATCCTACTGACCTGCCATCTGCCTTCCCCTGCATATCCTACTGACCTGCCATCTGCCTTCCCCTGCTCATCTTGCTGGCCTTGCCTCCGCTTCTGCATCCCACACTCCATCTCAACCAACATCATAAGTTTGACTTTTACATGCACATTTGCGGCCTTTTATCTTGTCATCTATAATTCCTTGCTGTCATACATAGCCGTCTTAAGTAATACTCTTTCATTCAAAGATATACTGAGCTAAAAATTTATCCTTACCTCCATAAGATAACACATTTAAGGTTAGCGTGTCTGTCACAGCCTGTTCAGGATAATAATTATAAGCCTATCAACCCACACAAAATCTCATCACTCTAATTACAACTTTCTTATGCTATTGTTAACTGTTCAAAATTTATGTATGCAGTCACTAACTTCATTCTACAACTTATTCATACTGTCACTAGCTTTATATAAATTTTCCTGCCAGTAATTATTCTCATCATTATTCCATATGGTGGGGATATAGTAATCGCCCCTGTCCGTCCATCTGTCTGTCTGTCCGTCTGTCCGTCTTTCCGTCCGGGCGTGTATCTCGGAAACTGCTTCATATCACACAAAGATAGAGCATATGTGTGTAGTAGCTGATGTCCGTGTAATTATGTAACATTGCCATATTGTCTGTACATTACGAGCTATGACCATATAAGGAAAAATCTGTCGTGTTATAGTTTGGAAACTTCTGGCTGGATTCTCTCCATATCTTACAGAAAGATAGAGTATGAGTCCTAGTTTATGTCCTTAAATATGAAATTGCCTCATTGTAAGTATTTTACGAGCTATTTCCACATAAGGAAACTAATCTGTAAAGAGCTGTGTTTTGGAAACTACTTGCTGGATAATCTTCACGTCTTAAAGATAGTGTACGAGTCCTAGTCTGTGCCCTTATATATGAAACTGCCATACTTATTTGTGCATATCTATATATCCTTTACCACATGGTGGGGATACATCTTTGCTAAAGGCTTGTTTATGTATAATATTTACCTTTGCCATCACCAACGTCCGTTTTTAACATTTTCATTCCATCACTTAACTTTATATAACTTTGTCACCATCAACTTTTTTCAACTTTACATATCATCAGCTATATACACCTTGTTCTTACTATCATGGAATTTTATCAGTAGTTTTTCCTTACCGTCTCTATTCTGACTCTTCCGTTGAGGGACGTATCTTATAACTCCTGCCTTGTCAATGAACTGGTAATAACATCCATGAGTTGCTTATGTCTCTGTCAGAACCCCTCCACGCCCCATATAATTACCCTGCCAGCAATCCAACACAAGTCAAACCTACCCTGCTGTTGCATTAACCCTGCCATGGGGAGGCGGTGGCTCAATCGGTAGAGAGGTGGCCTGCTGTCCTACCGGACCCAGGTTCAAATCCCCGCTGGGGCAGTTTAAGGATTTGAATTTCATGGAAGCAGACTTTGCCGATCTACCAGAAGACCCGCCGACATGTCATAAAAAAAAAAAAAACACTAATACCAATACACCAGTCCTGTATGAGACAGCCCTAGCATGTATTCAATATGGATGGTGGGTGTTAGCGCCGAAGTGGTGACATGTAGAGGTGTATGGTATGTATGAGGACTACTGGGCCTTGGGAGCAGGCTGTGAAGCCTATGCCCAGAGTCGGACACATAAAAAAAAAAAAAATGGATACATACAATATCCTGCCTCACCAATTTTCTACGCCGCCATAAACCCATACCATTTTGTGTTACAATTACTGGTTCGACTATCTCGCTCTCCAACTGCCCTATCACCCATTCACCTGACCATCAAACTGACCCCCAATTACACCACACTGTAACTAACCTTCTCTGTCATACACCACCTTGGTACCGCATCTCTCAACTCTATAATGCGTGCCCATCCTCTCTTCAAAAGGGTAAGATGAACGTGAGACAGTTACAAGGCACAGAAGGTGAAAGAGAAGGTAGTAGACAATGGTATACTGAAGGAGGAAAGGACAAATACAAGGAGCAGACTATAAAACAGAAGTTATTATTGGAAGATACTCTAGTTATATGGTGAAGGAGGGCAGAAAAGGTTCAGGTCGTAGGCAGTGGAATGGAATATACTGATAGGAACCACTGTTATAGTTTGGTGTAGCAGGAGGATAGGACAGATACAAGGCACATAATTATGATGACACTGAAGATGGTGGAGGACTTATGGTGAGGAAATGTAGGAAGTTTTCAAGGAATAGACCTTAAAACAGAAGATAATGTTAGTGGACAGTGGTGCGGTGTAGGATTTGTTATATAGTTGTTGTGGACAGTCGTTGACTTGTGAGCATCTACCCACAAACTCAGAGTCTGTCAGGGGACTCAGGCTCATAGCATAACGTCCTTCAAACGTGATGCCAGTACCGATCCGACTAAGCCACGATGTCGCCACCCTTTCTTAACCCTGCAGAGCATATCACAAGCCAACAAACCTATGGTAGCAGTGTCCTGCCCTCCATGTTCTTTAGTCTTCCCAGGACGTTAGAGAGTATTGTTGCTAATCATCCTATATTGCTGTGGCTTCATGTTGCTCTAACAAAAATTTTGCATGTAGTACAACCGATCTCCACAGCCGTCAGGGTAGTGTCTGGGAATTTTTGATCGTGATACGCTCCTAAAGCAGCAGTCCATCCCCCTCCCATTGGTACAAAATTATGACATTCCCGGGACATCCAGACTTTTTGCCCTTATTCTAATTTAAACTTCCATGGGGTCACTTACATTTGAAACTGCGTGTACTGCTTGTGAACATGAGTGGTGGTGTAATTAGTGGGTGGGGGCGAGATCAGATAACACCCCAGGTACAGAAAAGTAGTCATTATAGCCAAGATGATGATTACGCTGTGACTACCGTAACCTGAGACGGCTTTGATTATTTCAGCAGCGGGAAGGGACGCGCCACCGCTGCGTTGTATGTCCGTCCATGTTTGGCCGGAGAATACGCGTCACTGCTCCGTATTGGAATAACGTAAAGAAAGTTAAGAAGTGAAAATGAAATTAACATGAACAGAAGGAAGGAACTGTAAAGCATTAGCGGAAGGAAGGTGCCGTACTGAGGAAATGGAGAGTACATTCCAGTGTGCTGTTAAACGTGATGAGTGAAAGGGTTGCCGGGATATCAGATTTGGGGCTGGCTAGACCAGTGGAAGTAAGAGTGAGAGTAGATAGAGACCAATGGAAGTAAGATTGCGAGTAGATAGAACGTTCAGCAAAGTGAAAACTGTCAAGGCAGAAAAATCACCAGATGATGATGACGATGATGATGGAAGTGTAAAATTGTTGCAGTGGATAGGTAGTAATAGATGACGTGGGGCTGTGTACTGTAGATCAGACTTGATGCAAATAAGGCTGCCTGGTAAGTGGGAGGGAGGTGCAATGGTACCCTTGTGTGTACAGGAAAAGGTGAGGGGATAAAATGCATCGAGTGTTTACCAAAATAATGATAGAGAGGATACAAGCAATTAGATAAATGTTAGCGAAGAAGATTAGGAGCCGAGGAGAACCATGTAATAACCCTAATATTTTATCAGATAACGAGGCACATGCTGTGGACAGTGATAAGGGTAGATTAGGGTAATGCAAAAGTACTAAATAGCTATTAATATGAGAAATGTAACATGTGGTCAAAACGAATACTATCCTAATATGAGGTAATAAATTAACAAAACAAAAAAAAGTGAAGAAATCATGAAGGGAGAGTCTCGAGAAGCTACACTATAGATAACGATGTAGGTGGGAAAGGAAAGGATGAGGCAGTAAAGGAGAAGGGAAGGTTAGGCCAGGCGCGAGGTCGGGTCAGACAGGGATGATGTGGGTGAGGCAGGAGTACAAGAGGGTGAGGCAGGAAGCGATTGAGTGTCAGGCAGGGGATGACGGTGGATGAGGCAGGCGATGATGGTGTGTTAAGCAGGGGATGATGGTTGATGCTGCAGGGTGTGTGTGTGTGTGTTAGGCAGGGGGTGATGGTGTGGTAGACAGGGGATGGTAGTTGATGTGGCATAGGTGAATGTGTTAGTCAGGTGGTGATGGTGAATGAGGCAGGCATAAAGGAGGGTAAGGCAGGAGGTGATGATATGTTAGGATGGGGGTGATGGTGTGTTAGGCTTGGGAAGATTGTGAATGAGTGAGTGGGTGAGTGTGCTAGGTAGCGAGTGATGGTGGGTGAGGCAGGGGGTGACAAGGGTTAGGTAGGTGGTTATGCTGGGTAAGACAGGAGTGGAGGAGGAGACGGGGTGTAAAGGAGGATGAGACTAGGGGTGAAGGAGAATGAGGCAGAGGGTGAAGTAGAGACAGATCGTGCATTAGTTAAGGGGCAATGGTCGGTGAGGGAGGGACTGACGGAGGCTGAAGCAGGGGGTGATGGTGTGTGAGATGGAGGCTGATGGCAGAGGATTTCCTATAGAAGTGTGAGGCAAGGGGTGACATGTTATACGCAGGTAGCGATGGTGGGCGAGGCAGGGTGTGAGGTTCGTGAGCAAGGGATAAGAGTAGTGAGGCAATCCAGTAAGCAGGGGATAAAGCAAGGAGTCAGCAGGGGATAAAACAAGGAGTCAGCAGGGGATAAAGCAAGGAGTCAGCAGGGGATAAAGCAAGGAGTCAGCAGGGGATAAAGCAAGGAGTCAGCAGGGGATAAAGCAAGGAGTCAGCAGGGGATAAAGCAAGGAGTCAGCAGGGGATAAAGCAAGGAGTCAGCAGGGGATAAAGCAAGGAGTCAGCAGGGGATAAAGCAAGGAGTCAGCAGGGGATAAAGCAAGGAGTCAGCAGGGGATAAAGCAAGGAGTCAGCAGGGGATAAAGCAAGGAGTCAGCAGGGGATAAAGCAAGGAGTCAGCAGGGGATAAAGCAAGGAGTCAGCAGGGGATAAAGCAAGGAGTCAGCAGGGGATAAAGCAAGGAGTAAGGCAGAGAGGGGCAATGGTATATCTGTGTTGCGTGAGAACCCCCGCAGTGACTCTCAGGTACCCTCTATGACCGTACCCTGATATGACCAGGTGTAATGTTGAACTCAGGCAGGGTGTTGGGCGTCTCCCAGCCCTGTGTACCCTCATCCCCCTGCTTCCTTGTCCTGCCTGCCTCCCTACCCTTCCTACTCTACCTGGCCCTAATGCAAGTGTTCACCAGTACTCTGTCTTTCATGGAAATAACCGGTCGACTCTGAACTCTCGCCTAGTCTGTTCTCCCCGGCAACTTTAACTTCCAGTCGTTTAAAAGCACTATGCCCAACTACCTTTAAGTGATTTTTTTTTTCAGGTTCGAAGCCTTGGATTGATTCTAGTATAAATTACAAATAGGTGTTCATTCTTATTCACAGTCATATTCCGTCACCCTCTTGCTTTCCCTCACTCATTCAAACAGTTTTTCACACACTCTCTCCCGTACATCCATACTCTCACTTAGTTACGCTCACATTCCCTCACAGTGTTACTTACTCTTTTACACACACACACACACACACACACACACACACACACACACACACACACACACACACACACACACACACACACACACACACACACACACACACACACCATCATCACGCTGTATCACTCATCCACTCTATCAGTCTCACTCATTTACACTTTCATTTAATTGCAGGTTCAGTTACTCTCTCTCTCTCTCTCTCTCTCTCTCTCTCTCTCTCTCTCTCTCTCTCTCTCTCTCTCTCTCTCTCTCTCTCTCTCTCTCTCTCCACTCCTGACTTACACCTGGCCTCCACTAACACTTTTTGTTTCTCCTCGTATTGTCTTGAACCGAGGAAAAATTGGGAAGGGGACCTGTTTTATCTCAGAAATATTGCAGGCAGTGTAAAGGAGTGGCTGAAACTGACTTGAAGCTTCACTGATGCAGCAACTCATTTATTGGCTACCAGTAAGATATAACTCAGGATCATAACTCATTCAAGTCTTCATAAATCACAGTATTGGATCTAAAGTCAATATCACCTCTCAGCAGTTTCATATACTTTTCTCATGCTGTTCCTTCACGAAGACATCCACGTCCAGTACTTCTCAAAATTCCCTGGGCGTATGAGGCAGGATTCGGTACATAAATATCAGGCAACGAGTGTGTGCGTCCAGGATGCCGCTGGCCAGAGTCTGAACACCTGTCAGGGTTAGCATCTCTTGATTAATTCCTTCACTTGACTCCAACACTCTGTTTCCGAGTATTTATTTAGGCAAGAATGAAGAAGCAAAGGATAAGAGCGTACACAACTTTGTTCTTCATAAATAAATAAATAGTAAATACGTGGAAGAACATCCAAATCAAAGTATTTCCATTGTGAGATACCTGGACAAATTATGTTTGAAATTGTCATTGTTAAAAAGCCTCATAGACACAAGAGAAAATACCCTCTCCCTCCGGACCAAGACCACTCCATCGATCACAACACGTCACTTTGTTCCGTCCAACCTTTCTTTGACCATATCGTATATAAAGCTTGCAAGAGGATGTTAGTGTGAGGGGCAATATAAGTAGCTACTAAAGAGTTGCCCGAACCCTCCTAAGGCCATGAAAAATCCATTCTCCGAGTTGCATTCCGTCTCTAAACATGTCACCTTCATTCATCCAGTATCTCAGGTATGATCAACAAAGCTGAACTGACGAGGCCCCACATCACCCCTAGTCGAGTGGCGTGTCAGTCAGGAGGGAGAAGAGGCGAGAATAAAGGGATGTTCCGATACAGTGGTGTTTCATAAGTGACAGGCGGACCAGATCAGTGTCACTTGGGTGTGGCACAGGCGTGTCAGGTAGGGTCGTGATCCCGTTACCGTGGCAGATTTCATAATATGTATTCCCTGCGATTTATTCTGCACATTACACCATGATATATCCCTTAGTATGACAGTGATGCAAATTAAGCTAATACTAAAAATGTAAAATTCAAGAGAAAGTCGGGATATATAATGCACCGGAATTTCCCGTGCCAACGAGTTCCGGCTGCTGGATTTGTAAACTACCCGAATTGGTTGTGGTCAAGGGGAGCAGGTGGTGGTCAGGTGGTGACAGAAGTCGTCTGATGTCTGAAAGGGCGTGGGTTCGATTACAGGCTGAGAAATGGAAATTTGGATTGTTTTGTTAAATGGGACCTTACCAATCTCCACCAAAACCCACTGACACGTATTAAAACACCCATACTAATACAACTGCATCGTTTTCGAATGAGACAGAACTATCTTGTAGCCTACTCAGTATAATCGGAGGGTATTAGTACAGCAGTGGTAACATGTGACGGTGTGTTGCATGTATGACTGCCGGGCTTATCTGAGCGCTAGGCTTCAAAATGAATGGGATAGAAAACACAGGGATTAGCTTAAGCTATGTATCTCTATAACAGTTCGGCATACACAGAGTCCACCTTTAGGGATTATAGTATCTGAAATGGGCTTCTTATAGTTAGAAGCGACAGAGAGGAAAAAAGAAAAAGTGTAATTTCTTGCATTTTCCTCCCACGCAATTTACCCACTGTCACTATGAATCAGTCACATCAGTCATTCCTTCAGTTTTGTCGAGGGAACTTGATACTTACTGTTTTGGTTTAATGTCACGTCATTCATCCACCTGCGTCTGACAAATCAGGTTTGTCTCGGGAGTCGTCTTATGGTATCTTTCATGACAGTTATGTTACTCGCACGAAGTCTGTTATTTAGTATCTATCTCGTGTTTTGTTTTTCTTTGTTTTCTTTGTGCCGGGCTTAAGGCCTAATTCTCTTGAGCTTTGAAGACTTCGTAGGCAATCTTTCTGAGTGATATAGTTTGCATACTAAACCTAACTATTCTCTTTTGTATTATAACTGAAAAAAAAAAAAAATAGCATAGTCAGGTTTTCCTGCTTATTAGAGTTTTAGTTTGCCGATAACATCCTACCTTTCACAAAAGTATTTTTTATAGCTATGAAATATTGTCATATCATAGACAAGACTATAAACATACAGTATACAAATATATACCGGTGCAACAAAGAGGTGTTAAGCTAACGAGAATACTAGTCGTAGTGTCAGCTTTGTCAGAACTGATAGACATCATTACTTATCGCGGGTGGCAGGTGGGCAGAGGTTGTTGGACGGTGTATCAGGTGTTCATAGGACGCAGTGCTGAGAAAGTACTTGCATTGGTGGGCAGTTTGTGGTGTGGTAAAGTGTGATGTGTGGTGTGATGTGGTGGTGTGGTGTGGTATGGTAATTTCAATGGCCCCGTATGCTGTGATCCTCTCAGCATGGAGTGGTGTAGTGTTCCGTGGCGTGGCGTGGCATGGCGTGGCGTGGGGTGGTGATTTCAATGGTACCTTGTGCAGTGACCCCTCTGTGCGTGGTGTGGTGTGATATGGTGTACTGTGGTATGGTGTGTGATTTGGTGTGGTGACGTGTAGCGATCCAGTATGCAGTTCCACTCCCAGCAGTATGGTGAGGTTTAATGGCCTGAGGCGGCACTCCAACCCAGTCACAACGATTGTGGCTGGATTACCTCAGCCCAGCACAACACTTGCGGTCTGTGTACCACGAAATGTATGATACGTATGGTTTATTTCAAACAAACACTAATGTATAACCAACTAGACAGATCTCAGTCAGTCTGGGACTACCTACATTGTGTTTGTTCTCTTCGCTGTTGTGGTACGTGCGATATGAATGAGTTGGATATTTGCTTATATTACAGATGGTTTACTACTTCAATATGTTAGTCTTTATTTTTATTTTTTTTTGCCATTTTCGTTACCAGTATGTGCATTTTGATTAGAAGGTGAATCATCTGCATAAGGCAAAATTGAAGTTTTTACGCTTTGTATCCCGTGATCATACCATCTAATCTCGAGCATGTGAGAAGGAGATACCTTGGTCTAGATTATTTATACATTATCTTAACATTTATAGTTGGTTTCACGGAGTCTGACACACTGATTATGCCAGCTGAGGACAGGTGGATTTGGTAACACTGAGAGATGCTCTCATGCGCTGATTGGTCAATATCCATTGTGTTTGAATGTGTGCCGAACTGACTTTGTATTCCAACCAAGGCCCTCATTTATTGGTAAGATACCGGATTATACAGATACAAAATAAAGCAGTGATATTTTTAATGATAAATATGTGCCTTTCAAATTACTGGAGATAAACCTGAACGAAATTGACAACAAAACTAAGCAAAGTTGCAGCTGGATGCATACGAACACAAGTTAGTGACTGTGGTGGGAGTTTGGACGTTCATAGCAAGGTGGTCCCGAAGTCCTGAGAAGGCTCGAATGTTTTTCCCACCACTACTAAGCAGTGTCACAGTCTACAGTCTATACCATGCCCTTTATTACCTCACCTACTAATATACAACCTTACCCTAAATACGCTTAACTTATCTTCTAATAATTATGATTTGTATAAGCGTGCACACACACACACACACACACACACACACACACACACACACACACACACACACACACACACACACACACACACCTCACTGGGGCCAATACGTGCTATTCTCAATATACTCGTATATATAGTGTACATGTAGGAGTAGCCTGTAGCACCAGTCAAGCAGGACAGTACTCCCAGGGTGGATGGAAAGCTGATGACAGGGAGAGCTGGAGCTCCCGTTTCATCAGCCCCCAGGACTAGGTCCAGACCATTCCCCTTTGCTGAACTTTTTCAGTGTCTCAGTAACACAGAGAGTAGGCCAGCATGCTCTCCAATATAAGTTTCTCTATCAACAGCAAACTTCTTGCACAGTACGCACCACATTTCCATATCCAAAATTTTAAAAAATCATGGCAGCAAAACACGTGGCCTCGGAGTCCCTGGGAGAGGGACCATAAATGCCCCCACTTCCTGCCCCTCTCTGGGTGACGACTCAAGATGCCTGGAACCACTGTCTGACTCGCTTCTCCTTCATTTCTGCAACATTCGCGGCCTTTCCTCTAATTTTCGCTCTGTTGAGCACCACCTCTCCTTCTCTACCCCTCACCTTCTTTTTCTAACTGAGACTCAGCTGTCTGAGGCAACTGACAGCAAACCCTTTTCTGTATCCTCCTTCTTTCTCTACAGTATACTCATTTCAATGCCAAAGGTGGTTGTTGTGTATATATACACAACAATTTATCTTGCTTTCGTGTTCCTGAACTCGATTCTTCTGAATTCTCTACATTCTGGCTTTGGCTTTCTGTCATTCTCTGACTAAATATATCTGCGCTGTTTACTTATCTCCTAATTCTACTGAATATCCAAAATTCTTTGACTATCTTACTTCTACCATGGAACACATTCAGTCCATTTCTCCTTTCTCTGAAATCTCCATTCTAGGAGATTTCAATGTTCACCACCACCTTTGGCTCTCCTCTCCTTTCACTGATCCACCTGGTGAAAAAGCCTACACCTTTTCCATCCTTAATGACCTAGAGCAGCTACCCGTATCCCTGACCTCCTTGGAGAGTGCTCCAACATACTTGACCTCTTCCTTACAACTAATCCTGCTTACACTGTTAATCCTTTCCCTCCGTTGGGCTCCTCCGATCGCAAACTTATCACCTTAACGTGTCCTATCACTCCGGTACAGTCGGTAGACCCTCCAAAGAAACGTCATCTGCGGCACTTTGGAGCTGCGGATTGGGAGGCCCTCAAGCAGTACTTCTTTAATTTTCCATGGAATGATTATTGCTTCCATGCCCGGGAGCCATCCAGGTGTGCCTTGCGCATTACGGAGGTTATTCTCTTGGGCATGGAAGCATACATTCCTTTCTCATATCCTTTCACTAATACAAGAAAGTCTTGGTTTAATCAACAAGAAGAGGGCCTATAAAACGTTCCGGAGCCAACCCACCCTTGAATCACATCTTTTATATGTTTCTGCCCGGAATCATGCTAAGTCTGTTCTTTGCTCTGCTGAAAATAATTTCATCTGTACTAAATGCTCTCAACTCTCCAGCTCGAATTCTTCCTGCTCCTTCTGGCACCTCGCCTAAAACCTTTCTAACAACTTTACCTCATCATCCTTCCCTCCTCTTTTCTACTCTGATGGCTCTGTAGCTATTTGTTCTACTGATAAAGCAGATTTCTTTGCTTGGACTTTCTCTTCCAATTCCACCTTAGACGATTCTGGTGCCGTTCTTCCATCACTTTCCCCCTCTGACTTCCTCATGGCTGACATTATAATTTCTTCAGCTGATGTATTTTCTGACATCACAGGCCTCAATACTAACAAGGCATATGGGCCTGATGGGGTCCCTCCTGTTGTTCTCAAGAACTGTGCTTCTGTACTTACATCCTGCCTATGCAAGCTTTCTCGCCTTTGTCTGTCAACTTGTACCTTTCCTTCTTGCTGGAAATTTGCTCTCATTCCGCCAGTCCCAAAGAAGGGTGACCACTACCAACCCTCTAACTATCGTCCAATTGCTTTAACATCCTGTATCTCAAAAGTTTTCGAGTCAATTCTTAATAGAAAAATTTAAGAGCATCTTTCCTATCACAACCTTCTTTCTGATCGTCAGTATGAGTCCCGTCAGGGACGCTCCACTGGCGATCTTCTCACCTACCTTTCAGGCTCCTGGTCATCCTCCTTTTGGGACTTTGGCAAAAGTTTTGCCGTTGCACTTGACATCTCAAAGGCTTTCGATCGAGTCTGGCATAAATCTTTAATTTCCACACTGCCCTCTTACGGTTTCTATCCTTCTATCTGTGTCTTTATCTCTAGCTTCCTTTCTGGTCGTTCTATAACCGCTGTTGTAGACGGCCATTGTTCTTCTCCTAGATCTATTAACATTGGTGTTCCTCAGGGGTCTGTCCTATCACCAACTCTCTTCCTTTTATTCATCAATGACCTTCTAAGCTGTACATCTAACCCTATCCACTCTGTTACATAGCCTATGATTTCATCATCCTTTGTGTACTTCTAACGTACAATATGCTGCATGTTTGATCACGAGCGTGTTCTACCTCACTCCCCCCTCCTCCCTTATAGTAGAGTAAGTCGTTCTTTCTGTTGTTCAGAGCAGGAGTGTCAACTCTTTGTCCCCTCTGGCTTCATTTGCGCGTCCTTCTTACAAGTTGTATCAAGCTCTGCCGGCCCCTATATAATGAGCTGTCTCTGCATTATTGCCACTTAGATCTACTCCTCATTTTGTTCACATCTCTGTCCTCCCCTGTACAGTTGTTATTATTGTGAGTGCTCAGGAAGTCTCCAACCATCTAGCAGCTGTGTAATTTGAGTATAAGTGTTATTGCATTTTTTCTTGTACTGTGTAGGGTAAGGTGTTGATTCTTAGGCCTAGTAAGGTTTTTGTGATTAATGTAAGGTTTTGTGTCAGCCAATTGTTAATAATAGTTTGTATCTGTAATACTATATCTTGCATTCACTGAGTATTATCCGGCATTCTTATTTTATCAGGGCTAACTTAGATAAATTTACTCTTGCTAATTTCGTGTTAATAGAGGCTATTGCAGTTAACCATATATTTAACCTGTTTTTTGCCATTACATTATCCTTATGAGTCCTGAATGTTTTGTTGTTAGTTTGAGCATTAAACTCTAACTTGTAATTTTACCTAACTCATTGTTTTGAACCTGGAACTTTACGGGACAGTAGTGATTTTTAGTATTCTCACTTAAAGTGTACATTATCTTTCTCTGTTCCGTAACATCAATTTGGCGACCTCTTATCAGTTTATTCAGGATATTATCATAAGGATATTGCTTGATATTTTGTGACTGTGATTTATTCATGATGTCTACTATTACTACGCTTGATGAAGCCAAAGATTTTTTGTCAAATGTGCAAACAGTGTGTGATGTAGAAAACAGAACAAAGAATGAATTTAAGCTTGTTGCTCAACAATTGAGAATTGCTGTTCGCTCTCATCATTCTAAAGATCAAATTGTTGACATGATTAATGAAAGCTTGTTTAATGTAACTCCTCCAAATGAGCAAACGCAGATTCAATTAGCTAAGTTACAGCTAGCCCTGCAGGAGGCCCGTGTTAAGGAGGCTGAATTTCAGGCCAATGCTAAGGAGGCTGAGTTTCAGGCACGTGCTAAGGAGGCTGAGTCTCAGGCTCGTATTCAGGAGGCACAAATTGAAATTGCTAGGATTCAGGCAGACCATGAGTATCGCATGAAACAAGGTGGAACTGGATCATCTAGCTCTGATGATTTTGATGTGGCTAAAAATGTTAAACTTGTCCCTCCTTTTAATGAATCTGATTTAACAAAGTATTTTCAGTTGTTTGAGAGGGTAGCTACAGGTTTTAATTGGCCAAAAAAGTATTGGCCAGTACTCCTTCAAACTGTTCTCACCGGTAAAGCTCAAGTAACTTATGCATCTTTGCCTCAGGATCAATCTGATAATTATGATGTAGTTAAGAGTTTGATTCTTAAGGCCTATGAGCTTGTTCCTGAAGCCTATAGAGTAAAATTTAGGACAACTTATAAGCAAGATAAGCAATCCCATGTCGAGTATGCAAAAATCAAAGAAGATATGTTAGAGCAGTGGTTAAATTCCAAGAATGTGGATTCTGATTTTCACAAATTTAAGCAGATGATTTTGCTGGAGGACTTCAAAAGGTGTGCTAATAAAGATGTAAGCCTATATCTTGATGAGAGAAGAATAGATAATTTGTCTGATGCTGCAGTTTTAGCTGATGAATATGTTCTCACTCACAAGAGATATTCTAAAGAAAAAAGGAAAGCTGAGAGTAAGTACGTTGCCTCTACTCAGAGTACAGGTAACAGGAATGAGAATAAAGATGATGTTTCTCAGGAAGTAAATACCAGCTTCACCTCTAGATTTCAGAAAAGTAAATGTACTTATTGTAGTAAGCTTGGTCATACTACGGAGAAATGTTTCAGGAGACAGCGTGATGTGAACAAAAAGGAGTCTTTAAATATTCAGTCAATTGGTCTAGTGTCCACCCTTGAAAGTTCCCAGAATTCTTTAACTGAGTTAACTGAATCTGCTTTGAGGGGTAAATTAAATTCTCATGATGGAGCTCCTCTTTTGAGCAGTAACGTGGGTGACACTCTCAAGAGTTCATGTGCTAATTTCCTGTCTGATGGTTTTGTCAGTCCTCTGGACAGTAATGACAGGAAATCAGTTAAAATATATCGTCATACAGGTGCTTGCCAATCCCTTATGCTGACTAGTGTTCTAGGCTCTAATGTTAATCCCTCTGATGAAACTGTAATCTTACAAGGTGTAGGGAATAATTACTTCTCTGTCCCTCTGTGCAGAGTGAATTTAGAGTCTGGTTTTGTTAATGGTTCCGTTATGGTTGGGTTGGTTGAGACACTCCCAATGTCAGGTGTAACTTTCTTACTTGGAAATGATATTGGTGGAAGTCAAGTGTGTCCAGCTCCTCAGTTGTCTAGTGAGCCAGTGGCTGCGGCCCAGGATTGTGATGTCCCTGATGTGTTCCCTGCATGTGCTGTCACTAGGGCTAAGTCTAAAGTTACTGGTGACTTAGAGGATAATGATGATGATGATGTTATCCTAGCTGACATTTTTCTTGCTAATTTGGACCACTCACCAGATGAGGCAGTACCCCGTAGTGTTGATAATTTGTCTCGTCAAGAGTTGGTTGAGTTGCGGGTTGCTGACCCTGAGTTGAAAGGTCTAGCTAACTCTGCTTGCAGTGAGGAGGAGTCAGCTGGTGCTTCTACTTGTTATTATATAAAGTCAGGAGTACTTATGAGGAAATGGAGACCCCCAACAGCATCAGCCAACTGTGAATGGGAGGTTGTACATCAAGTTGTCATCCCTCGTGTTTGTAGGCAGGATATCATTAGAGTGGCTCATGATTCCAGTTTGGCAGGACACCTTGGAGTGAGGAAGACTGTGGCACGCATTTTGAAACACTTCTACTGGCCAGGTATCTTCAGGGATGTTTCCTGGTATTGTAAGTCTTGTCACACCTGTCAAGTTGTGGGGAAGTGTAATCAGACCGAAAAGGTTGCACCTCTAGTTCCCATTCCTCCTTTTGAGGCACCATTCACCCGTGTGTTGGTGGATATTGTGGGCCCTCTTCCTAAGACTTCTTCAGGATTTTCTTATGTGTTGACCCTGATTGATATGGCTACTCGTTATCCTGAAGCCATTCCACTTAGAAATATCTCCGGAAAGAACGTGGTTAAGGAAATACTAGGGTTCTTCACAAAGTTTGGTCTGCCCAAGGAGGTACAGTCAGACCGGGGAAGTAATTTCATGTCAAACGTTTTCAAGCAGTCTCTGAAAGAGTCGGGCATCACCCAGATTACGTCTTCAGCTTACCATCCCCAGACCCAGGGAGCGTTGGAGAGATATCATCAAACACTCAAATCGATGCTCAAGAAATACTGTTTGGAACATCAGAAAGACTGGGATAAAGGTCTTCCATTCGTTGTGTTTGCCGCAAGAGAATCTCCAAATGAATCACTGGGCTTCTCACCTTTTGAACTACTGTTTGGCTATGAAGTAAGAGGACCCCTTAAGCTACTCAAGGAATGTTGGCTGTCGGAGGAAGATGACGTCAACCTGCTGGAGTATGTGATGAAGTTCAAAGAACGGCTGTCCACTGCTTTACAGCTGGCGAGAGAGAATTTAGGAGCTGCCCAGGAGAAGATGAAAACTTGGTATGATAAGAAGTCCAGGTTACTCCACTTTCAGCCAGGAGATCAGGTTTTGATTCTGCTATCAGTGCATGGGCAACCTCTTCAAGCCAAGTTTAGTGGTCCTTATTTCGTGGAGAAGAAACTCAGTGATGTCAACTATGTCATCGCCACACCAGATCGTAGAAAGAACAAGCAACTTTGTCACATCAACATGCTAAAGTTATATCACAGGCGGGACGAAAATAATCCAGTCTGCACTGTAGCTGTTCCACCCGAGTCTGCAAGTGAAGTTCTCCCATGCAGCATGAGCCTGAGTGATAGTTTGGGGAAGAATCCTGATATCATGAATGATCTCCAGACTAAGCTTTCTCATCTACCTCACGAGGAAAGGCAGGAGTTTTCGGCATTACTGCAGGAGTACCCGCAAGTGTTCCGTGCCACTCCAGGAAGAACCACTGTGTTGATGCATGATGTCGATGTTGGAGACGCAAAGCCAATTAAACTGCCTCCTTACCGGGTGAACCCAGTGAAAGTTCCTCTCATCCAGAAGGAGCTTGGCTACCTGTTGGACCACAAGATGATTGAGCCCTGTCAGAGCGAGTGGAGTTCTCCTGTCACTCTAGTCCCTAAGCCAGGTGGGTCACAGCGGCTTTGCATCGACTACAGACGTGTTAATCAGATAACCAAAACAGACACTTACCCTCTCCCTCGCGTGGAAGATTGCATAGAGAAGATCGGAAAGGCTAGGTACATAAGTAATTTTGATTTGTTAAAGGGATACTGGCAAGTACCTATGACTGAACATGCTAGGGAGATCTCATGTTTTGTAACACTAGGAAAGACTTTTGCATGTTCTGTAATACCATATGGTATGAAGAATGCACCAGCCACATTTCAGAAGCTCATGAATGTTGTAATAGAGAGTTTGGCAGGGTGTGTTGTTTATATTGATGATGTATTAATCTTCAGTGACAACTGGAAAGATCACCTATGCCATGTCAGTAAATTTCTTGAGCGTTTGGTTCAGGCTAATCATGTAGCTAATTTATCAAAGTGTGAGTTTGGTCAAGCTAAAGTTCAGTACCTTGGGTACGTAATTGGTGATGGACATGTTGCACCACCAGGAGCTAAGGTTCAGGTTATAAGTGATCTTCCCAGACCTAAAAGTAGGAAAGAGCTACAAAGATTTTTGGGAATGGTAGGTTATTACCGGAGATTTGTTCTTAACTTTTCAATTCTTGTATCACCACTTGCAGACCTACTGAAAAAGGGAGTTAAATTTGTCTGGACCGATAACTGTGAATCCTCTTTCAGCAGACTTAAAGCTATCCTATTAAGTCAGCCAGTGCTCGCTACTCCAAATTTTGCTAAGCCTTTTAAGATGGCTGTTGATGCAAGTGATACAGGAGCTGGGGCTGTTTTGCTGCAAGAGGATGATCAGGGTATTGAATATCCTGTATCTTATTACAGTAAGAAGTTCACTCCACCTCAAAAGAACTACTCAACTATTGAGAAGAGCTTTTGGCCTTGATTTTGGGTTTACAGCATTTTTCATTTTATTTGTGTTGTGGTTTTTGACCCTATAGTCATTTATACCGATCATAACCCACTGAAATTCCTTAGTAAGTTTAAAGATAAAAATCAGAGATTGACAAGATGGAGTCTACTTCTTCAGGAGTATTCATTAGACATACAACATGTCAAGGGGAAAGAAAATGTTATTGCAGATTGCTTATCTAGACTTTAGAAAGATTGTTTTAGAATAATAAGAAATTTCCTTTGTAAATTTCTTTTTCTTTGTGGGGAGGTGTTACATAGCCTATGATTTCATCATCCATTTTGTAATTCTAACGTACAGTATGCTGCATGTTTGATCACGAGCGTGTTCTACCTCACTCCCCCCTCCTCCCTTATAGTAGAGTAAGTCGTTCTTTCTGTTGTTCAGAGCAGGAGTGTCAACTCTTTGTCCCCTCTGGCTTCATTTGCACGTCCTTCTTACAAGTTGTATCAAGCTCTGCCGGCTCCTATGTAATGAGCTCAGTCTCTGCATTATTGCCACTTAGATCTACTCCTCATTTTGTTCACATCTCTGTCCTCCCCTGTACAGTTGTTATTATTGTGAGTGCTCAGGAAGTCTCCAACCATCTAGCAGCTGTGTAATTTGAGTATAAGTGTTATTGCATTTTTTCTTGTACTGTGTAGCGTAAGGTGTTGATTTTTAGGCCTAGTAAGGTTTTTGTGATTAATGTAAGGTTTTGTGTCAGCCAATTGTTCATAATAGTTTGTATATGTAATACTATATCTTGCATTCACTGAGTATTATCCGGCATTCTCATTTTATCAGGGCTGACTTAGATAAATTTACTCTTGCTAATTTCGTGTTAATAGAGGCTATTGCAGTTAACTATATATTTAACCTGTTTTTTGCCATTACATTATCCTTATGAGTCCTGAATGTTTTGTTGTTAGTTTGAACATTAAACTTTAACTTGTAATTTTACCTAACTCATTGTTTTGAACCTGGAACTTTACGGGACAGTAGTGATTTTTAGTATTCTCACTTAAAGTGTACATTATCTTTCTCTGTTCCGTAACAACTCATATGCTGATGACTCCACCCTTCACCTTTCCATTTGGTTCCCGCAACGTTCATCTCAGCAGTTACTTCAACAATCAAGGAATGAGGCTATGGCACACCTAATGTCTAACATAGGTCGTATCTCTGACTGGGGTAAAAATAATCTGGTTGTTTTTAATGCATCAAAGACTCAGTTTTTACACCTATCAACCCGACAAAATATTCCATAGGTGTACCCATTAATATTTAATAATATTCAGCTTAATCATGCATCATCCTTGAACATGCTTGGGGTTTCATTTACTTGGGCCTTATCTTGGAAAGATCATATTACATCTCTTGTAAGATCTGCTTCCAAGAGATTAGGTGTGCTAAGTCAACTCAGTTCCTCCTTTACCCCTGCACAATTGTTGACTCTATACAGGGGTTTTGTCCGCCCCTGTGTGGAGTGCAACTCTCATGTGTGGGAAGGCTCCCCACATACAGCCCTTCTCAATAGGGTGGAGTCAAAGGCATTTCGTCTCATTAACTCTCCTCCTTTTACCGACTCCCTTAACCCTGTGTCTCTTCGCCGCAGTGTTGCATCTTTATCTCTTTTCTATCGCTACTTCAATGGTCACTGCTCCTCTGAACTGTCTGCATGCATTCCTCCACCTCTACGACGGGCGCGTAGCACCGTCTAGCAGCAAACTCTCATCCCTTTTCTGTCCAACTCTCTAATGCAAGAGTTAACCGTTACTCCCAGTCCTTCATTTATGCAACAGGTCAACTCTAGAACTGTCTCCCTCTGTCTGTATTTCCTGCTTCCAGTGATCTCCAAACGCAGTGTGTCCATGCATCTCGAAATGATCGGATCTTGAATTTGGCTCTCTCTTGTATTTTGTTTTTCTCTTGCAAGGAGTAGTTTTGCGGGCTCGCGGTCCCTGGTTCCTTCTTCCTCACATTAAAAAAAAAGAAAAAAAAAAAAGAAAAAAACATTTTCATTCCCTCCTTATGTAAGAGTAGCTTTAAAACTCTGCATTTGTTTGTATTCATAGTCAGATTCAGTAAAATTATTTCTTACGTTAAGTTTGGTGTTTGATTTCCCTGAACATCATCATAGGTATCATAAGCGACTGACAGACAGACGGACACCCTATCCCTGGCCACCATGCACCCTCTCCTCAAGCATATCTCTGTCCCCTCGACCGAGAGGAGCCGGTAAAGTAACGGATTACATCAGTGTACAATGAACCGAATTTTTGTTAATGGTCGAAGAAAGGAAAGTAAGATAAAAGCAAACCCCATGAAAAAATAATAGTTGAACTATGCTGCTATAAGAAAACCGCGTCAGTGTGAACGAAATGAAACATAATGAAATAAATTTAAAATAAATCACTAGCTGACTTGTCCGTATGCGTCCAGTTGTGACTTTACTTAGTTATATCAGTGTCGTTCAGGTTTATCTCTAGAATTAAAAGGCAGATATTTCTCATTAAAGATATCATTGCTTTATATTGTATCTGTATAATCCGTCATCTTACAAATAAATGAGGGCCTTGGTTGGAATACAAAGACGATTTGGTGCACGTTCAAACACGAACGCATCACAGTGTTACCAAATCCACGTGTCCTCAGCTGGCAAAATCAGTGCGTCAGACTCCGTGAATCCGACTGTAGTCTCATTCATTTTTCTTTTGTCCGTAATTATCTGAAAGACAAAATCTTCAGCCATTTAATACCTTTAATTTTCTTTTACCTCTTATCCTTTAGTAAAATTCCGCCTATCAGAGATTAGTTAGATACACCCGCTATTACAACGTCACGCGTCACTAATTCACAAGTGTTCTCGTTTGAAACTAATGTAGTGTGAAGCCCTGGGATTATTATCGTATTTATCAACGCACATCACCTTACACAAGCGTCCAATCTCTCCTCAGTACTGCCACAATTAATGACATCTTACAATGCCCAAGATGCGTCGGGGGAAAAAAAAGGTGCATAAGTAATCTTAATGCTTTTGCCTTACTGCCTGAGATGCAACTGTTTAGATGATTTTGCATTTAGCTTCTTCAGTACGACGACGTATTTTTCAAAGGTTATTTTTGCTACCACCTGACGATTTTACAAGTGTATATTCCTGGGTAATGATTTCTTTACATTTTTGGTAAGCCAGCATACAGAAAAGAGTATGTAATTTGAATGCTTTTATCTTGCTGCTGAAATTGCAGTTATGTACATGATTGCACTTTGTTTCCCTTCTGTACAATGATGGCATATATAATTTATTCATGCAACCGGCTGACGATATCATAGAAATTAGAAAAAAAATTACTTTTATTGGAGTTCAAAGAGTCTATCCATCAGTCTATTGCCAGACGCCTTAATCCCGTAAGGGGTGGCCACAAACAAATCGCCTCCATGTAGCCCTGTCCCCAGCCATTTCACTGTCCTGCTCCCACCTCACATTCCCCTCTCTCATATACCTCTCCACTCCATCCCTCCATCTCATCCTTGGCCTCCCCCTCCCCCTTCCCCCCTTCACCTCACTCACATACACTCTCCTCGTCAGTCTCTCACTCTCCATCCTCTCCACATGGCCAAACCACTTCAGTGTGTTTCTCCTAACGCTTACTATCTCATCTACACCCACACCACAACGCTCCTTCACTTCCTCATTTGTCAATCTGTCTCTCCATGTGACTCACCAACGCTAAACTAAAATTATCATGTGTAACACCCAGAATAAATTGGAAAATACGTTTTCATGCTGAATGAATTGATACCTCAAGGGACTGAATGAAAAGTTACAAGTGATACAATGTCAGTTAACCATACCCCACCCCCCTTGCTAACGCAGATGACCCCCGTCCCTCACACAGGTGCCACGGCCGACCTCAACTCGACACAAATTGGTGTTCAGGGCACGGGTGGAGAGTGTGTGAGCTGCCAGCCATTAGCGGAGACCCCGGCCTGCTGACAAAGAGACAGAGCTGACCTGGCCCACCTCAGTGCTCACTCCCTCTCCCCTCAGCACCTCGGCATTGCTGACTAAGCACCCCTTCCACCCCTCCACCCCACCCCACCCCACCCCACCCCACCCATACGGGCAATATACTACACCATAATAAAAGTCATTCTCCTTCAGAACACAACAACATTCTGCCAATTAGCTATGAGCACACTACAGTTACGCTTCTCAAACTTCTTTACAGTACCTGCGTCGTGACATGCCTGGTAAGAGAAGAATGCACATGCTTACTTTCTTGTTCCCGTTGATTCGCTTGAAGAAAGTCTCAGGAAAGGTTACACCCTGTGAAGATGGATGTTGCACTGGGAGGTGTTGTTGTTGGTGGTAGAGTTTGTCACAAAAATGTGATGTGGGAGGGTGACATGGTGGGGTGAGAAAGTAAAACTCATACTAGACGGACTGGAATGGCAGTGGTGGGTGGCATAGGAGATTAATGCACCTTGTAAAAATGGGCGTTTTATGTTGGGCGTGGAGATAGTTTAATGAACTTTTCTCGTAGAGAAAGAAGAACTAGAAGAAATAATAATAACAGCAACAAAATAAGCACGTAGAGAATATCAGGCGTCTCATGTACACAGACAAAATCTACGAGAAATTATATTCTCAACCAGCGTGCGACTGTATTGCAGTGTACCGATGTGTTAGTTACTCCGACATTAATGCTAGCACCACAACAGATGAAGCAATCATCTCAGCACGTTTTCTGCTTCATGTGGAAGCTTTCATGTCTACCGTGTGTATAATCTTTCCCAGAACCCCATCTCACCCTGTTTGTCTTGCAGCCACCTACTTCACGGGTTTATCCTGGATTTTCTACCTTCCCCTAACTTTTTTTGTATTATGCAGTGTTATAATGAGTGATAATAGCATTGACAGTGACCAGGATTATACGGTGTTATAATGAGTGATAATAGCATTGACAGTGACCAGGATTATACGGTGTTATAATGAGTGATAATAGCATTGACAGTGACCAGGATTATACGGTGTTATAATGAGTGATAATAGCATTGACAGTGACCAGGATTATACGGTGTTATAATGTGATAATAGCATTGACAGTGACCAGGATTATACGGTGTTATAATGAGTGATAATAGCAGTTGACTGACCAGGATTATACGATGCTGTTGGCCATCAGACCGTTGTACTCTGGCAAGCCCGGTAGCAATAACTATCTTAGAAAGTTTTGTATTGAACAAAAGCAACTTGTATTGCTACACAAAGTCTTCATCAGTGTCTGGCCATTATATGTGGGAAAAGAACGCCCCCTTAAAGAATCTTCCGTTTAATAAGTGAGATGTATTGAACTGTGAATGGTTGGTGGAGCACTACAATGATGCTGAACCAGTTCCTAGATTATAATACAGGGAAAATGGTCTTGCCTCCCTTCCCTGATGCTTATTTGTAACAAGACTGCATATAAATTTAAGACGCTAGATGAACATAAATATCGGGATGCATTCGGGAAATTAGTTATGAGCCATGGGAACACAACCAAAACAGTGGTGATAGGTAAACCCCAACTGCTGGACTGCTACAGATTCCCCCGCCCACTCCCCACTGCACCTTCACACACACGCCACCGTACAGCTCCTGAATTGTGAGTGTTCCTGTAATATTTTTCAGTTTCTGGCGTTCATTTTATGCTGTGTGTTAGTTAATCCTTTAGGTACTGTGGCGCAGCATGTTGTTGATTAAAACATAGGTATATAACATGAAATATCGTGTTTAGATGTAACCTGTGATTACGAAGATAGGCTACAGTCAAGCAGATCTTTAAACTGCTGTCCCAGAACACCTTGTTGGTGGAGTTCCCGGGTTTTCGACTCAGTGTTCACAGCATCCACGCTCTGGTTTCCGTACGTTTTCTCATTTTAGTTTTCAATGATCAAACAAGTAAAAGAACGTGATGCTGATGCGAGGACTTTAGTAGTCATAAACTGTCCATCACCACGCTTGTTGAAAATGGTAATGTATTGTTTGAGTACACAAACGCGCGCACGCCCACACTCATACATACATACATACATACAAGCATACATATATACATACAAAAGCAAGATAAATGTGTCATCCACGGGCCAACTAAAACGAGCCATACATCTATTCGCGTCAAGTCTTTAGCTTGCATGGTTTGTGGGATAGAGTCATTCCGTCAAGTCTTTAACCCATTGGCTCCCAGATTTCCTGTGCGAGGGATTTTGCTGGAAGGGTGCTAGGCGTACCGCCCTCCGCCTGTCGGCTCATAGTCGCGAAGCTCATAGGTCCCTACCCCGGGGTTCCCTTCTTTATTAAATTTTGAAAATGTTTATTTCCGACCTATAATGAGAACACTTATACATCCTCACTCCGTCTTTGACTGGTCCATTCACTCAGGGAACTACATTTTTATTCATCAGCAGCCCCGGTTCAACTATCGCTCTACACTTTGTAAACTAATGCCATAACAGTGTCCCAACTCATGCACTGCAATGTAGGACGTAATATATTTTTGGTATTCTCAGACGATCTTAGTCAACTGAGAACCTGTAGCCAGCTAAAGGGTTTATTGCTGTCCTTGTAACCCTTTCACTGCGACAGATAAACTACTGTAACATGTTACGTTCTTGCTAATGACGAACCATTTGATAAAACCATGAAGCTCGCCACGCAGCTGAAGTTATCCCTCCACTCTGACGATGTATTTATTTTATCTTTTATTTTATTCAGCTAAGGGAGCAATGGATCAGGGTGTGAGATTCCCTGATATATACATGACTGAGAATGTCCTTGTATCGATTCACAAATACTGATATAGTGACTGTATGCTTCTTGGAACGGACGAGTAATCAGCATATCTGTTCTGGCCTGCCTTTGCTACAGTGCTTTAAAATGTCTGTTCACGGCCGGCAGAGTTAGTGTACCGAGGGTGTTTAAGTCGTGCTAATATTTGTGTTTGACGTGACACACCTGCTTAGCAACACAGCTCCCCCACCATCACCACCACCCCTGCTGTATGGGCCTCACGCACACACCATCATGTTCCTCCAGTGTCATCTTTAATTACAAAACTTGAGTGTCTGTCGCTCTCCATCGCTGTCTCTACGTAAAATCCTTCAGTGTCGCCTACGCGTATAGTTCTTTATTGTCTGTAGCTCAGACTCACATTTATAATTACTCTTCACAACTCTTCGGTGTCTGTCACTACTTCACTGCAACGCTTACTTATAATTTCTGTGTGTGTGTGTGTGTGTGTGTGTGTGTGTGTGTGTGTGTGTGTGTGTGTGTGTGTGTGTGTGTGTGTGTGTGTGCCACCTTAATAGTCCACCAGTGTGTCTTTCCATCACTCTTCAGTACGGTGATTCATCCCTCATTCACTCTACAACTTACACCTTATCGATTTTTTTTTCCTTGAAGAATCCAGCCTCTCTAAAGATTATGATTGTCACTCGATTTTAACAGAATCTAATCGTCATCATCATTATCATCATCATCATCATCATCATCATCATCGGTGGTATCATCATCTGTGTCATCGTCATCATATTCGCCGGCGTCATCCGGCCATAATTTACGTGCACCTCAGTTGATGAATTTCATGGTACAACCGCTGTCTGTCTTTCGTACTTCTAGTAAGTAATATTGTCTTTACTCTTCACGTCATCTTCATGTAAGATAAAAACATGTTTACAAGACTCCTGTTTCTGGTAGTTACCTCATCTACGGTAATGATGATGATGATATACTTGAAATATCACGAGCCTTAGCCATATCTTAATCTTGCCTATTCAAATTCTCAGTCGGAAAAAAGGTTAAGATGATGATGGTGAAGATGATGATAGAAAAGGCTTACATGAATAGTTTGTTCTGATATCATGCTATTAACCACAGCTCTAAATTCAGCTAACAGTATGATATGTTCCCTTTTAAACGTGTTCAGTCCTAGGCCTGGTCAGTGTATTTACTCCAGTTAAGTATAAACTGACTCTAATCAGTTACATAGAGAACACGTAACCTCTTGAGAATGACAGGCGTAAAAGATTAATGAAAATATGATGTGATTATGTTTTACGATAGGGAAATTAAAGCATTGGGAATACCCCAGAATAGAAGCGCGCGCACACACACACACACACACACACACACACACACACACACACACATGTACATGTATCAAGAACTCAGTCAGGTGCAGCTGGTCAAGGGGGCATGTCTGCACGCACCTCATTTCCTCCTCCCCTCCCTCCTGACCCACCCCACACCCAGCTCCAGTCACCCTGACATCTGCCAGGCACGTGACGCCAAGCACATGCGAGATTTACACTGACTGGTTGTGTCAGCTTGTTCGTATTTGTTAAAGTTTCAGTTTATTCAGGCAACCACCAGATGATCTGAGTTTGTTCTCCGGGCACGTGAAATCATGGGCTTGAGAGATTCCCAGCACCAACACACTAACCTTTGTTTAATTTTAGTTAGGCTTCAATCAGGCCATTTTATTTCCACTCCCTGGGCACCTTAACGACTACATGTTGTTTTAATTTTTTGCAGTAATTCAGTGTGGAGGTTGATTTAAATTTACATTTAATCAAGCTACTACCCGACGATTTTGTTTAACTCAGGAAGTTGTCGGTCCTCCTTCACCCCTTTAGCATTATAACATTTTATATGTAGTCATCTTGCCACCAGATTATTGTACTTCCCACCCCGTGTACGTGACATCTAGGGGTTTACACATTTCCAGTACATGGTGGTGGGGATAACGGCTCTCTTTAATAAAGTGAATAAAATACCGAGTCAGTCCAAAGCAGTAAGAGTTAACAGGCGTGATAATGTTCACTAATGGCAGCTACCGTGGTGCCAGTTTAAATATACTTGTTCCTGATCAACACACCTGCTGGATGGCTAAACACCTCGTGCTGTCTGCAGCATTCGCCCCTCCCTGTCTCTTTACAGTTAACTGAATAGCAGTTCATTTTATTTTCTACCTTGCGATAACGATGATAATGCTTACCAGAGAAGCATAGCTGAACTGTAGGGAAAATATGACCATGGACATTGTGATTATCATAAAGAAATTATTCTAAAAAGGTTATTAACTAGGTCCACGTAA